>NW_027397064.1:12964043-13018982 GCF_003265705.2 Callorhinus ursinus
CTAGTGCTGGGGCGGAGGTCTGGGGGCGGTGTGTACACGCGGGAGACCGTGCCATTCCTGGGAGCTGGGGGGGGGGGGGCGGAGCTCGGGCGGGGGGGGGGGGCGGGGGGCGGGGTGTACCCGCGGGAGACCGTGCCATTCCTGGGAGCGGGGGGGGGGGAGGCGCAGATCTGTCGGACGTGAGACGCACCTGGAAGAACTCTCCTGTTGGTCACCCTGTGACCTCACAAGACTTCCCAAGTGGTAGTTCACCAAATTCTGTAAGAAATGGATTTTCACTCAACTGGATATAGATACTAAACAACTCTGGCGCAGAAAAGAAATATATGAAGACAACCCTGAGGAGTTCACAGTGGAAACTGAATTACTCCTCCCTGTCTATACATTAAAAATCGAACAGTCCTGTAACATTGCTAAAATGATAGAGATTACTGAAAACACATACGATTGAATAAGGCAACAGCTATAACATATTGAGGAGTTTTTTTAAAATGCTAACAACCAACAAGGTCTGAAATTGTTGTATTAACCCTGAGAAATCCTAGTAAACAAGCAGGCGCTCCAGTGGTGGCCTTGACTTTGTCCTCCCCCAGGCTCCTCAGTGGTTAGAGAGCGATTCTTGCCAGAAGTGCGAGCAGCCCTTTTTCTGGAATATAAAGCAGATGTGGGACACAAAGACACTGGGGTTGAGACAGGTGAGTAGCCAACATCGAACTGGCACTGGGTTAATCACGTAACTTGTTCTTTGTGGTATTAATATGTCATTTTGTTTGGGATCGTACTTTTTCCTATAAGTGCTGTGAACTGCATTTTTGAGGTCACTATCTCTGTGTAACAAACCATGAGTGGGACCTTTCCTGGGGCCAACGAGATTATTACCTAAGTGTTCCGTTGCTTGTCCAGCGTTGGAAGAGCAGGGATGCACGGAAAACACTGAGAGCCTATTTGTAAATACATGAAAGATGCTTCAGTTAGGAGTATGACTTGTTCAAGTCAGTGTTCTGTGCTAAGAATGAAGCCGGTCATATGACTGTAAACCTTATGCTTTCACTGTTTGTTAAAAATGTAACAATTTGGCCCTCATTGGAATACTGTGACACTAAGAATTTTAACTTATTCACAGATTGTTCCATATAAGTATACCTGGAACATTTTTATTAAGCATGTTTCTGGTACTCTTTTTCTTTTTTTTGATTAAAGAAACATGTCCCAAATAGCCTATAGATTTCAGAGACGCCCTTATGACTAGGTATTCATGTAATTCTAAAGTTCTACAAAAAACATATTTCTACAGCAACCTTGAAGGTAGCCTACTCCAATTGAATATGAATTGGTGCAGGTAAGTAATAAAGAATGCTAATTTTATTTCTTTGCACCTCTAGGAGGGATTGGCTTAAAGTCTGTGTGTGTTAATAAACTTTCTTTAATGTTACTACGAAGCTACTCTCCCACAAGTTCTGGTAGGAGACCGGCAGGAAGTACAGGGGAGATCTTAGCATTCCTATAACATTCTGATGCTCAGAAATGGAACCCGAGTTCCATGGTTAGCCTGCTTCCTGCAACGCATGTCTGCTGGTAACTAGTGTATTGTAATTGGTGGGCCAGATAATCCCTGCGTGTATGGGAAATGTGAAGAAGTTAATTTCCATTTTATGAATTAACTACTAGAAGAGAGAGGAAAGGTAGGGGTCACTAAACTTTGAGTGTTGAAAGAATATGACAAAATTAATAACTGGACTGTTTTGAATGTTCTTGAAGCTTATGTCCAGAGTGATTGAAAGATTAAAAGAAATAGTAAAACATAGGATTATGGATATTTATTTCTTAAGGAGGGCATATTACATTATTTCAAAACTTTTCTCTGACAGGAATAGATTTTTTTCCTGCAACCTCTAGTCATTTGAGCTCCTAAATGAACTTGAAGTTGGTTTTAATAATGCTGTTTGTAGACATCTAGACAGATAATATGAATGAATAAAAAGCGGTATTTGATCAATAAAACAAGGATCTTTGGAAATCCTTCACAAGTGTGGACACTGTCTGCCTTTTGTGTTAACGGGTACATTGAATGGGGTAATTATAATTCAAGGCGACTCTTCCCCACCATCACCCCTTGCCCTGAAGGGAAGCCGGGAGCACCACAGCAAAAGCTAAACTCTCCCCTTTTCTTCCTTCCGGTGGTCCCTGAAGCATCACTGCCGGAAATGTGGGCAGGCTGTGTGTGGGAAGTGCAGCAGCAAGCGCTCCAGCTACCCTGTCATGGGCTTCGAGTTCCAGGTCCGCGTGTGCGATTCCTGCTACGACTCCATCAAAGACGAGGAGTGAGTGTTTGTGGGTCTTTGTCTTACTGGGCGCCTGCAGGGAGGAGAGCCTGAGAAATGACAGGGTGTATTTCTCCCCACCTGTTCATCTCTTCCCAGCTTCATAAACCGTTCCTGGGGAAGGAATTCTGTCCTCGCTGTATGGCCTCAGCGAGTTTCTCCCAAACAGTGTGAGGAACGATGTTGCTAATAAGACCAGTGCAGCAGTTGAGCACTGAGCCTCCGCAAGGTCAGGGCCAATACGCATTGATGCAGTGGCAAGCCGGTCCATCCAGTGCTCCAACCTTGGCTCACATGTGCCTGGGAATTTCATTTTCTTTGCCTTCCCTTTGAATCATCTTAGAAAGTGCTAGCCTGGCAAACCTTGGCCGAGGCCCACGTTGAAAGGCTAGTCAGCATCCCTGGTGTCAGTCCATGTGCGCTCGTGAGGAGGCTGGGGTTGCGGGCGCGGGAGCAGAGCGAGAGCCGGTGCTGGGAGCTGCAGAGGGCAGAGAGGCTTCGGGGAGCCTACAGCCTCCCCATGAGGGTCTTGCCCATGGAGTAGGAGCTCCTGCAGTGCAGTTCCTCTGCACAATTAAAGGCCCTTGTTTTTTTGTGCAACATAAGGAATAGCATGGAGGACATTAGGAGAAAGAAGGGAAAAATGAAGGGGGTAAATTGGAGGGGGAGACACGAACCATGAGAGACTGTGGACTCTGAGAAACAAACTGAGGGTTCTAGAGGGGGGGGTGGGGGGATGGGTTAGCCTGGTGATGGGTATTAAAGAGGGCACGTTCTGCATGGAGCAGTGGGTGTTACATGCAAACGATGAATCATGGAACACTACATCAAAAACTAATGATGTAATGTATGGCGACTAACATAATAAAATTAAACTAAAAAAAAAAGGCCCTTGTCTTATGTCTAGGAATATACCAGCTTTTCCACTGAAAAAATAGAAATCCGTTATTTGGAGAGTTTTGTCAAACCTTATATAAAACAATCTTGCAGCTTATCCTGACAGTTTTCTAAACTGTAGCCACATTTTTAGGAGTACATTTTAACACTGTCATTGTGTTTCCTTTATGTTGCAAGTCAGCTCTCAGCGGTGTCTCTTTTCTCTCTTTTCTCTTTGTCAGTCGGACTTCTCTAGCAACCTTTCATGAAGGGAAACATAACATTTCCCACATGTCCATGGACGTTGCTCGGGGACTGATGGTGACCTGTGGGACCGACCGCATCGTGAAGGTAACCTGCTTCTGAGTCCCGACAAGCGTCCGTGTGTAGAGGGCTCCGTGATTGTGCTGCCAGCAGACGGCCGCTCGTCCAGCCTCACTTTCTCATCGGCAGGCTTGCCTTCCCTTTTTATAAGCAGCCATGCAGCCTGAAGCAGGATGAAGACCCCGAGGAACACACTGCATGCTTGCGGGTGCCCCGCGCGCGCTGGCCACTCCTTCCGGGGGGTTTCCTGTGCCATCTCCATCTCTCAGAGTCGCTGCTGGGGCCTGGCACCTGGGAGTCACCATCTGCCTGGCAGTCCTGCCTCCCCAGCGGGTCAGGGCTTAGCCGGCCCCTGTCCCTGGTCATCCTTCCCCAGCTGGTGTTCCTCTCAGCCTGGACAGGTTTCCTAGTTGTAGGAAATAACCACACATTTTTTCATTAAATCCCTCAGGTCACTCATACAGAAATGAAAAGCAAGTGTTTTATACTGAGCACCACTCCGGAGTTGTGAAACCATGACACACTTTGTTTCATGGTTTTTTTTTTTTTAAATAGGGGCTTTTCCCAGTAGGTTTCTTATTAAAAATGAAACTAAATTTATAGTAAAGCATCATTATTACAGCATTTTCAGGTGTCAAAATACCACTCACAAGCTTTTTTCACATTTCGGTGCACTAAGGGGTCCGTCTAGAGATCTTGAGAAGGTTTTGTAGTGAAAGAATGAGAGAATGAGTTCTTTTGTCCCCTTTTCAAGTTTAACAGCGGTTTGGTGTAAACTGCGCTTCTGGACCCTGTGACGAGCGCTGCCTTCTCTGGCATGTTCTTTCTCTTGCAGATCTGGGACATGACGCCCGTGGTGGGCTGCAGTCTGGCAACTGGGTTTGCTCCACGTTGATCCGGGAGCTGGGTGAGGTCTGCACCTTCCCTGTGGCACCCTTCACCAACGCAGCCCTTCCCCGTGGCTCCACGGTCACAGTCACGGGAGTGGACAGTAGCCACTAAAAAAACAAAGCAACATTTTTAAAGAGAGAAAAATGTAAGGTGTGTTTGGGGCATTTGTGGAACTTCCTGTGGGGACGAATATGAAAAAAAGTTCATCTGTAGTGGTTCCCTGAGGAAAGGAAGGACTTCGGTGAGACTTCCTCGTGAACAGTGAGCTCGCGCGTGCTGAAGGAGTCATTTGGCAAGTGAGAGTTCTAGAGGGAAAACGACTGAACAAAAGTGTCAAAGCCGTTCCCAGTGCAAACACCCTTCCCCTCAGACTTGCCGGCCCTCCCCGGGCACCTGTGGCTCTGTGGTTAGAGCAGGTATTAAGGGGAGGAGGACTTGCTGCCCCTTTCTTGAGGGGTGCAGGAGGACCCCAAGAACCCAGAGATCTCTCCTTCCTCACTGGCAGTATGAGAATCTCTCTCCACATAGTGATTCTTCTTAAAGATCTCTGTTCTCGGCAGGTAGCGCCATTACCCGCACTTGGTATTTGGAGCGCTCAGTTTCCTCTTCCCGGCCAGCCAGTAAGCCAGGGGCCAACCTTCACAGTTGTTACTAAGTGAGCTGTAAAATTGCTGTATTAACTTGGGCAGCGCACATCCTTCCCTTTCCCCCAAATGTGCTGTGAGGACAAAACGTTTTTATGGTGCTGTTAACGTGGGAGTCACACAAGCCGCCTGACTGTCTCACTGCTGTCAGGAACGACTCGCGGAAAAGGGAAAACCAGCCCAGCCCACAGCACGGTGGTGAGGGGAGATGATCAGGCTGCTCCGTAGGACAGCCCAGTCCCAAAAGGATGCATTCTGTTTGTAGTTCCAAGATGGGCCCCTGCAATATTGTGGCAGTTTAATAATAATACACCTCAGAAAAGAACTCCAAAGCTTTCTAAACCATGTTGATTTTTCATTATAAGGAATATTATTACCATTTCATAGAAGGGAATTAGTAACCCAGAGCAGTAACCATTAAGCAGGCCCTGCGCAATCATTCCTAACTTGTAAATTGCTTTCATAGCCCCTAGCGAATTCTCTTGTAGCAAATGGCATTTTAAAAGTTTTTGGCCACTTAGTACCAGGATGGGGAAGAGGTGGGGAATGGGAGAGCCTGTCTTTTAATATTCCAATATTTATTTCTTTGTTTTTAACAATAGTACACATACTTATTACTTTAGGGCTATGCAAGTGAGTGGAGAGAGGCCTACTTTTCTTAAAGACAGATTTTAAAAGAGATAGCAACGGTATTTTTGTTAGTCTTACTAGTGGATATTGATTAAAACTCACTACTGTGTCACTGTGTTGGGATCATATCAAGACAGCATGGTTGTTATGTGTGATACCATGAAGGGATTAAATCTGTTTTTTAACAACAGAGAAGGACTGTAATGTTTAAGACAGGTAATTAAACTAAGATGTCTTACTAGCCAAGTGATACAAAGGAGGTCAAGCGCCTCATATTCTAGAATGATCTGCATTAAAAATTGACTTGCTTTCAGGAATAAGACTGAAGGGTTTTGTTGCTCTGTGTAATTTTTGTTTTTTGTCACCTGAAAGAGGTGTTTCCTTTAAAAACTTCCTGTCAGCTCTTTGCAAAACGTAGGCTACTAATACAGGCTAGAAGGACACTGGGCGGATGGGACCTTACAGGGCAGTGTTGAGTGTTAGCTCTTGTTCAGTTAATGGTCCAGCTCACACAAAGGTGCTATCCTGGGGATTTCACGACGTCCTGAAGGAAAATAGGATATGATCTGCTTCTTGCCATGTTGATGAGTACTGAACTGTGGTTTTTGTTTGCCTTTAACTTCTGTAAAATGTGATTTTGTAATGTCTGTGGTAGACTGAGTACAATATCACACTGTAGCTTACAGCCTTTTATTCTCAAAAATTCTGAATGAAAAACCCAGTGTTCTAGAGAGAATATAAGGTTGTGAGAGCACCTCTTAAGGGGTTAAGCTAATATAAATCAAAGAGGGGAGGCATTATGTAAGGAAGAATTGGAGAGGGGCATCCGGAAAAGGAAAGGATGTTTCAGTTAACTTTTCTCTCCACCAGAGCCTCTTAGCACTTTTCATTTTAAGAACTCATGTAGCAGGTTTGTCTTGTCTCTGCTACACACAAGGGAGCAAATGGGGTACTATTTTTTATAGAGGTGGGCAAAAATTATTTTCTCAATTCTGCTGACTGGACACATAAGGACGATCCAGTGAGGCTTCTAGTTATTGCCTTATTTTGACTGTGTTAGTCTTAAACCGGTCATTTAAAATAGCTCTTCAAGTAACAGTTCATGGTTTTTCCATTCCTGAATACTCACGCTAATTTCTACAACTAGGGATTAAGAAGTACAGAATGTTAGAGAAGATCCTTCTGTTTTAGATCTAGTATGTCTGCAATAAGGAAATGTCAATTCTTCATTCAAGACGTGTTCTCAGATTGCCCCCTTTTTTTTTAGTGCAAATGATAGAAACACCCCATGGCATTAGCTGGAAACCGGTTATTCAGTATACTGTAAATCTCTGTTTACGATGTCCTGCTTCTGTCCTGCTGCCTGGAGGATATGAATAAAAATAGTGCTCTCGAACGCCTCACTTGGTTCTCCCCTAAAGAATTCAATTTGCTTGTACCTACATTTTTAAACTGTTGAAACTGGCCTAAATATGTAATAAATTCCATAGTGACTCAGACCCGAGGAAATATTTTCTAAAATGAGGTTTCCTTCAGTTACTTCCTACTTCCGTTACTGGATCTGGTGTCTTCTAAAATGTAAGGAACCAGTTACTATTAATGACAAACCATCTGCTCATTAGAAATGTGAGGTTTAACAAATAAGTAATACATGCTCTATTTATTCAAGTGTCTATTGCTTAATTGTTAATTGTGAGCAGATTATTGAATGCCTACTCTATTTTCTGCAGTTTACTATACAGTAACTCTTTGAGTAAATCGTTTCATTGTGCAACAAATTTATATTAGAATACAATTTAAAGTGTTTTACTCTATAGCCTTTTTGACTGGGGAAGCAAAGGGCAATGTTGATTAGTACATTTTGTCTTGTACTAGCTATGTTTCTATAAGATATGGTGCCCCGTGTATCCCAGAGAGTTAGAAAACTTTGTTCTTTTCCTCCTGTTTGTGGGTTCTGTTTTTGTGTTGTGGTTTTTTTTTTTTTTTTGAGAATATACATATACAATAAACTGTTCCTTGCTTGTTACTCTGTTGCTTAATTTAGCTTTTGTTGTGTTTGGTACGGACATAGGGCAATAGTAGTAACCACCATGTATTTAGCACACTCTGCTGGGTGCTCTGCCTGCCCTCCGCTGTTCAATCCTGGCAGCACTTCTGCAGGGCACTGCTGTCCCTGTGCTACAGGTGAGAAAACTAAGATCCTGTGTGGCTGTCCATTTATGTCTGACTTGAAAGCACGTGCCTTCTCCATACACCTGCTTTCACGTGCTAGAGTGCAGTGTTTCCTGTAAGGGTTAGGGGTCAGCTATTACTATCTTTTGAAGTTTGTGAAGCCCCGAAGTCCAATTGCTCTGGATGTCTAGGTTCCCCAAGTCCCATGGGGAGACCGGCATCTGTGCCCCAGGTCTCCACATCAGCAGCTCAGTTTTGTGAATAAACACAGGGTGGTTCAGACCCAGGATAACTTATTCCTCTGCTTAGCTGATAGGAAGTTGATTTCTTAGAAGCCAGCATGGCAGTTTACTGTGTTTCTTCAAAGTAATATAGCTTTATTTAATAAATAATATGTAATAAAATAATATATAATTAAAAAGAATAAAAAGAAAACGAAAATTAAAAGAGAATACCAAAAAGTAGTAAAAAGATTTGTTTTAAGCCCTCTGTCCCACCACCCAGAGAAAACACTGTTAAACCTGGGCTGTATGTCTTTCCAGTGTTGTTCTTAAATGTATGCATGCCTTTGTAAAAGACACCTGTGGATACAGTTTTAAGGGGCTGTACTTCTCCCCCAACCTGATGTATTATGGATCATTTGCCCACATCAAAAAATAGAGCTCCACGGGAGCATTTTCAGTTGTGGCAGATGCGAGGTTGGACTTGCGCTCCCGCCGCGGGTCTCCAGCGCCTGGAGGGTGGGTGAGGGCACGTGACTTGCTTTAGCCAATGAAGTGCCGGCAGAAGGATTTACTAGCAGGTGAGAGGCTTAATTAACCTCCATGGGTTTCCCACCGGGGTCACAGAAGTGCGTTGATAGAGAAGATCCCGTGGAGCCCGACTGCCCTGGACCCGCAGTGGACTTTGCATGGGAGATCAATAAATCATTGTTGTTTCAGTCCACTGAGGTTGTGTGAGTTTGTGTGTGTGCACGTGCGTGTGTGTGTGCACTGCAGCATCACCTAGCTTGGACCGCAGTATCCCATTGTTCCGTTATGTGGCCAAACTGTCGAGTATTTTACCAATTCCATGTTGAAACTAGACCATATATTTTTAGGATGTTTATAATTTTAATTAAAACACTTCAGAAATACTAAATTCAGCATGCTTGTATGTTCATCTTTGCCCACTTTTCCAATTATTTTCATAGGATAAATACTTCAACATGGGAATTACTAGGTCAAAGAATATGCATATTTTAAGTTTTTTATTCTTACTGCTAATATCCTCACACCATTGCCAGCACTTGAATTTTCTTCCTTTGAATAGGGAATGAAAAGGCACATCTCAATGTCTTAATATATGGAATTCCAGTTTATTAATTTACAATAAGAATTCTATCTACCAAACAGACCACATTTTTTTTTTTTTAAGATTTGTTTATTTATTAGAGGGCACGAGCAGAAGAGGCAGAGGGAGAGGGAGAGAGACTCTCAAGCAGACTCTGCACTGAGTGCAGAGCCTGATGTCGGGCTCGATCTCATGACCCAGAGATCACGACCTGAGCTGAAACCAAGAGTTGGACGCTTAACCGACTGCGCCACCCAGGTGCCCCCAGACCACGTAACTTTAGTAGGATAGTCTAGATAGAACCCAAGTCATCACTGGAAGGCTGCTTAGCAGCCAAGGACACGGAGAAAGGTTGGCTGGATGACTGATGCCATCGTGACAACCTGATGCACTCATTGCCAAGGTTGCTGGACAGTGGAAATGCATGAGCAAGTTCTTGTTTCTGGCCTTCCCTTTGTAGATTTCACCTGGCTTACCATTCATCTGTAAAACACATGCTCAGGTGAGTGGTTCAAGTATTGGAGTTCCAGCCTTCCTTCCCTTCACTCTTCAGTTCCCTAAGGCTATACCTTAGATCTCTCTCTAAATCTTTGCACTGTACATGCAAACTATTCCTCAGAAGCCCATTACATATTGGTACATACGGTTTCTCATGAGAGCAGACAAACACATTCTGGGCCACCTTCAGTTTTGTCATCTGTAATGTAGAAGTGGGGCCTGAGTCGACCTCTCAGGTCAAACCCAACTGGGAGACTGAAGGTTCCAGCTCAGTCTGTCTGACCTCAAAGCCCATGCTCCTTTTTCTCTTAGCCCATCCTGCTTGTTCATATATTTGAAGTAATTTTAGATCCTGAGTTTTGACATTCTGGAGAAATATATTAATAGACACTTTGTTACAGCATTAGCAAGGCAATGTGGCGTATTTTCCCACATCCAAAAGTTCTTGTAGACTCTGTGACAGATGTGACATCTAGTATCTTGCTGCAGGAGTCCTAGCAGCTGTTAATTTATCAGATGGATTCCAAGTTGCACATGTGTGCTGAAAACAGGCAAGCTTGCAGACAAACCTCAGTACAAGCCTACGGGCTCTACCTTCCAAATGTATCCCAACGTGGCCCGTTTGCACCACTGAGCTGCTATTACCATGGCCCAGTCCAGTGTTATCTGGATGATTCCATTAGCCTCCTCTTTTTTTTTTTAAGATTTTATTTATTTGAGAGCATGAGCAGGGAGGAGGGGCAGAGGGAGAGGAAGAAGCAGACTCCCCGCTGAGCAGGGAGCCCGATGCGGGGCTGGATCCCAGGACCCTGAGATCATGACCTGAGCTGAAGGCAGACGCTTAGCCGACTGAGCCACCCAGGCGCCCCAGATTCCATTAGCCTTCCCAGTCTCCCTGCTCCTGCCCCTATTACCTGTTCCCAACACGCCTGTTAAAACATGAGTCAGATCATGCCATTCCCGTGCACAAAACCCTCACAGTTCATCCCACTCAGTCGAAGCCCAAGTTCTAAAATGGCCCATCATTCCTTCCCCGATGTCTGTGTTCTGGCTTCCTCCTGTCTCCCCTCACAGTTCTCGCTTTCCTCCTAATTGCTATTGGGATGAGGCAGTTGTTCACACAACAGCATTGAGCTCGGTGTCAGGCACATGGTAGGTACTTAACAAATGATGCTTGTACGTACGTGTACAGTTTGGGTACTATGTGCATAAATGAACTTGTGTGAATTTGCCTTAAGTGTGTGGTGGGATGTGGCTGCCCCCCCACCATCACCCCCACCTGTTGCACACCACCTACCAAGCCACTGTTAAATTTCCAGAGGCTGAAAGGAGCACCTGGAGGAAAGTGTAGGGAGGTCATAGAGGATACATTACACAAGGGACATAATGAGACGTTTTTGTCTTCCTGCAACCTCAAACACCACTTCGGGGTGTCTGAGCATCCTAAGACCTACTTTAAGACAGCCCCAGTTCACAGCTTCATGTTTGATGGGTGTAGAGGTTTTAATTATTTCTGCAAATTCTCACTCTTATCAAGTGGTGGAATTTCTGTTCCTCCCCTTGAATCTGGGCCAAATTTAGTGACCCACGGATAGAATATGGTGGAAGTGACTCTACAATGTCTTAGACCAGATCAGAAGAGGCCATGTGGCTTCCACTTGGTGGGGGAAGCCAGCTCCCTGAGGCCTCCTGGTCAGCAGCAGAGCTGAGCTTCTGGCTGACAGCCCACATTAACTGCCAGCCCCATGAGTGCCATCTTGGACATCCGGCCCGGTTGAGCTTTCAGATGGCTGCAGATCCAGCCCACCACTGGGATAGCAGGAGAGGCCCCAAGTCCCAGGTGAGACCCCCCAAGCTGCCCAGGTGAGCCCCTCCTGAATTTCTGACCCACCAAATTGTGAACAAAATAAAATGGCTGTTATCAGCTGCTAAGTTGTGGAGTGATTTCTTTCACAGCAACAGTAACCTGAGCAGTGGGCCACTGGACCCAGTTCCCCATCTGGGAGCCAAAGGGCAGAGTGCTGCCCCCTCCCCACCACCTCCAAGCAAGAGAAGTGATGTGAACGTGAGGCAATAGCGTAGCAGGGAGCTTCTTCAGGAGCAAGTTATTTTCCCATAAGGGTACTCAAAGGGCCCATAGCCAATGAGTCATGGTCCTCCTTATTTTCTTCAGACTTCCTCCATGTTTCTGTCCACAATGGCCATCCTGCTGCCTCCACTCCAAGTTATTTGAGGTTTTCCTTTTGACCACATTGAATCTGGTTTGAACTAACCCAGCCTGGAGTAAGCATATTAGATTCTTATATCGGCCATATTTAAGGGTGCTCACATTTTCTATGTTTTTGCGCATTATGTAAACGCAAGCTGTGCACCATGATTAGGTTCTGAATTAATGGAATTTGCAGTTTCCAAGCATTGATGCATACCTATACTGTGTATGATGTGTATTATTTCATACATAGTGCTTTTACTGATGTAACACCATTCATAGAAAAAATATCGAGTACTTATATATAGGTACTCTTCTAGATTCTTAAAAGAACATTAGTGAACAAAACAGAGACTCCCACTCTTGTGGAGTTCACGTTCCTGCAGAGGGAGACAGACAAGCCTAATAAAAAAGATAAATTCTACAGTATTCTAGAAGGTAATGAGCACCATGGAGAAAAGAAAAAGGTTCCTGGAAATGGAGATGCCTATGGGCGGGGGTGGGGGGCAGTTCACCAACTAGAGTGAGCGGGGTAATACATGCTCAAAGAATTTGAGAGAGGTGAGGAAGATAGCAGAGTGAAAATCAAGGAAAGGGGTCCCAGGCAGAGAAAATAGCTAGACAAAACACTCCAAGACAGGAGTGACCCAGATGTGTCCAAGGAAAAGCAAGGAGCCCAGAGTGGCTGCAGCAGAGTGACGGAAGGCGAGAGTTTTAGCACAGAAGGTGTGAGAGTTTGGTGGGGGCTGGATGGCGTAGGGGCTGGCAGTCCTTTGCAAGGACATTGGCTTTTACTAAGAGTGAGATGGGAGCCGTCAGAAGGCTGTGAGTAGAGGAGAGATGTTATCTGACTTGCACATTAGGAGGGTATGCTGTGCATACCCTATGGAGGCAAGAGTAGAGGCGTGGAGGCTGCCGGAGAGGCTGTGGGGTGACCCAGGACAAATGACAGCAGCTCCCCCAGGAGCGGTGATGTCGAGGGGGTGAGAAATGGTCATATTCTGGACATACTTTGGTGGAGGAGCCAGCATGACTTCCTCATGCCCTGGATGGGAGGTACGCGAGAAATCAGCAAGTCAACATGGACTCCAAGGTTTGCCCCAAGCACCTGGAAGAGTGGAGCTGCCGTATAGCTCAGGATTATTACCAGGGATCAGTTGTCGAACTGAGAAGTAGATGCCGTGGAACTCTGGTCTAAATTTGCGTTAGAAAAAGAACGCAGCATGTTCAGGACCGACCAGGTACGAAGCCAATACTCCGAAACTCTATATGCATTTTTTTATTTCATACCACATCCATGAATGAGGCTGCATCTGTGTTTTACAGTGAAGGAAACTAAAGGTCAGTGAGGTTCGGAGGAGTTTCCGTGCAGAGAACTTGCCCAGCCTGGTAAGTGGAGGAGTGAAGTCAGGATGCAAACCCGTGTCACCCCCAAGGCCTGTTACTCTGTCTTGTTCCTCCTTGTTACTGTTTGCCGGTTTGTTCCTTTGCTAATGTGTTCCTTAACTGCCCCGTTGTTGTATAAGACAAAATTAATTATTGATAAGGGGTGTCACAGCTTTCTAAGCCTCCCCTCTCCTGAGTCAGTAGATACTTCAGTATCTTTTACCTACAGACCCATTTGACTTCCTTTACCCTATTTATTCAGTCGGAATGGCACTCTGTTCTTTTGTTTATTATCCGATAACAGCTTGAACACATTGCTGCCAAAGACTGTTGAAGGCAGGTTGCTTTTGGTCCTACCTGTAGTTTTCTAATTATTGATACATAATTTCTAATTACTGGTACTTTCGGCTTCCAAGCATAGGTATGTGAGTTACCGATAGTTTCTCTTCATCTTTGTTGTTCTGACTTGGGAACCAATTTATTGTTGAAATATTGTGGATTCACTCTGGTGCCAAATGATCTGTTAATTAGGAATGCTTGATACAACTGCATTTTGACATCTCACTAGGCTTCTATTATATGCAGATATTCCATAGAAGGAGGAAGTTGGTGAAATGTGGAAATGCCAGCATCATTGTTCTTGCTCTGTAAATGCTTATGCCTGTTGGAATGTCCAGCCCTAGGCAAAGGGTGGGGGTGGGGACTTCTCCAGACTATTCTGTTAGATGCCTAGGTCCTCCCGTCTGAGAAGAGGGGGCTGCAGATGTTTTACAGTCCCATTGTGGAATAGCCATTCCATATACACCATTTTAGATCCACGAAGCATCCATGGTTCCTTTCTTGTTACCAACGGGGAGTGTAAGCTCTTTGGTTTGTGGGGTGCATGCCAAACCTCAGGGGCTTCCGACTCCGCCTCAAGGCTTTTTAATCTTGGTTCCCTGTTTCCAATTATAATTTAAATTAAAATTGATCATAATTTAATTAAATTGATGCTTGCATAGCCTGACTCCTTAAATTTTCTGCCCTCAGAGACTCACAGGCTGTACCCTAATCCCATCCTGAGTCACATTACCTAGATTGTCTTGGTATTTATCATAATCAGAAACTATTTTCTTCATTTATTTACTGAGGTGAATAAAGTGAAATAGTTCTCTCTCTGCCATCAGACTATAAAACTCCATGAAAATAATAACTCTTATCACAAACAGGGCTTGCTAATCCAGTAGGTTTAGGAAGCACAGGTGCCTAAGGCCCATGATACTTGCAGGGGCTCACGCAAACATCTGAATTTTAATTTCTCCTAAAAATCAGAAACGCTATTTTCATACTATTTAATTTTTGTTATACTGTTTGTTATGCTCTTTAATTTTTGTTGTCATACTGCCTAATTCTTGTTAACCAGAAAAGGTAAGAAAAGGTATCCCTGTAGTTTTAATTTGCACTTCTCACATTATGAGTGAATTTGAACATCTTTTCATATGTTTAAGGGTCATTTAAAACATTTGTGTGCACGTATGCATGTGTGTCTTTATGCCTTTTGCTCATATTTCTATCAGATATTTTGACCTCTTCCTCTTTCATTCTGAGTTCTTTGTATGTTAGATAACTAGCCCTTTATCTATGGCCTATGTTGCAAATATTTTGTCCCATTTTTCATTTGTATTCTGACTTTGGCTTACGGTGTTTGTTTTCCTGTCATGACATTTAAAAAAATTTTTATGGAGTCAAATTTATCTTTGATTGATTCTGTTTTTAGAAATCCCTTCCCTATACACAGGTGAAGAGGAACTTGCATACATTTTCTTCTAGTACTTGCATGATTTTCTTCCCCCCCCCTTTTTTTTTTAACATTTATGATGAGGGGGCAGAAGGCAAGCTGAGGGCCAAGCGCAAGCTGACACCGGGCAACGCCCCCCCCCCACATTCCCTGGTGGGCTGTGTGTGGCATTCCTCAGGCACTCCAGGGAAACTGAGGGAAGGGAAAACAAATGGTTAATTAATAGAGATCACTGTCCTTGGAGACCCAGTCTCCAGCAGTTTACAAACATATCTTAGTGATTTACAAATTAAAAGCCTTCTTATCAATCACCTAACTTCCAGAGACCCATAGACTCAATTTCCTTGGAGCCCCCCTTCCCCCCCAACATCACCCACCCTTCCACAGTGATGTGGGAAACAAAGTTAGAAGGAAATGTAGATAAAATTAAATTTCCTTATAACATGCCGCTGATTAACAAATACTTGAGGCAGGCAGAGTATGTTACTCCGGGTTAACTCCCAACCGTCTTAATGTAATGCCTTACTAGAAGGAAAAACAACCTTAGTTTGACAATGGCCAGGCCTCCAGGCTCCTGGGAGTATTCTTTAACACATCAAAGCCCTTTTGGACGCCTCCCTTTTTCCTTACCTCCCCCAACTCTCAAGTATTTAATCAGTCACCCCTCACAACCCTGGGACAGCCTCTCTCTCTGCCCACAGGTCCTGGCCCCGTGCGAACAGGAAATCGCACTTTTGCCCCAAAGATGTCTCAAGAATTCTTTCTTGGCTGTGGGCTCCGGACCTCACCAACATTCCCAAAATGACATCATTTAGCTCCAATTCCTGTGGAGTTTAATCCCATCTATGGTGTGAGGTATAGATCTAATTTTCTATTTCTCCAAATGGTAAATCCTTGTCCCAGCACCATTTATTAAAAAGCCCGTCCTTGCCTTGTCCATATTTGAGATACCAGCTTTGTCATGAAGGTGCCAGTGCATTGGGTCTATTCCTAGACTTTGTGTGCCCCCCCTGCTGGTCTGGTCACTTCTGTGCCTGCCACCCTGTCGCAGTTGTAAAGACTTAAGAGTACATGGCCGTATCTAGTAGGCCTGGTCCCACGCTGCAGCTCTTCTTTTTAAATGTTTCCTGACGGTTCTTGCATGTTTATTTTTCTGTATCAACTTGATTTCTACTTGTCCTGCTCCATAAACAATGTCTTGGTATTTTTATTAGAATTGATGCTTTTATATTGTTGAGTAATCCTATGCAACACAGAGAACGTGTGCCCTTTTGTTCACATCTACTCTTGTGTCCCTCAGGAAAATTTCATTTTTTCTCAAATAAGATTTTGAACATTTCATGTTAAATTTATTCCCAAGTAGTTTTTCTTTTCTATTTTTGTTGCTATGGTAAATAGAGGTCTGCCTGCTATTATTTTCTCTAACTGGTAATTGTGCAGTTGAAGGGTATTGGGTCTTGTCTTGTGTTTGTTTTTTGTCTTTTGAAATTATATACTGCTTCTTGATTGAATTCTTTTATTGTTTGAGTGCTGAGTGCTCTTACAATTTTGTGTTTCCCTCTCTCCCTGAAAAACTATACTTTTCATAAAACCTGGACATCAATGGCTCAGGTTTATCATGAGTAATTGAAGACTTTTTTTTTGGCCACATTTCAGCCACAATTGGTGAGAGCGCATAAATGGAAATGAAGAAGTGTACATTTTAACAGCGTGTTATCTCAAATCCTCATATTTAATTTTTAAAAAATTTGAAAGTCCTAATTATGCAGTGAAGTCAAATTTGTGGCTGGTCTCTAGGAATGTGAAGTATACTTTTTCACATGGCTCCTTACAAATTTCTTAGAGAAACTTAAACATGGTTTACAGATATTAAGCAAATTATACTTGTGTGAATTTGAAACTTTGAAAACTTTAGTAACCTATTGGGTAGAGGGTAAAGAGGAGCCTTCATACATTTTTTTCTGATTTCCAAAAGCAGTAAGTAGACAAAAGTAGCTTAAAAAAATCTAATGTTTTATGTGTTAAAATGTATTAACTAAGGATAGTACACAATTAAGCACCTAATTGTATTGAAAATGCCATTGCACATTTAGGGAAATACTCCCCAGTCGCAAAGTTGTTTCTGTGCTCACATAATCATTTCAATTGCTCTTTGATCTCCTATTTAAACTATTTATC
The DNA here is from genome assembly GCF_003265705.2 of Callorhinus ursinus. NCBI lineage: Eukaryota > Metazoa > Chordata > Mammalia > Carnivora > Otariidae > Callorhinus > Callorhinus ursinus. Next base: position 12,981,282 of record NW_027397064.1, read on the forward strand.
TACCTCCTAATGAATGCAGTGGAAGCTTCTAAATAAGTGCATAGTGCTGGACTTATTTACATCCACGGCCTAAGTCTCCAAACCAAGTCACAGGCAGGACCAGAGGGGCATATACATCTCAGAACATCAAATACCATTAGAGACTTGATGTCGGTATTTGCACTTAGTGTCTGAAAATCAAATATTGAAAGGAACATAAAACGAAGTGTGTGTGCCTCATGGAAGGCTTGCAGCCCTTGCCTTTCTTCTGGCATCAGGGGCTTTATTAGAGTTAATTCAATGAAAAAATATGTCTCATTATATTTTTCTAGGTATCTCTGATGAAATTTAGGAAAATCGGGTTATTGCTTAGAGCCAGTTGTTTTTTTCTTTAAAGATTTTATTTATTTGACAGAGAGAGACACAGCGAGAGAGGGAACACAAGCAGGGGGAGTGGGAGAGGGAGAAGCAGGCTTCCCGCTGAGCAGGGAGCCCGATGCGGGGCTCGATCCCAGGACCCTGGGATCATGACCTAAGCCGAAGGCAGACACGTAACGACTGAGCCACCCAGGCGCCAACTGGTTTTTTCAACAAAGTCAAAATTAAAAGGTAGAGCATTGAAGAACTGTTTCAAAGAGAATAAATATTGATTTATTTGTTCATTTATGTATTCATTTGAATATTTTTTCTTCACATTTCTCCATTCTGGCCCTGGTTGAGGAAAAGGATTGCTTACATACACTGAGTGCTTATGCTTTTCTAACCACGGTGCTAAATTCTTCACCTGGGTTATCTGATTTAATCTTTTTAAGAATGCTCTGTAGAAATGGTCCTCAAATTGCAAATTTTCTGCTTCTAAAACACACCGTCTCCCTCCCTCCCCAGACAGGGATTCTAGAACTTGGGAGGGTGCCAACAGGAATTGCTAATGAACACCTTCAGACAGTGTCGGGTAGAAAGAGCATGGACTTTGGCTCCAGACTTATCTGGGTTTGAATTCCAGTGCTGCTACTCACTGGCCAAGTTAACACTTAATGCAACCATTCTGGGCACTCATTGCTTTCATTACCTGTCAGATGAGTGCAGTTATATCGTGTGTATAAAGATTAAGGCATTGAAGGGCACCTGGGTGGCGTCCTGCTTCGGGCTTCGATCTGGGTGGGCATGGGGCCTGCTTAATATTCTCCCTCTCCCTCAGCCCCTCCCCACCATGCTTGCTCTCAAAGGGAAAAAAAAAAAAGATTAAGGCATTTAAAGTTGGTAACCTAGTATTCATAGTAGATAATAAGTATTAGTACCTTTCTTCTCCCTCCTGTCAATTAGAAATGATAGAAATGAAGCAGGGATTGAACCTGCTTTGGGGAAGTTGATGGAGAAGAGAGTGCTGTGTGAGATGTGCCCCTTGAGGCAAAGCTCACTTTGGGGTGGAATTGGAATGTGCAGCCTGATCCCATTTGGAGTTCCTGGCTCATAGCTTTTAAGAAAGGCTGATACTGGGTAGTCCCATGCAAGTGTTCTCTGGTCCATCCCCTTGGGTGCTTGTTACCAGTTAAAGAAGGAGCTTGAATGAGCAGGACCGGGGGTGTGGGCGAGGCCCACTCTCCAAGGGTGGCCAAGTGGGCTCTGTAGTCATGGAGGGGAACATCTCTCCAAGCGCCAGGGATAGAACTGCCGGCTAAGAATCCCCTAAGGTCTAGGAGAGGAAGGGAAGGTGCTAGGAGAATCTGGTGTCTAGGAACATTTCTCACTGGGATCTTGAAGTGAGTTCCATTTTGATGCATTCAAACCTTCGTCGGACATTGGTTCACTTGGCATGTATTCACTGAGCACCCACCGTGCAGCAGCAGCTGGGGGGGGGGCAGTGTTGGGGAGGACCAAGAGCACAAGCTGTGGTAATGACCACCTGGACTGGAATAGCCCCTAGGAGCTGTGTGGTCCCAGACCGGTTATTTAACCTCTGGATTCAGATTTCTTTACCTGTAAGGTGGGGAGAGTAATTACCCTTAGACAGCGTCATAGTGAATATTAAATGAGTTCATACGTACAAAGTGGTTTTTTTAAAAAACAGATTTATTTATTTTATTTATTTATTTATTTTTTAAAGATTTTATTTATTTATTCGAGAGAGAGAGAATGAGAGAGAGAGAGAGCACGAGAGGGAAGAGGGTCAGAGGGAGAAGCAGACTCCCTGCCGAGCAGGGAGCCCGATGTGGGACTCGATCCAGGGACTCCAGGATCATGACCTGAGCCAAAGGCAGTCGCTTAACCAACTGAGCCACCCAGGCGCCCAGATTTATTTATTTTAGAGAGAGAGTGCAAGAGCAGGGGGAGGGGCGGAAGGAGAGAGAGGGAAAGCAGATTCCTGCTGAGCGGGGAGCCCAGTGCAGGGGCTCGATCTCAGGACCCTGAGACCATGACCTGAGCAGACACCAAGAGTCCCCAGACACTTAACCAGCTGAGCCCCACCCTGCCGCAGTTGCCCCCGTACGAAGCATTTTGAACACTGCCTGCCACATACTCAGTGCCCAGTAAATTTTAGCTATTTTTGTTTGTCAAGCTGGGCCAGAAGATCAGAATTGCAAGGACTAATTAAGTCTCAGAGGGCCGCAAGGCACCTACCTCATCCCAGCAGGTGGAGTCTGGGTACCCTTGTCAAGGCAAAGACGGTGTCAGGCAGCTTCCAGACCCAGTTCCCAGCCCTGCTTGATGAGGTGCTATTGAAAAGCCTGCATGCCATGGTTTCAGGTCAGAATCTTTCTTCTCTGGTTCCTGACTGGTCTGTCTTACTCACGTCCTTTCTTCTGGGGGCAGAGACTGCAGTGTAGGGGAGCTACTGTAGTCTGAGAGCCAAGCTTGGGGGAGGCCACAGGCCTGGACAAGTTGCAATGGTGACTCTTTCAAGCCTGTGAAGTTGGGTGGAAGTTTTGGAAGTTACAAGTTTAAAATAGCCAAAAAGAGTAGAGAGCACCAAATCCTATCCCATGACCCTTGACCCTGGAGCTTGACCACCCAAGCCAAAGGTAAGGCGAAGGCAAGTCTAGAACCTGGGTCCCCAGCGCTTATCACAGGCTCCTGAGACTTTAGCACTGAAAAGGCCCCTGGACAGTGTATGGTCCAAACTCTATATATTTACAGATGATAACATTAAGGCTCAGTGATGTTAAAAGGCACTGCTCGCTGGCTCCGCTGAATTTAAGCTGACTTCTGGTTGATTAAGTTTTATTTGGAAAGGTGGCAACCCATAATAGAATAAATACGTTCCTAAGAATGGCCATGGTGCATAAAGGACATTTCCCCTCTTAACACCTTTAATTTTCTTTGGATGGGAGGAAAAAGGTTGATGCTGGTAGCTATTACTCAGAATGAACACAGGGGGTCTCCACTGCCCTGTCTTGGCCTTCCATCAGCTCAGTTTTCTGGTCTTCCTTGAAAGCCTTACTACACCTCCACCTCCCGTAAGACTGTTAGAATCTAGTCTGTAAGCCTGGCAGGGATAGAAAGGGTTACTTACTGCCTGGGAGCTTCATTTTACCAGAAATCCATCTCTGAACTCATATTCAGACTTTCCTTTGGTCTGGAAGTGTAGATTTGATGCGAGAGGACTGTCTAGGCAAATGTTGAGGGTTATTCAGTGGGAGCAATGAAAAATAAGGAACACCCCATCACCACATTCCAAGACAAACGATTTCTTGTGTGGCACAGGGGGGCTTGGGTAAGCGGATACCACGCTGCTGTGACCTGGGAGGGACGACACGGCGGAACATAGAAACATAGGATTCAGACAGGGGAGGGGGGGTGAACCAGTGTTCCATTCATGAATTCTTCAATCATGGGAACTAATTGAGTGCCATTTTGCTCAGAAAGCTAAAACAGGGAGGTGATTTTTCTCATAAAATTCCAAGTTTTTACCAGAGCCGACCAGGCCTGCCCCATCCAGAGCCAAGATCTTCTTGAGTGTTCTGCTCCCCACTGTGCTCCTGCCTTCCTTCCACTCGGCCAACCCCTCACCTGTCCTCTCTCCTCCTCTCCCTTTGGCTGAATCCAGTCCAATTCTCCCAATCCCCTTCAGCCTTCGGATTAAATGTCCCTTCCTTTATTCCCCCTCTATGTAGATGCCCCACTATTCTCCATCCCGGTCCCTGGTTCTATCTACCGTGGAACTCATCACAGTTTCCAATTATACTTTATTACTGCTTTTGTTGGTGTACTGGTTTACTGCTGGTTAATTCTCACCACAAAACTGTGAGTTGTATACTAATATGATCTGCATTTACTACTCCTCTTCTGGTCTTGGAGGAGACATAGTCTGAGTGAGATCTTTGTTTTTGCCTATGGCAGAGGTTCACAAACTTTGGTATCAACAAAAACAGTTAACCTTTATCAAGCAGTTACTATGTATAGGTGCCATGTAAACACTCTTTAGGTATTATCATTGAGTTAATTCTCCCAACAACATGCTGAAGTTGTTGCATGCTGATATCCTCTCCATTTACAGTTGCGGAAACTGAGGCACAATCAGTCCAAGTTTGCAGGGTTAAGAAATGGTGAGGTCACTTATTAAATCAAAGCCTTGTAGTAGATCTGAGCTTGCAACTACCTCATTAGAAGCCCCTGAAGAGATCTTCTGAATCAGCATTTCTCTGGGCAGGGCTGGGCGTGCGTATCGTTAGCATGTTCTGGGCGATTCTGTGAACGCCGAAGTTTGAGGTCCACTGGCTCTAGTGAGAGGGGTCTTGAGCTCTGATGGCTTCCATAGTCTCAGCAGGACTTTTCTCGTAGGTGTGTGAGTTTGCCCTTCTAACCAGGGGGACCCCACCCTGTGTTGAGAAGTGTGAACACAGCTGTGTGCAGGAGACAGAACCCTCTTTATACTCCTACAAACGCTGAGAGGGTTGGCTAGAATAAATGCAGCCAAGAGAGTTGGGAACGAAGAGAACGAGATAAAGGAAAGGTCAAAGTCTAACTAAAACATGCTGGTGGCTGAAAGATAACTGTAGTGGAAAGACAGTGGACTCTGGAGTCAAGGTTGCCCGTCTGAATCCCAGCTCTGCACCTTACAAGTGAGGTGACCTCTGCAAGCTTAACCATTCTGAGCCTCGGTTTCCTCATCAATACAAGAGGGATAATGACTTACACGGCCGCATCTGGAGCATCTCTTTCCAAAATGTGTGACCAGAGAGGAAACAAGAGGTAAGAGGGGAAAAGACTGTTGTTTAAGAAAATAAAGAGGGGGATGAACCGCCTGGAAAACCCCCACTGTGGAATGGACTCCTGGCCATTGTTTGCTTCACTCAACTCTTAGAATACTAGATCAAAAGGGCAGAATGCTTCTCTTAGAGATGAGATTAATGGCTAGTATTGATTACCTATTAACCCACTAGAGAAAAGCCAGTATGTCAGTGGATATTTATGATGGTGTCATGTTGTAAGGACAGAAATAGGAGGTCAACGTTTTTAATCTCTCTCAACAGAAGAAAAGAGAGTACTTTCTCACACAAAATTATGAATGTAGGAGACGGCTTGCTGATGTTTTCTCAGGTGAAAACCTCTGCCTTTGCGGATCCAGCCAATAGCCATGTGCGTTCACATTACTCACCCTAAAGAACGTCGAGACCGTGCGGTCACCCACACCCTGGTTGTGTGTGCAGATCACTATTCTGCTTATTTCTTGAGTCTCGTGCACCTCACCTGGCATGTGGCTTGCACTGCTGGGGACAGGCTTGCTGGGGCCATGAAGCTACCTTGCCATCCCGCTCAGCTCTCTCCATTGCTTTGAAACATGCACAGGAAGTCACATTTTAATATGCATTGGAAAAAAGTACTTTGGTCCATGAGTATACAAGGCTGCTTTTCAATAAAGTTAACACAAATGAAAACTTACTACTAGTAGTAAGACCAGCTAGAATTACTGAGTACTGACTTTTAAATCCTGGCAGCAACTTTAGGAGGCATAAGACTAATCATCTCCACTTTACAGATGAGCACATGGAGGCATGATGAGGTTAAACATCTTGCTCAAAGTCACATGGCTGATAGGAGGAGAAACCCGGTCGGCACTCAGCTTCTGATTGCAGAATCCTCCCTTCTTAGGAGGGAATCCCAGCCCTCAGCCAGGTCTGTGGCCACATGTCCCTGGGCAGGGGTGAATTCTCCGCCTTTCCCTGTCCCAACTCACTTGAGGGCAAGGGGATTCTGTTCTCCATCACCCTCCCTGCTCCCTGTCCCAGGTTTTGAATCACTGGCCTAGATGTTCAGTTCCTTGCCCAACATCTACATTTATCTAGGGACTCTGTTCTCATTAGGATCAGCCTACGCACAACCACAGGATTGCACGGGGAATTCACAACTGAAAGCTACAGAACCAAAGATGGCTCTTCATCAGGAGCACCAGGGCTAACAGTTCTCTGGTTGATATTGAAATTTAAATATCAACCAGGGATTTCAGCATATTCAATGTATGATACCGAGGTGGCATCAAGTTTCAGACCAAACTGAAGGCCTCTCAAATAGGAAGGGGTCTCCTACGCAGCTATAAGTCGGGCCCCTCCATGTCACCTCTGTGTCTTTGGGAAGTCACCCGTATTGCTGCTGGATAAGCTGAGGAGCCTGGGGTGTGGCTGTTGTTTGAGTCTGCAGAATTCCAAAGGTGGGAGGGTACAAGTAGTGAGGAAATGGTAGCAAAAATCCGACAAAAGTGGAATGCAGCCCTCAGGAATGATGCCAACCCTTTTAAGCCAGGATCCAGAGCAGGGAAGGGGAGCCTAAGAAAATGGACTGATCAAATCAAAGGCTTGTTCTCACACATGAAATGTTTTGGTTGTTTCAGAGGTACTCGGTCTTACCCATGACGCCGACGTATTCTGCGTTTTTATTTTTATTTTGTTTCATGTTAGTTAATTAATTAATTTTAATTAATTAAAAGTAGGTTCCATGCCCAGCGCGGATCCCAACACGGAATCAAGACCTGAGCTGAGGGTGAGTCTGACACTTAACCCATTGATCCACCCAGGTGTCCCCTATTCTGCGTTTTTAATGGTAACTGCCGGCCAACACTGGGGTGCCTCTGCATTCCACTTTCTTTTTGGTGTAGCATCTACCTGCTTTGTTGAAGTATCTCATATTTGACAAGACACATCAAATGAGAAACCCAGGAGCTATGCTCCTTCCCATCCTGTTTATCTTTGGTTTAGTTAGCCTTTAACGAGATTACCATTATGATTGGAAAGAAAGACCTTGTTCATTTCCTGACACATGTTGTTTGCTATCAGTAAGTCTTATTTACAGAGATTTATGGTTCAGAATTCAATAGCCATCAGGAAGCATTTTGCACAATCACACGGAAAATGGCATACTTTGCACCTTTGTTTCTTCTAAAGAAAATCTGGCATCTACCATGTGATAAAATAACATTTGAACCATGTCAATTGGTGTATACGTCATCCGGATAGATGATTGAAACTCTTAAGTCAGAGATGCAGGTTACTGCGGGGATATTTGTCTCCTTCTGGAATCATTCACATTCTTGAGGGTTTGCCATGTGTGCATGAATCCTTTAATATGTCCCGAAGAGATGACACAAGGGACCACTCTTGGTACTACGCATGTAGTGATGCTTTTAAAGCCAATTTGTGGTCTCTAGAGATCATGGACATAATCATGGACCAAAGGGCATGGCATTCCAGAACTTACCTGAAGAGGCAGGGACCTATTCAAGGTATCCACCCAGAAGAACATGCAGGGGTGATGGCAAATCTTCAGCATCTGACTTCCTGGCTTTTCCCCCCTTCTCGAGGATCTGTCCTGATCCCACCACCGCTCTGGCTCTGGGGTTCACACCCCTCTTTCCATAAATCCCCACTGCGTGGAAGCCATGCTGGAAATATGTTCACGTAGAAATTGAAACAATTTGATAGCTGTGGACTGCCTTCCCTGGTGATTGATGTCAAGAAATGATAAAACCCATGACCTAAAGGAACCGAGTGCTTGTGCAGGAGTGTGTGGGCATGTCTCTGTATGTGTGTGTGCATCTGTGCACACGTGCATGTCTGCAAATTAAGTTACACGCACACCCTGGACTTCTTGGCCAGGATTACTTATTTCTTCTCCAATCTCCAAAAGCACATCTAAGGTCCCACCTGATTGAGCATGTAGCTGTTCAAATAGTTCCTTCAGACAGCCTGCCCCTATGCCCTGCAGCCAAACACTTTCTCAAGTTAATCTCCTTCAAGCGCAGCTGTGTTCCAGCCACACACTCACCCCTCCCACTGCACTCCCTGCCCCCAACCTTCTCGCCCTGTCTGAAAAAAAAAAAAAAAAACAATAGCTCCTCATTGTCTAAAAGTAAGGCATAAATTAGCTGACTAGTGCCCTTCAGAAATTTGTCCATTAGCAGCTTTAAAACACCCACTGTCCGAACTCATGCCGCATCTCAGCTAAACCAGGGGGTGAGTGCGAAGACAAGAGCAGTCCGAACACTGAAGGCAGGTAGGCCAGTGCATAGAGGACTGGAAGGTGGGGGGGAATTTAGCGAAGGCCAAAAAGGACACGGCCAATGAGGTAGGAGAGCCGAGAAAGTGGTGTCCTGGAGGCCAAGTACACACCTTCTGGGAGGAGGTCATGAGCCGAGGAGGTCCTCTGCTAATGGACAGAGCTGGATGCGGATCAGAACTCCCCCACTGGGTTGGGCACGAGGAGCTCATTGGTGGTCTGGATCGGCGCGGCTTGGCAGGCCCAAAAACCCAATGGAAGTAGGTTCAAAAGAATGTGGGACGCGTGGATATTGAAGACGGAGTAACAGTGAATGTTCAGAGGCATGACCAACAGGGGAGCCGAGACAGAGGTGGCAGCTAGAAGGGAATGTGATACCCAAGGAAGTTTTGGATCGTTTTTCAAGGATGGAGGGAATTCCCGCATGTGTGCACATGGCGTGGGAGCGCTCACTGGGGGAGGGGAGAAGGTGGGAGGCAGAAGACGGTGGCCGGTGCAGAAGAAGATCTTCGCTCTCTGGGGCAGGGGAGCTTGTGCCCGAGGGGACTAGCTGGGCTGGCTGTCAGGGTGGTCCCAGGAGGGTTGAGCAAGTGGCAGCGGTGGGGGAAGGCAGGAAGCCACGTGGTGTTTTAAGGATGAGGCAGTTCTGTTCTGATTGCTTCCATTTTCAGAGAGGGAGGCAAGAAGGGAAGGTGGAAGATACTTCCTCCGGGAGAGAACAGCCAAGTGACTGGTGAGCCTGCCCGCGGGCCCGAAGGCCTATTTAAATCTGTGGGCATGGGCGTAAAGTGAGACTGGCCAGCCAAGTTGTGAGTTTTCCCCAGCTAAATTCAGCTGGAACTCTGTTTATATTGAAATGCATTCTTAATTGAAGAGCTATACCGGTTGTTTATTACTGCTGGGAATGCGTATCAGTGTAAATTGGTACAATCTTTCTAGATGGATGGGTATATAGAGAGAGAGACCTGAAAATGGTTCACTCTTTTAACTAGTCATTTGAATTTTATAGATTGATCCTGATGTAATCAGAAACTTGGACCGAAACTTTAAGTACAAGATTTCCATTGTGATATTTATCAAATAAAAACCAGAAGCAATCTCAGTATTTAGTTGTAAGGACTTAGATTCCAAGAATTTCATTGTGTATCAGTCATAAGGAAATAGAATATGACTAGCCCAAGAATGGGCTATTTCTATGTCCTCTAAGTATCATTTTTTAAATTTTATTATTATGTTATGTTAATCACCATACATTACATCCTTAGTTTTTGATGTAGTGTTCCATGATTCATTGTTTGTGCATAACACCCGGTGCTCCACGCAGAATGTGCCCTCTTTAATACCCATCACCAGGCTAACCCATCCTCCCACCCTCCTCCCCTCTAGAACCCTCAGTTTGTTTTTCAGAGTCCATAGTCTCTCATGGTTCGTCTCCCCCTCCAATTTTCCCCCCTTCATTCTTCCCCTCCTGCTATCTTCTTCTTCTTCTTCTTTTTAACATATATTGCATTATTTGCTTCAGAGGTACAGATCTGTGATTCAACAGTCTTGCACACTTCACAGCGCTCACCATAGCACATACCCTCCCCAGTGTCTATCACCCAGCCACCCCATCCCTCCCACCCCCCCACTCCAGCAACCCTCAGTTTGTTTCCTGAGATTAAGAATTCCTCCTATCAGTGAGGTCATATGAGTATCATTTTTTAAAATAATTTTTTATTGTTATGTTAATGACCATACATTACATCATTAGTTTTTGATGTAGTGTTCCATGATTCATTGTTTGTGCATAACACCCAGTGCTCCACGCAGAACATGCCCTCTTTAATACCCATCACCAGGCTAACCCATCTCCCCACCTCCCTCCCTTCTAGAACCCTCAGTTTGTTTTTCAGAGTCCATCGTCTCTCATGGTTCGTCTCCCCCTCCGACTTACTCCCTTTCATTCTTCCCCTCCTGCTATCTTCTTCTTCTTTTTTTCTTCTTAACATATATTGCATTATTTGTTTCAGAAGAACAGATCCGTGATTCAACAGTCTTGCACAATTCACAGCACTTGCCATAGCACATACCCTCCCCAATGTCTATCACCCAGCCACCCCATCCCTCCCACCCCCCACTCCAGCAACCCTCAGTTTGTTTCCTGAGATTAAGAATTCCTCGCATCAGTGAGGTCATATGAGTATCATTTTTTTTTTAAATTAGAAATTGATGTTGAGAAATTCTCACAAAATAATATGAAGTAAAAAATCCATTATAACCCTCCTGGTCGAAGTCACAATATCATCTCTCACTTGAAATATTGCGAAGGCTCTCAAATACGTCTCGCTAGGTCCTCTCTCATCTGCCTTCAGTGCTGTTCTCCACACTGCAGCAAATGGGATTATTCATAAACATCCTTAAAACATAATCCGGACAATTCTCTGCTTGTAAGCCTTCAGTGGTTTCTCATTTCTTTTTTTTTTTTTTAAAGATTTATTTATTTATTTGTTTGTTTATTTATTTGAGATAGAGCATGAGAGGGGGGAGGGTCGGAGGGAGAAGCAGACTCCCCGCTGAGCAGGGAGCCTGATGCGGGACTCGATCCCGGGACTCCAGGATCATGACCTGAGCCGAAGGCGGTCGCTCAACCATCTGAGCCACCCAGGCGCCCGGTTTCTCATTTCTTGGTCTCATATCCCGAACCCCTAAAGTGGCCCCGAGGCTCTACGTGACCCCCCCCCCCCCACTCAAGCTTTCTTGTCCAGGATTCTCCAGCTTGCATGCTATTCCCTCAGTTGTGCTCCTCGCCTCCCTCCTGGGCCAGCTTCACTCGGATTCAGTCCTCAGGTCTCACCTTACACCTCCTCTCCTCAGGAAAACTTTTATATCCCCAATCGTCTTCATTATCCCAAACTGTGACAGTGACAATTCAAACTAGTTCAGATAGCCGCAAAACCCAAGGTTAGCTCGGGCTCGATTCAGGACAGAAAAAGTCACCGGACCTGATTCTCTCGCCACATTTGGCCCTATTTCCTTGGCCTTGGCTCCACAGCGAAGCTCAACCGTCACGGTGTTAAGATGGCTGCAGCAGCTCTAGCTACCTCATTCACCTTCAGACCCAGTAGGAAGAGGGGATAGATTTCTCCAAGTGGATTCCAAACAGTGTCCCAGAATTCAGTCCACTTGGCTTGGATTATTTGACTCCAGGTATTTGCCTATTTTAAAACCAGTCATTGTCACTGTGACAAGGCAGTGCTCTGACTAGGACTAGCTCAGGAGCCACCCCTAAGAACTGAGAGTTCACCGGTGGGTCGGGTCCCAAAGCTAACCCGGGAGTGCAGGAAGCAGGGGGAATGGATCCCCAAGAGGTAAACAATATTTGTTCCACCGGGATTTTTTTTACTACATGATCGCAAAGCACCTTATCCTTCCCTTTCATAGCATTTCTGATAAACTGTATGTTTATGTATGCCACTGTTTATTTAGTATTTGTCTTTCCCATGACCCTCTGCACTTACTTTGAGAGGGACCGTGTCTCTTTTTGCTGTTCTGTGCCCGGTAGCCAGCATAGTTCTTGGCACACAGCAAATGCTCAGTTAACATTTGTTCAATAACTATGTTACTAAAACCAAAAAACAAAAAACCCACAGCAGACTATAAGACAGTACATATAATAAGGTTCCAATTTTTGTTTTAAAAACTATCTCCCCTCCTCTCTCTCTATAGATTGCAAATTTAAAAGCAACTACACCAAATGTAACAGTGGTTATTTCTTGATGGTAGAATTAAGAATGGGATTTTATTTTATTTTTTTTAAGATTTTATTTATTTATTTTGACAGAGAGAGAGAGAGAGAGGCAGCTAGAGAGGGAACACAAGCAGGGGGAGTGGGAGAGGGAGAGGCAGGCTCCCCGCGGAGCAGGGAGCCCGATGTGGGGCTCGATCCCAGGACCCTGGGATCATGACCCGAGCCGAAGGCAGACGCTTAACGACTGAGCCACCCAGGCGCCCTAAGAATGGGATTTTAAAACAACACTTTTCTTGATTTTCCTAATCTACAATGAACCTGTATGATTTTTAACTGAAAAGTTTTCTGAAAATATGCTTTAGAAATAGAGTGGCTAAGGTTCTTCCACTTGGAATGAAAATGTCCTGTTTCGACAAGAAAAGGGATTTTCTAAAGAGTTTACAGCCTTAAGCCAAAAGTTTCCCCTTGACAAGATGAATTCCTGTGCACCACGGAAGGGATTACTGGAGATGCTGATTACTTACAACATTAAGAGGAGGGCGCTGGGGAAAGGGAGGGCCAGGTTTCAATCAAGAATGTGTGCTGCTGTGGGGGCGTTACATAAGAAGGCTTTGAAATGGGCCTCTCTTTTGCTTCTTTTATCTTTAAAACTTGTAGCTTGACCTCTCTCAATTTCTGGAAAGGCAGCATTTTGGTTTATGGATTATCATAGTTTTACTTTATTATCAGGTCCCTAATTTCTCCTCCTCCCCCACCTCCATGGTTGGTGGTGGCTTTCACCCCATTCTCTCTATCTTGTTACCTTGTGGTTCCGGAGCGAAATTCATGCCTTGAGTTGATCTATTACCGGCATTGTGTGGTGAGTAAATGTACACACACAGAATCGCTGTGCACCAGCTCACAACCTCATCTGAAACACACAGCACACTGTTCACCCTGGGCTCTGCCTAGACCAGCAGATTCTGGACCTAAAGCCCCCCTCGGGATTGGACCAGGGAGCCCCCTTTTACAGGGGAACATCTTAAGATAGGGCCTCCGGGTGCCCCCTTGGGGTCAGCCTCATTGTTGGTAGACCTGCTGTGGAGTTCGAAAGGGAGCAAAGATGGGAGAGGGGAGTGAAGACTCAAAAATGCAACTTATTCCTCTGAGACACGTGGGCATTCTGAATAAACATTGCTCACCACCCACTGTCGTGAACTGAGTGGGTCTGTCCCCGTGTGAGGCTTCAGGGGGAATCAGCTTGAGCCATGGTGCCGTGACACCAGACGTGCTCTGCCTCTTATTAGCTGTTTTACTAGCTGCCTTAAAGCCTGCTTTGGCCTCACTTCCTCTGAGTCTCAGGCTCTCGTCTGGATGACAGGCACAGCAGCCCCCTCTCTACAGGCTGTCTCTACAGCCAGATAAGATAAGATCTGTGAGGCGTCCAGCCCTGGGGCGGGGCGGGAATCTGGGTGCAATGGGAGAATCTGGAGGGAAGAACATTCGGGGCAGAAGCCTAGGAGAACTTCCACTGCCCGTCTCAGTGAGGCTGTGAGGGAAGGCAAAGGATACTAATAGTTTTTAAGTTAAACTCTCCTCATTTTCTAATCAAACGTTCCCTAACATGGGCCACCCTGTAAGGGAATTTTTCCTGCTTTAATCTTTTACGGAACCGTCATGGCAAGAGCACTGAGATTTCCTTAGTTTTCAAGCACACCTTTAGTCCCCCAGCTCTTTGCATTAGCAATAAAACCCTTAAAGCAGAGGGCTCTGGGTGCTTCTCATAGGCTCAGCAAGGCCGGTGGGGCAGGGCTGTGTCTTGTCCTGAAGTTAGAAAGAAAAAGACACACAAAGGTTAGTGTAGAACTGCGTAAAGTTGAAAGGCCAAAGATAGGGGGAAAACGCCCAGTGGGGTGACAATTAGAAGTTTAGAAAGTAGCTCTCGTAACTTCACAGTAAATTGTGGATCATCTGTCAAGAGGCAAACTCACCCCATTGACTGGGGTGTAATTGTTTTTTTTTTTTTTTTTAAAGATTTTATTTATTTATTTCAGAGAGAGAGAGAATGAGAGATAGAAAGCACGAGAGGGAAGAGGGTCAGAGGGAGAAGAAGACTCCCTGCTGAGCAGGAAGCCCGATGTGGGACTCGATCCCGGGACTCCAGGATCATGACCAGGATCATGACCTGAGCCGAAGGCAGTCGCTTAACCAACTGAGCCACCCAGGCGCCCCTGGGGTGTAATTGTTAAGTGTCTTCTTCCAGAGCCCTCTGGAAGATGCCGCAACACCGGGGCAGAAGCCAACAGGAGGTGTGTGGCAACATGGAGGTGAGCTTTTTGAGGACTTTGAGGCTGTCTTGGGGGCTATAAGTGCACATGATGCCATAAGGTAGGGAAGACCCAGTGCCTTCCGGCTCTGGCCACCACTCTGACCTCCTATCGCTTACGTCCAGACACAGAGGCCTGCTTTAGGGTCTTTTGAAAATGACAACTCTCTTCTTTTCCTTCTGAGCACTGGCTTCTCACCTCCAGGTCTTATGTCCCTGCCCCGCACCCCCCCCACCCCCAGCTCAATGAATGTGGCTTTCCCTGAGCCCATCCCAGCCACCTGCACTTACCCTCCTTATAATCTTTTCACCTACTTAACACTCATCTTACTTTACAATTATTTCAAATTATTATTATTTATTTACCTGTTTATTATTTGTTGTCCCACAAGAGCCTGTAAGCCTCAGAAGAAAGGCAGCTTGTTTGTCCCCAGCTGGACCCCCATCTCCTTCTGTAGGACTGGGCCCAGAGTGAGCCCTGATAAATGTGGCAGCGATGCATGGATGGACGGAGCATCCCTTGTTTCCCAACACCTCGGCTGGCCCACACCCCATGGAAATGACACAGTAAATCCTAGGAAGGACTGCCACCAATTTTGGCTTCCAGGGACCCTCCAGGCAAAGCCTTTTAACCTTTCCGCACGGATCTCTTTATGTATGTGATGAAACCAACGGACTCTCCCAAAAGAACCTATGTATACACTCAAAACTCTGCTTACCACCTGGGGGTCTGGAGACTTCTACCGCCCCACGTGAAAACTCTAGATTTAAGAAAAATCAAGTGGAGAAGGAGAGACTGGAGACTGGACGCCACAAAGTCTTGGGAGAGACAACTTAAAACCGGACCTGTAGAAAACGATCGATGTCCTTGGATTGCAGAATTAAAAGATAAAAAGAGAGAAAGAAATCTAAGTGCTTCTAGTTCCGCATCTGTCAACCGCTTCCGCCCTTGGCGGTTTAGGACGAGCCCGCCTCTTGCCACTTTCCCCAAGCGTATTCGCAAGTGCCAGGGCAGATACACGTTTCTCAAATAAATGAATGACACGTTCCCCGGGCAGAATCCGGAAAGCAGCCCCCTCAGGGCTCCCTGCTCAGCGCTTCCCAGTGCCCGGGGGTGCAGAGGCGCGGGCAGGTGCAAGTGCACCTGCTGCCGCCTGCGGGGCGCTGGGCTGGGAGAGCGGCGGCGCGGGGCGGGGGGCGTGGGGGAGAGGAGGAGGTGCAGGAGGCAGAGGAGAAGATGGAGGAAGTGGAGGAGGGAGGGGAGGGAAAAAGCAGGGGAGGAGGGAGAGGAGCCGGAGGGAGAGGGGTAGGAGGGAGAGGGGAGGAGCACGGGGAGGAGTCTGCAAACTTTCAGTTCGAGGGCATTGTGGGAAGCAGCCATGGTCTGAGGCGGGCACCTCACCTGTCAGCCGCGCGGGCTCCTGCGCTCGCCTCGTGACCCCGTGACCCCCGCGCTCGCCACTCGCCGTTCGCTAGTCGGCGGGCAGGGGCGGCGGAGGCCCGGCCACCATGGTGAGTGAGCCGGCCGCGCGCGCGCGCGCCGGCGGGAGGCACCTGCGGCGGCCGGGGGCGGGGAGCCGCCGCCGGACGGGGCGGACGCGCGGGCCACAAGGGACGCCGGTCAGGGACTCCCGCGGCCACAGGCGTCGCTCCTTCATTCATTCGCTCGTTCGCTGAGCGCGTCGCCTGTGCCGGGCAGGGAGGGGGGCAGGCTTCAGGTGTCGCGGGGGACGCGGTGGACCTGCGCTGGCGCGGCGGGGGGGGGGGGGGGGCGGCTTACATTCTCGGACGAGGCTGTGGACGGAGGGAGACGTGTCGTCTACTGGGAAAATAAAGGTTACCTCCGCGAGTGAGGTCTCCGCTGCAACCGGATGGAGGGCTGGAGAGGCGACTCTAGAGTAGATGGCAGGGGAGGCGACCTCTGAGCTGTTGGAGGTCCTGAAGGGGCGCTGCCCGAAGTGGGCGCGGACAGAGCAAAGGCCCAAGAGAAGACACCCTTGCTGGTAGGGTTGATACACAGAGACCAGAGCCAGTTGAGGCAGGTCCTAGAAGGAGTTTGGGTCTTATTCCAACGGAGTTGAGGCTTGGGAGCGTTTTTAGCAATATAACAGACCTTATCCCTCCTACACTGAAAAAAAGGCCTCTGGCTGTTGGTGGAGAGTGGACTGGGCTGTGTGTGAGGAGGGGGGTCAACGTAGAAGCAAGGAGACGAGTTTCAGTGCCCCCGGTGAGAGAGATCCTGGCATGCACTTGGGTGAAAACTGTAGCTTCCGGCGCCTCTTCCAGTGCCTTCGGTCGGGGGTGGGGGTTGGGGGGGGCTGGTGTTTTGAGAGTGTGGGAGTCCCCCTTGCCCAGGTGAGCTCACTTCCCAAATATAAGCAGGAACAGAAGTGACCTGCACTCTGAGGGCTTGAGCGCCCACCTCAGGCAGGAGCAGAGGGCCTGTGGGTTCAGAAAGCTGGTGGACAAGGACTGCAGTGGGGTGCTGAGCCCCTGGACAGGAAGGCCACAGATGCTGGTCCCCGGAGGAGGTTGGTTGCACAGACTAGAGGTACCTTGGTTGTTTGTTGAGGGTTCCTTGTAAGTACAGTGCGATGCAAAAAGGAGGCTGTAAATTAATGGAGCAGCTCTGTTGGCTTGCTCAAGTTTCCCAAGGAACGCAGTGACAGTGTGCCTAGATCACCATTATCATTTGCCTAATGGAGGGTGGAATAAGGCCCTGGAAGTTCTGAGTAGCAAAATGCTGCTTCCATCCCGACAGCTGGGGCAGGATCCTTGCTCTAGACAGTGCTCGCTGTGGAGTTTTCTTTTTCCTTGCTGGTGTCATATAATCAGGTAATTGGAAATGTGTGAAGTTTCCCTAGCTTTTCCACCAGGCCTTGCCCAACAGAAATGTTCATGTTAATTACTGAGCACTTCTGATAGGCCATGCGGGATGCTCAACCCTTCCCATTCACTGTCTCAGGCAATCCTTGCAGCAACCGGATGAAGATAAGTATTATGCTCTTTGCCTTTTACCTGCTCTGACCTGTTTCAGCAGTGTGTTCTTGGACAGTCCCCGTGGCCTCTCTGTGCGGGTTTGCTGATTTGTGAAATGGGGATGATAAGGGGTTCTTCAAGTGCTGTCTGGGGACCCTAAGGAGTCCCTGAAACTTTTCAGAGGTCCACGAGACCCAAGTATTTTCATAATAGTTCATAATAGCACTATGATATTATTTGCCTTCTTAACATTCATTCCTATGCAACTCTATGTGGTGTTTGCTTGAGACTAACATGCTGTGGGATAGTGCGACAGTTTGAATGCAGAAGCAGCTCAGAGAGTCCAGCTGCCTTCTATTGAGCCGGACATGAGGGAGATTTGAAAAACTGTAAAACTGCGCCACTCTTCTCACGAAATTTTTTTTCTTTTTTTTCTTTGGAAAATATTGTGACTGTTCATAAGAAAGTTATTTCTGTTAATGTGTAATACTACTTAAAAAATGCATTAGTAAGTATCAAAAATTTTTTCCCATTGAAATGTATATTACAGTACCTACCAAGGGAAACAACCTACATAAATAAAAGGTCTTGGGGGTTATCTATTTTTAAGAGTGTAAAGGAGTCAGAGACAGGAGTCATTAACTCTGTGAGTCAATGCAAGTGAATGCATTTAGAGCAGCTTTGCCCACTGTAAGAGCTCAGGGACCATGGCATCTCATCTGGTCTTCCTGCCACGAGGTGACCCTCCCTATTGCCCAGCAGCCTTGGCTTTTTGGGAGGGCCACTTGGTGACTCCCTGTCTTTCTTTTGCTCTGTTCCTGACTCTTGCCAACTCTTACTCTAGGAAACTGGAAGATACTTACAGCGTCCCACCTGCTACTCCCCACAGAAAATGGTTCTTCATTCCCTTGTGCCGGTGGTCCAGATTTCTAGCACAGAGACTTCATACCTCCTGACTCTTGGGATTCTGTTTGTATCTGGATTATCTCGCTTGAATCAACTTTGTACTTCTGCACCCTGTCTTTGTTTTTGAAACCTCTGCCATGGAAAACAACGGTAGGGTTATTGTGTTTCAGGGATTCCCATGGTTTCTGAGCCCAGGGTATTTAAACATCTTAGTGGGAAGAATTTACTGTTGAATGGTTGACAATGTTGACGGAGGAAGGAGGATTTTTCTTTTATTTGTTCCTTTATTCTGTTTTCCTGTAAGAAGATAGCAGTGGGGATTTAGAGGGTGACCTTTGAAAAGCTTTGGGGACACCTTTAGTAAAAATGCGAGTCGACTTTGCTTTATGTAGTCTGCATACTTCTGAAAAGTTGAAGTGACTTTTAAAACCACATTGTCAACAAAATAGAGGAATTACCCATTGAAAGAAACTCAAATGGAGGGGCGCCTGGGTGGCTTAGTCGTTAAGTCTGCCTTCGGCTCAGGTCATGATCCCAGGGTCCTGGGATCGAGCCCCACAACCGGCTCCCTGCTCCGTGGGAAGCCTGCTTCTCCCTCTCCCACTCCCCCTGCTTGTGTTCCCTCTCTCGCTGTGTCTCTCTCTGTCAAATAAATAAAATCTTAAAAAAAAAAAAACCCAAATTGTGACCGGTTTTTTGAAATATGAATCATCATCTTCTTGTGCTGCAGATCCAAGTCTCATAATGTATGCTGTTTATCTAAAGTGAGATAGACTACACACACACACACACAAACCCAAATCACGGATTCTTTGGTGTGATTTTAAATCTTCCTTTAGAGAGAGAGAGAGAGACCTTCCCAAGCTGAACTGTGAAGCCATTTCTTTATGAGAACTGATGTAACAGTTCTCATAAAGACAGTTCTGATGTAACTGATTGAAATAGTATGGGTGCACCCTTCTCCTAAATCAAGTAATTCAAAGTTGCCCACGTTCATCCTCATCTTACTGAATTACGTGGAAACGGGAGGGGTGAAGAGGAGTTGCAGAGGGTGAGGGGGGAGAAGTCTCACAAGAACCTGGAGATCCTGCTATGCTCCCCCTGTCCCCACCCAGTATATCAATTTAATTGTCCCAGCCTTAAGTGAATTGTAATAACCGTGTCGTTATTTTGGCAGTTGAAGTTCTAGTTCGAGGGTGAAGTAGTTTCTTACAGTGATGAGCACTTTCCTGCTCTGAGGCCTGGTTTGGGTTGCTGGCCCGCAGTGAGTGTGGAGTAGAGGGGGTTGGGAATAGGGGAGGGAAATGTCCCTCTGTGGTGTTCAGTTGCCCCCAGAGGGTAAACCACAACAGCCCTTCCCCAAGTTCTCCCAACAACACCGGTGAGACTTGTATTTACCCCTCGCCGGGATTGTTACTTCTGAGTTCCCTTTACTGGCTTCTTTGGCAAATACCATCAACAGCTTGCAATTTTTATATGGCCTTTTACCAACAGCATCTGGGAGGAAGTGGTCAGCAGATTGTGTGTTTGCCACAGGGCATTTTCAGTGTGTGTCCTTTTGGGTCCCATTAATGATTTCATTATCAGCAGAGACAGAACAGATAAAGCTAACCCTCCTCCCCACTCCACCCCCCAACACAAACAAAGAAAACTCCTTGAAGAGTCCCCAGAGATAAGCATTTTTGGATATCTCCATGACTCATTCCTTCAATATTATTTTGTTTTTACGATGGCCAGAGGTTCTCCCAGTGGTCCGAGACTTCACTGGGGTAACCTCTTTCCTGGGATCCTTACTTGCCTCTCAGAAGGTCTCCTTTCTGGCATACCTTGTTCTTCTCTGATGGAATTCTTTGTTTTCCCCGAAGTATCCTAGCCATTTATCCAAGAAAAAACTCCCTTTTGACCACCCGGATCCCCCAGCTCCTGTGATGTGAGAGACTGCACACAGAAACCAAAGGCAAAGCCCCTTGAATTCTCTCAGGGCTGCACTGACCTGTCTCACCAGCATCCTGAACAGCTGGAGAAAATGTGCTCATTACGTGGCTCCCGGGAGGATAAATTGTGATTTTTAACTATGATAAAGGAGTGCTGCAAATTATTTACGTTAGAAATGAAATGCTCGCTGTCTCTATCAAATAAATAAATAAAATCTTTAAAAAGCGGGGGGGCACCTGGGTGGCTCAGTCGGTTAAGCGTCCGCCTTCAGCTCAGATCATGATCCCAGGGTCCTGGGATCGAGCCCCGCATTGGGCTCCCTGCTCGGCAGGAAGCCTGCTTCTCCCTCTCCCACTCCCCCTGCTTGTGTTCCCTCTCTCTTGTGTTCCCACTCTCTCTGTCTCTCGCTCTGTCAAAGAAATAAATAAAACCTTAAAAAAAAAAGAAAGAAATGAAATGTCATTGACATATTATGGCATATTATGAGGAAGCTGGCCTTTGAAAAATCTCTGACAGAGTCCCAGGTCTGAGAACTCAAATCTGAAATGGCTTTCTCTAACGAGTTTCTGAAAAGTGCCTGGGGGAAAAGAATACAAGCGTTCATTAGTCTCTCAGTGTGATGGGACGTAGACTCAATGTATGTTCGGTCAAGAGGAAGGGCATTCAGGATTCCATAATTTAATGTCCTTGATGGATCTTTTCTAGCAGGACTTCAGGGCTGGTTAAGAAATGGTGGGTGTGTGGTAGGGTTCAGTGGATACTTAAATACTATGGGAACCTTCTTTCCACACTGGGTCATTAAAGACGGGAAATTGAGGCTATTGCTTGCAAGCTGCCATGCTTCTACTCATTCTTTTTTTTTTTTTTTAAGATTTTATTTATTTATTTGTCAGAGAGAGAGAGAGAGAGAGCAAGAGCACAAGCAGGGGGAGCAGCAGGGAGAGGGAGAAGCAGGTTCCCGCTGAGCAGGGAACCCGAAGCGGGACTGGATCCCAGGACCCTGGGATCATGACCTGAGCCGAAGGCAGACACTTAACCAACTGAGCCATCCAGGCATTCAGCTTCTACTCATTCTTATAGAGAAGAGACAGCAAGGGATAAACTTGACATATACAGATCATCTTAGATTAAAAAACTTCTCTACACAAAAACACGAATGCACTTGCGTCCAAGATGCAAAATTCATACAAACTTTGAAAGTAAAAACCTAAGAAATAGATTGTTTATGGCTAGCTGCTTAAGATTAGCATACTACATCTCACAAAAATGTTGAGCTGGTATTCTAAGGCAGGGGTCAGAAAAATTTTTCTGTAAAGGGTTGGGTTGGAAGTATTTTAGGCTTAGTTGGTCCTATAGTCTCTGGTATTGTCACTTAACTCTTCTATTTTAGAGTGAAAGCAGTCATGGACAAGATGCAACTGAGTGTGGCTCTGTTTTAATAAAACTTTATTTATAAAAACAGGTGGAGGGCCAGACTGGGCTATAGGCTGTGGTTTGTTGACCTGTGTTCTAAGGTAACTTCCATTAATTCACTGTATTTGACAAATGAATTGGACACAGTGCTCTAGGTAGGACTGGCTATATAATTTGTGGCAACCAAAATGAAAATGTAGGGTCCCTTGTTAAAAAATTATTGAGAATTTCCAGATGACTGCAGAGCATTAAACCAGGTGTAGGATCCTTCTGAACTCATGGCTCCAGGTAAGGACCCTGTGTTCATGGAAACTAGTCCTGGGTCTAGACCCCAGAGGTTGTGTTAAATAAATCAGAAGCTCATACTGTCCCGGAGCCCATGTTCTTGGTGGGAAGTTCTCTAAACTTTCAAAACATTCTGTATCAATTACACAGAAGAAGATATTATAGAGCATTGGTAAATCATCATCTCATTTTTACTTCATGGAATTTGCAGACATTTCAGAGGTGGGTGATGGGGGGACCAGTCGGGGCATGTGGAATTGGGAGGAGTCCTGGCCTTGGTGCCTACTTCAGGCCCTGCCATTTCAACCCTTTGTGGCCTGAGGAAGTGGGTCCCTTCATCCAGCTGACTCAGCTGGCCCTTGGTCACTTCCTGAACCAGTTCTGGCTGGACAGAGAGTTCAGGATCCATATCCTTCTTCCAGGCATTGCCTTTGTCCATGTCTCCATGGAGACTTGGGTGCCAGACCTAAAAATCTGGGTGTGGTATCTTTTGTCAGTGTAAATCCTGTACATTAGCTTCTCATTTGTGTAAAATAAGGCAGATATGCCCATATAGAAACCGGTAACTTCTAGCAGGATATGCAAGAAACAGTTTCTTTCTGGGAAGGGCTCAAAGCATCTGGCATGGTTAAGTTTTACTTTTTATTCTATGTTCTATTAGACCATTCAGTTTCCTCTATTTGAATGTTATATCTTCTAAATTATATGAAAAATGACTTTTTAAAATTTGTCATTTATATTACTTCTCCAACAAAACTCTGTTTTTTCCCCCCATTTTTTAACTTCTTAAAGTTAGGGGTGTCTGGAATTGGGATGGAAACAGAGGTTCCCTGAAAATACACACACACACACACACACACACACACACACACACAGAGGCTTTCTCTAACTTGGGCTCTTGGCCAGACTTCTGAGATTCCTGTTTGTACCTTGCTTTCATATGAGAATTGAGAATAGCCGAGGGGGCAAAAATGTGATTCATCTTTCTCATTTCAGTGACTCTGAAAACTTTTGCTAACAATGTTGAATGCTTCTAGTCTCTTTATAGGACTAAACCATTAATGTACAGGGATGGCTATCAGATCACCTGGGGTTGGCCTCTCTGCATTCAGTAGAGAGCCAGATACTCCAGTGAGATTAAGAAGTCATGTCCCTGAAAAAGTCCAGAAGGCCCCATCGAGTGTGGCATCAGATTCTGATTATCACTGAACTGTTTTGCCCCCAATTTCAGTGTCTGCTGCACAACCCCAACTTCCCTTGCCTTCCTTAAAAAAAAAGAAAGAAAAAAAAAATCAACTTTTCATTACGCAGGTGAAACTAGAAAAGACTCAAAAAAATGTTGTTTTTGGAGAAGTGTCAGAATTTCATCAGGGGACAGGACATGATGTTGGAAGACACATCTCTGTTGTGTAAGCTACCCCTTCCCTGTGGAAGTGACACACAGGGCGTTTTGCCCAGCTTTCCCCCCCTGGAGCCACTTGCAGAAGCCGGTGTCAGATGTCAGGGCAGGGTGTCCAGGAAGAGAACGAGATGAGGGAGACAGCCCCAGGCCCTGCCTGTAAGCTCTGTGATCTTGAGCACTTTGCTTATCCCTCTGCACTGGGCCCACTTCCTCAATTTACCTGAAGATCGAACAAGATAATCCAGTTCAAGCCCTTCGCGTGAGGCCTGGCACCTAGAACGCATTCCATCAACCTTAGCTAGGCTATTTTTAAGAGAAACAGGAAAAAAACTCACAAAATGTTTAAAAATGGTTCATAAGTTGTTTTTTTTCTCCTCTTAGGAAACTTATTTGAACCAATGAACTAAAGAAACAAAATATTGTAGACTGTAAACACGGGGGAGGTGGGAGAAGGTAAGGGTTATTGTGAGATCCCAGTGTTTTTCCAGTGTGGTTCAAAACCCAGTGTATGTTTAGGACATTTTTCTTTTATTTCTTAGACAAGTACTTTCAGTTTCTTTACGAAGAAGCCAAGTCCTCAATTCTAGGTGCACGGCGCATGAGTTCTACCTTTCAAAGTCTGTTTGGCCTCATGACTTCCATACTTTAAGGATTCAGATAATCTACATCAACAGTCTTGGTAAAATAAGAGGGAAGGGAAGACTTGATTGTATAACAAGGCAGATCCCGTCTCTCAGATTGAATCTGAACTTTGAAAGAGGATGATGGATGTGCCATCTCCCGCCTCCTAACAAATTTTTTCAGGCTATACACATCGTTGTCAAGGTATAAAGGCCCTGGGGACGGATTTTTAATGAGTGCGGGGTAGGCTGCAGTAGGCAGAAAATGAAAGTTCTTAATCAACATTTAAGTGGTCATTACCATGCAGGGTGCTGAGGTTAGCTTAGTAAGCATAGCCTCTCAAACTACGTTTGTTCCTGATCAGAAAAAATTAAGAAAGATCACATTAAGAAAGATCAAATAAGCATCACTATGAAATATGAATAGGGTCCCAAGTTATTAATGTTTTATTTGACTTCAAAGTCATAGTGAAAGTTGCCTGGAATGTCTACTCTCTATTTCTAGTATCTTTTTGCTCCTTAAATGATTTGAAACAGAACTGAAGGCCAGTCTGCCTCTCAGAAGACTCCAGGAGAAAAACCTAATTAGAGGCGTATTTACTATAAGACAAAAATTAAATGATTAACAAATATAGTTGGTACATTCCAAATTGATTACACTGTCCAGAGGAAGTGATAAATGAAGAAATAATATGTGAATCAGTTTTCAGGGTTTTTTTTTTTTTTTTCTCTCACTTGTTTTCCTCTTTGAGCTCTTAACTGGGGGGGGTGGTTATTAGAAAAGAAACACCCACAAGTGTAAGATCTGTTTCTTGATTACAAGAAACTTGTGTCGTCGGGAGGAAATGTCTCACATGCATAGCAAATCTAGATGAGTGCGGGAGTGGATAATTAAGTACCAAAGTATGTTGCTCAGATTATGTAATTGCTGCAGGAATTCGTGGAGCCGGACTTGGGAGGGAGAGCGAGAGGCGCGGGACTGAGTCCAGAAAGGCAGGGCGATCCTGCCTTCAGCTTTTCAGAAGAGAGCGTACTGTGCGTGGATATGCACTGGATGTGCATGTGAGTGGAGGGGGTTAATAAGCAGACCGGAAAGACAGGCAATTATAAGGACATGCAAATCCTGGAGGAGAGCCTGGTTTCCCACTGACTCCCCCTTGTCTAATTTTGCTCTCCCATCAGCCCCACTGGGACAGAATTCATCCGGCATCACCCGGGAATGAGAACTCACGAGTGGATTTTCCAGATAGCTCAAAAGGACAAAGTTGTTTCTTTTCTTCTTTTCCTTTTTTTAATTTTAGAGGTAAAAAAGATGTTAATACCCTCCGCAAGCATTTGGGGAAATGGATCAAAAGTAGCTTGAGGCTTGTCCAAAATCAGGAGCAGCCTTAACTTCATTCCTTCACTGCACTGCTTGGTTTTGGAGACGAGTTGCCTTCTTAGCAGCCAAGGTGCAGTGTTACTGAGATTGCAGGTGTATTTAAGAGTCTGTGTGTCTGTCCGTGTGTGTGTTGTCTCCGAGTGGGTTAGTTCCCTGGTGTATCTCTAAAACACCATCTGCTGTTCTTTCCCTCACCCACCCTGCATGTCTGTCCCCAAACTCTCTTCTACCACTTTCATGTCTGTTTTGAGAAGGAAAGGTCATTTTAATGGCACCATAAGACAGACATCACTAGAAAGAAGAGCATAACACTTGGAAGGATGGCTGCCCTGGAATAAGGGGACTCGGGGCCATCACCCAGCTGTGCCAATAGCTATGACCTTCACCACTCCCCTACCTCCCCAAGCCGGGTCTTGCTGTCCCATGAGGCAAGCACGGACCTGAGGCATACTCTTAAAAACTCCTTTCTGGCTCTCACAGTCTGTGATGAGCCACAGGACAATCCTCTGCTTCTCCAAAGCTAATATACACTATTTTCTGAATGTGTCAGAATCGGAGACAGGGCAGGCCTGATGCTCAGTTGTTGATCCGTGTGTCCTCATGTTGTTCTTGATGAGGACCTGGGCCCGTCCTCACTGCAGCGAGCAGCTGGAATTTTCATGTCCGCAGCTGGCCCGAAGGAATGATGGCTGCACCAACACAGAGTGCACGTAACTAGATAGTGAGTCACTGCATTGCTCACACTTCTGTTTGTTTACAGAGTCTAGGCACGGTAGTAAATGCAATTTTAGCCTCAGTCAGGTGTAAAAGAAGCACAGCATTATCATTTTGCTTTAGGTCAAAATTACCAAATACCTACTGTGGTCTAAACCCAGACCTGGAGATTATGAAGAGCTATAAAGGAAACGAAACTGATAATGCTTCTGGTCCCATGGTGGGGGGCCGGGGGGGGACATATACACAGAGTAGCTTGTATGCTACCCTAAACTGTGGCTTTCTTCAAAGAATGTTGAAAATGAAGATGTGATCAGCAGAGGCTAGGGTTCATAGGGAAGTGGACATTTTGAGACGGGTCCTGAAAGGATGTTACAGACCTGCTTCGGGGAGGAGCATACTTCAGACTTGGGCACGGGGGAGGAGCCAGGTGGTGAGGTGGGTCCCAGCAGGGGGTGCCTCAGGGCTGGCAAGCCCATTGGCGTGGGTGCAGGGGGGACTGAGTTTGGAAAACACACACACACACACACACACACACACACAAACACACACACGAAACACCCAGATATCTAGTGCGCAAGAAAAAGTAGAGGACTTTGGTGGAGGATTTTGAAAGACAGGAGATTTTATCCGTGTCATTCATCTGGAGGACGGTCCAGGACTAGTCCAGGAAGGTCTGGACTAGTTTCTCTACTAAGTAATGTAAAGAATGTTTATTTCCAGCAAAAGTGATCCCAAAACATCTGTTGTAGTCTCCCTTAAAAAAAAAATAACAAACTTCATGCTGTTTGGGAGGTCTAATGAAAGAGAAACAGGTATTCAAATTGAAGATGTTAAGTCCATCTTCAGCCCTGTCGACACATGGCGGATTGCAATGCCCCCCCGCAATGGGCCAGGCCGATACAGGGCGTGGTCTGGTGCTCCCAGTGCTGCTTTTTCTCGGGAGCTGGAGCCTCCAGGTAGAGAGTAGAAGCACTTTGGCCAATGCATGTTTATATCATCATCCACCCTTCATCACTCACACTAAGAGTAGAAGGGGCCCAGAAAGGAATCATATAATGAGATTTGAGCAAGAGGTCAGGTTCATTATCAAGGAATGAACCCTGAAGTGACTTTAATGGCAATTAAGATAGCATTAAACTGTGGACCTATGACTGAAGCTTAAATCTGTGACAGTGAAATAAAGTCACCTTAATGGATGTAGCATGTATAAAATACCGTGCTGGCAGTTTTTAAAGTTTTCTGGGTTAAGAGCCCTTTTGAAAATCTGATAAAATTTCTGCACCTAGTCCCTAGATCAATTGCTCATAAATCTAAAATTTTGCATAGACTTTTAAGAAGTCTACCCACACCACTCTCCCTTGTAAATTATCCTTAAACCTTAGGCATTTATTATAAAGGTATAGAATCCTACCTGAATGCAATACCTAGCACTACCACCTATATCTTGATGACTCAAGAAAAGTCTTTTAAGTGCGACAACTTTATTTCTTTTATCTTCAATATGATACATCACCTAAGTATGTGGATTCAGTAGTATAATATGTGTAAATATGCCCCAAACCATGCCCGCCATGCAGTGGGTGGTTTTTATTGATAAATATAATTGTCATGTGGAATACTATGTTCATATTGGTCAATAGACTGAGTCTTCCTAGAGGAAAGGGTCCCTGAGAAGTTATAGAGGCCAGACAAGGTACCTTTTCCCCTAGAGATGTGGTCACAGATTCTTCCAAATTGTCCTTTTTTTTTCAAAGATTCTGAGCAGACCACTGCTGCTAACAGCTATTTTCAGACAAGCTGCTATTGAGTGGATCCTGAAGCCACTTTCTGGTTGTCATTCCAGCCATGGAATGACCACACCATGGTTGATAGGACTGTGTCTTTTATAGAGAGCTACTCTTGCCAGTATGGGCTATTTTAATTGCCAGATTATGAGGATTACCTGTAGTCTTCTGTGAACAGTCTACAGTTGTGGACGGTAGTGTTATGCACCTATTTAACACAGACTAGGAAGGCTCAACACCTGTAACTAGCAGTCTCATGTATGCTATGCAAACTGGAAGACTGCCTCGGATTGGTGGGAAGGATTGGTGTGTGGTTGGTGGGAAGACCTCAGGCTTTAGAGCCAGACTTATCTGTGTTGGAATCCCTCTCTGTCATTGACTAGCTTTTGAGCTTAGTCACTGACATGGGTATTCTAGGACCTCGGTCTGGGGCCTCGAATCATCGTTCACTATCTGTTCCTTGCTGGCGGTTATCGTGATTGTGATGGCTTTTGGCTACTCACACTTCCTGCTTCTCTTAGCGACACAGCATGTTCATGGCCTGGAGCCCTGACTTCGCTCAGAAAGAGGCCCTGTGATCTCTTGATTTGTTTTTGACAAGTGACCAACTGAAGTAGGCTTTTCTCAAATGTATGGAGATGAAAGGAATAATCATCCACTCTCTGTCATAGAGGTTTATCATCACCTATGTTACATGACATTCCTAATGCAGCCAATTAACCTAAGATGATGAAGTTCATTCTGGTAGTATCGTGTTTTGTGGAATGCAGAGTAATGTACACATAAGAATGGTTTATGTGCTTGAATTCTTTGCTGTGGAATTAAAACATTTTTAGATTTCTTAGGAAGCTAGGACCCATTGCTTCAGTTTTTATGACAAGTTTCACATGTTAAGTAGGTTTTATAAATCTGTGCATCATTCATTTTAGGTTGGTTAGTACCATGGTCTGACGTGGGTTCATAAACCTTTAAGGAAAATGATTGTTATCTGAAGGTTAAATCAAAACCTAAAAGAATTGTTACTTGGGTCTTTCTGGAATTAATTTAACCCAGTCTCTCTGCTTTCCCTGGATTGAGTCCAAAATCAACCCTGGACAGTTTCTCCTAGACTTACCTCCTCCAGACTCTTCCTCCCAAAGAATATGTCTCCTACACTGGAGCCCACGACTAAAATTTACCACGCAAGGAGAATCAAAGACTGTCCTTAGTTTTATAGCAGAAGATACTCAAACATTTTCTATTGTGGTTGGTAGAACATTTACAGAATCAATGGTATTGTTTTACTAACTCCATCAATCCAATTGGTAAAATGAATTAAAAGTCCAAGTCAAAAATTAAATCATGTTCCCTTAAAATAAAATTAGGTCTTTGTTATTACTGTGAGCCTAAAATCTCTTGTATGGTCTTGGAATTCTTGCTGTATTTTTTAGTTTAATGTGCAAACCTCGTTTTGATTGAAGTACAAATAAGTTTCTGTATTTGAAGCATGAAGCTGTTTTGCAAATAGCAGATGTTCCCATGATCAGTGAGAATTTTGTTCATGAAGCTTGTTAGGGCTTTCGGAAAACTGGTCCTGGGCACATGCTCCTGATTATTTCGGCCTGGAATGGTGACCAGGGAATGGTTTAAGTGTTACTTTTCAAATCTGTTTGGTTTCCCAATTTGGTGATGTCTGAGAAACAGAAAGGCCAACCCTTTGTCATTTTTGCCTCTTTGTTAAACGCAGTTCTGCTGGGTGTGGTCTCTGTTCCTAGGCTGCAAGCTCTGAACTAGACAGAGCGGGTCAAAGAGTAGAGAACAGCCATTTCCTCTTGTTAACAGAGAGAGTGTGAGATACCCAGTGATGCCAGATGTGCCCTCTGCAGCCTCTTCTCCATGATTTTGCTCAAACTTACTCGGCATATTCTTCCTTCTAGTGAGACTCACAGGGGGTCAGTGGTCGGGGGCACAAACCCCCGGCCACTTCCACATTCTGAGGCCACTGGCATGTGAAAAAAACCGAAGTGGCTAAGCCAGGCTATAAATATTGTGGCGCTTTTTTCAAGCCTTATGCTTAACAAGTGAATGCATGTAACATACATAAAATACTGTGCACTTTCATTTTCCCTTTTGCAAAATGTTTTAAGGATTTATAAAACACATATTGATTCACTGTGTAGGCCAGGGGCTTGGACTGGAAATGGGCACAAGCTTATGTCCCGTAGGAAGAGCGTCTCTGTCTTTTGGCCTCACCGGGGCTTCCCTGTGACCTCCTGAATAAAGACACTATTCTAAGCTTGAGATCCTTTGTGGATGTGAGGCTGGCTCCTTCCTCTTCAACCCTTATACTCAGAGGGGTACCTCTGCTTCTGAGGATGACTTGTCTGGCTTTATAAGAGGTCAGAATGGCATACACGAAGCAATAGTGGAAGAAAAGTCCATCTTGTCATTGGCTTTATTACCAGTTTTGATTCCAGTTGACTTGTCTTTATGGCACATTCCTGCTTTTACTCCTTCCCCTCCCTCCACTATTTGAACAATAAGACAGTGGTGTTCAAGCAAGGCTCCATGGAGATCCCCGAAGCCCCCCATCATCTCTAACCAGAGCTGCTCAGATTTCACTATTTATCTTTGTCATTGACATGTTTGTAACAGCCTGATTCACCCAAAAGTGGAAGCAACCCAAATGTCCATTGATGGACAAATGGATAAAATGTGCAATATATACAGTGGAATATTATTGAGACTTACAAAGGAAGGAAATTCTGACAGAGGCTACACCGTGGATGAGCCTTGAAGACATTATGCTAAGTGAAATAAGCCAGTCACAAAAAGACAAATACTGTGTAATTTCACTTGTATGACATATCTAGAGTAGTCAAATTCATAGAGACAGAAAGTGGAATGGTAGTTGCCAGGGGCAAAGTTTCAGTTTGGGGAAATGAAAAAGTTCTGGAGATGGGCGGTAGTGATAATTGCACAGTATTATGGATGTATTTAATGACACTGAACTATACATTTAAAAATGGTTAAAATGGGAAATGTTATGTCACGGATATTTTACTACCATAAAAAAACTTAAATCCTTAAAAATGGAGCAAAATTTAAACCATAATAAAAGAATAAGGCACTTCTTAAAAGAATATTGCAGTGAATGGATCAGTAAGAGAGGAATCTTCAATGGTCTATTAAAAATAATGGCTGTCTAATTTATTGGGAATTTTCTATCCTTCACACAGTATTTGTTGAGCATTTTCTGCATAGTATTTCTTTGGTAAGCGGAACAGCAGATCTTTGCATTTAGGTAAGTAGACATTACTTCACATGTTATTTCAAGAAAGGGAATAACAATGCTTCTTTGGGCCAGCTGCAAACTTAGGAGTCATCTCTTTCAAAAACTGCAAAAGAAAGAAGGGGGTCAGGTATCATTTTTTTCCCCTCTGTCATGTATTAAGCCACTAAGTCTAAATTTTCACTGGCCCAGCTGCATTTTGCTTTGGTCAAAAGACAGCTGTAACCTGGAATTAAAATAAACACACACATGCATGTGCGTGTGCACACACAAACACAAACACATGACAATGGTATTTGAGGTCAGGATCCCCAGGCAATCACCCTGACTCAACGGCTTACTACTGATACAGTTTTGGGCAGCAGCTTCTCCTCTAGAACTGAGTTTCTACAGATTGCATCCTATAGTCTATTCAGCTTTAGCGCTTTGTGAACTTTCTGGTCAGACATTGGGATTTTTAGTGCATATAGAGATTTTAAAACATCTTGCTCTTGGCTCTTCGTCCATATAGTTCTTTTCTCATTTCTCAATCAAAAAAGTCCTCGAAGATTGCTTTTGAAGAAAATGTAGGAAACCCAGTAGACTCAGTAAATAGCCTAGACTTGAGAAGAACCATGGTCAAAGATGTTAAAGCATCTTGATGTTAGATGGTGTCCTGTTATGCCATTCTCAGTGTTGCTGTAGAAACATTTTTGTGAAAACCGCCATTAAGCCCCCTTGACGCTAATGCTGATGGAGTCTGTTATCAACTCCCTCTGGAGTCGGCTGGTGGGTCCTGCCGCTCTGCCATTGGAACAGGACCTGGAAAAAGCATGAGAACATGAATGGATAGATGCTGACAGAGGTTTGGATCCCCATTCTGAAAATACTGGCTTGGAAATTAAAACAGAAGTTTTCCCAGGAAAACAAAAAAGTGAAATGGCTACCTCTAATGAATGGTTTTAAGAAAATTTTTTAATTTCCTACTTACCTAAAGTTTCACATGTCCTTAGAGGCTTGCTTTCTACTTGCTGTACCGTGGTGATTCATGTAATCTAGGTACATGCTAGGCACAGAGCCTGGTCTACTTATGTGCTGTCAAGATTTTTCCTTTGGCTGTAACTTTTTTCTGATAGTTGGTTGTCTCATTTTCTGGGAGGGGTAATATCGAATGTGCTGGAAGAACAGATATTTTATGTATCCAGTTGAAAAGTTAAATGTTAATCAACTAAACGTTACATCCCTGTGGCAATTACTTCATGATGGTTAGTCTTACCAGTAAATGGGCTAAGGGAGATTTTCTTTGACTATAGATGATGGATTATTCCTTTTTTCTTTTACTATAAGATTTATAAGAAGAAAAATTCATAGTGTTCTTATGTTGCTTTTTCACCTGTTGTCCTAGATTTATCTACCAAAGATTGGCACCGAATATACTTGCATGCTGATAGTATATCAACATTGCCCGGAAGAAATTAATTTATCTTCTCTCCTACAGGCAAAATTCTGCCATTAAGATGTGAAGCAGTGGTTGATTTAGACATAATTCAAAACCCATCAATATTATTCTAAACATTAATCTTCTAAATTTTCACAGCTCTATTGTGAGTTAACTAAATAATTACATTTTACACATTAGCTTTTCTTTTTTGTATTACTACTGTTGAGTAAATTACTGCTTCATTGTCTTCATACAAGAGCAGATCTGCCACATTCATTCATTCAAAAAGCATTTATTGAGGGCCTACTATGTGCCAGGCACTGTTCTGGAAGCTTGGGATACATCAATACACAAAAGACTACATGACTACCTCATGGAGCATACATTGTATACTGTGGAATAATGATAATAAAATAATAAAGTGGGACACCTGGGTGGTTCAGTCAGTTAAGCATCTGACTCTTGATTTTGGCTCAGGTCATAATCTCAGGGTGGTGAGATCGAGCCCTGTGTCGGGCTTCATGCTGGGTGTGGAGTCAGCGTGGCGTTCTCTCTCTCTCTCTTTCCCTCAGCCCCTCAACCTCCCCTGCTAAAAAAATATGAAGAAGAAAAAAAATGATAGGCAGCAAAAATTATCTAAAACACAGCTAAATGATATGATATAAAAATAATCAGCTAAATGATATAAAAATATATAGGCAAAATGATATAAAATAATCCTTTGTTTATATCAAAAACTGAAATGTGACTGTGAATTTTACAAGGCGTGCATTTTACTTTACTGGAGGGATTCCTGGGAGGGGTTATTTGGGTTTGGCACATTTAGTAATGAAAGCATGTGGTCATTCGGAACCTGTCTGGTTTCTTTTTAACTTGGCAAGCATGCCTGCTGGAGAGCTATGCAGTTTTTCTAGTGTTTGTAATCAAGTCTGTCTGTATTTTTATTTTTCTAGAAGTTAGAAGTTTGACATTCTTTCTCTCTCTCTAACCTTCACTTCATACAGTATCCATTCTCCTATAACAAATCTGATTCTGTACTTGATCAGTCAGTGTTAGAAATGGAGGTTCCTGATACACTTAGACTAGTGAAGGCACAGAGTATCAGATTTAATCTTAGAATCATCATCGTTTGCAAGAGTTCTGAAAAACGTTATAACTGAATTGTATATATTGCTTGGGTAAAAAGCATAAAGCAAAAGGAAAAGAAAACCTCAACTCACTGAAACTTCAAAGCAAATTAGGTTAAGGATCAGCCTGAGATACCAAACTACATTCTACATTTAAAAAAAAAATTATTTTTTTTATTATTTCAAGTTTTTACTTAAACTCTAGTTAGTTAATATATAGTGTATTTTTAGTTTCAGGAGTAGAATTTAGGGATTTATACAAACCCAGTGCTCATACAAGTGCCCTCCTTAATACCCGTCACCCACTTAGCACATCCATCCTTCACCCACCTCCCCTCCAGGAGCCCTTAGTTTGTTTTCTGTAGTTAAAGAGTCTCTCTTATGGGGCTGCCTGATTGGCTTAGTCAGTTAAGTGTCTGCCTTCAGCTCAGGTCATGGTCCTGGGGTCCTGGGATCGAGACCCGCATCGGGCTCCCTGCTCAGCGAAGAACCTGTTTCTCTCTCTCCCTCTGCTTGTGCTCTCTCAGCCTCCCTCTCTGTCAAATAAAGAAATAAAATCTTAAAAAAAAAAAAAGAGTCTCTCTTATGGCTTGCCTCCTTCCCTTGTTTCTTTCCCCTGTGTTCATCTGTTTTTTTTTCTTAAGTTCTACATATGAGTGAAATCATCTGATATTTGTCTTTCTCTGACTGACTTATTTCACTTAGCATAATACACTATAGCTCCAGCCACATCATTGCAAAAAAAAAAAAAAAGATTTCATTCTTTTTTATGGCTGAGTAATATTCCAAACTACATTTTTTAAGAAGTATATAAGAAGGGAGATGGAATTTTGAACTGCAATAAGGTATTACCATGTACTTGAGCACGCATTGGTGCTCTAAAGTAATTTAGAATGGTATTGGATACACATCTGAGGTATCTTATGGATCACTTACTTGGCAGAATAAACTTTGAGACTAAATGCTTTTGCCTTGACTTCAGAAGCATAGCACTGTATGTTGTAAACTTAATGGTAGAAAACAAAATCTCCACAAGTATTTCAGGAAATCGCATGTAAACCTGTTTAAGTAGTCACTATTTCTTTCTTCCTTAGCCCACTGACAAGTTGCCAAGGCTTCTGTTCAATGCTGGCCTTTTCTTTGCTGGGCTATTCAGAGGCAAATTCTTTCTGGGGTGGTTTCTCCATGAATATTTTCTCACAGGCTCTTTTTACTTGACTTATAGTTGTATATG
The DNA here is from genome assembly GCF_003265705.2 of Callorhinus ursinus. Lineage (NCBI taxonomy): Eukaryota > Metazoa > Chordata > Mammalia > Carnivora > Otariidae > Callorhinus > Callorhinus ursinus. Next base: position 13,016,257 of record NW_027397064.1, read on the forward strand.
TTTCAAGCCTGTATAATTTCATGTGTTTGGCCAAAGGTGGTTTTCAACTAACCAGCACCAAAATGCCCATTTCCTACAACACTGTGCAAGATTAAGTCTTAAGATTCAGTATTCGAGATGGACATACAAATACAATTTGCAGATTTTACCATTAATATCCTTACTTTAAAAACTTCCCTTCCTTCCATGGGATCCAGAAGATCCTGGTCTTTTCTGTCATCCCATAGTTTGGAATTAGTGAGTTGGAAAACTGGAAGAAAGGGAATTATGGCATTGGCAAAGCAGGTGTGTTCACTTGAGTGTGCGTTGTGACCTTAATTAGTGGTTACACTGAAGATCTGCAGCCACTAATTTGGAGCATTTGGGACATGTGCTCAGCCACTGCCGGATGGCTGTTCTGTCATGCCTGAGCCATGGGTGGGACCTAAATTTAAGAGTGTGAACCTCGGCATCGATTGGGAGGCTCTGCATGTCTCACTGTACCTGGCTCTTATCACAAGAGTTTTTGGGTCTGTTGTTTGTTTTGTTTTTCAAGGGCTTTGTTTAGCCCTGGAAGGCGGAGATGCAGGATAGGGTAGGTCACAATTCATCATTCTGCTTGACTTTGAATAATGACAGCCTTGCATTCCACATTTCTGCTGTCCATTCTACCTTGCAAAGGCCAGGAAGATTAAATTTGTTATTAAATATCTTTTGGAGCTAATACGTCCATCATCATGGCTCCTTCTCTCTTGTTTGAGTTACGTCAACTTTCCCACATGTTTTCTGAACTCGGGCATATAATTTTCACCCCAGTGGTAATAAGTGACCTGCCCTTTTCTTTGAGTACATAATACGGCTGGACCCATCACCTTTACCCTCATGCTAGGTGTCATGCTATTAGGATAAAACCAATTAATTGTTGCTTGAATCAAAAAGCACTTACACGTGGACTTCTGAGAGGTGACACTTAGTAACACTAAAACTGTGTCACAAAATTGGGGTATTTATACATGTAACAGCATCTAACTTTTGTATGCCATTTTGGCTCCTCTTGACTCATCCTGGATATAAATTAAAAAAATCAACTGGCTGCATTTGACTTTGCATAAAGCTTTAGCTTTCTGAAAGAGGAAGACCTATAAGTGAATTTATGATCTATTTGGGGATAGAAGATCTGAGACCTGGAGTGGTTTGTCTTCATTGAGCACCAGTGATTTATAAGAAGCAAACAGAAACTTGGCTGCTGGTAGATCTATTTGTTCGCCATTGATAACAACATTGTGGTTTAAAGTTGCTTTAAACAGGGTTCAAGCAGTCATGGAAAAATGTTGCCTTCTCATTACAAAGGGTGGTTCAATATCATAGGGATTTTTTAAAAGTGGTGAAGCCAGCACACTAGGTGCCAATGTAGGGGACTTGTTTTCTCTTCAAGGAGGCAATGTTACATAACCACTTAGAGGGTGGGCTCTGGAACCAAAGCCCAGCTCTGGAGTCTTCCAGTTGGTTGACCTGGAGCAAGGTACTTCACTTTTTTTGGGCCCCAGTTTCCTTATCAATTAAATAGCGGTAATAATAACATTCTGATGAGGATTAAATGAGGTATTGCATGTAAAGTGCTTAGCGTGGTGACTAGCACATGCCCAACATATGTCAACCATTATAAGTAAGTCTCTGATGTTAGCATAAGACTCACCTGGTTATAATTATTTGCATAAGTAGAAAAAAATGAGGAAGAGTAGTAATTTTAGCTTTGCTGGAAAACAAAAAGTGGTTGAAGGCACCAAGTGCAAAGAGCCTTGGGCTGGGAGGCAGGAGCTTTTTTTTAACTCTGCCACTTACTAGCTACGCAACTGAGGGTCCAGCCGTGAGTGTTCTGGGTCTGCAGTTTCTCCTCTTCAGAGGAGAAGGTTTGCACCGAAGCAGCTCTGTTGTCCTTTCTAATGTCAGCATTTTGTGAATCCAGGAATGAGTGATTATTTCGTTTTAAATACCTCACTGTGGTAGACAGTGAATAAATATTTGCAAAGTTGAATGGAATCTGCCCACCTTATCTTTGGAATGTAGATGATTTGGTTTTATGATATGCACCGTAATGGCATAGAAAACAGCAGTGATGCTTTTTGAGATTAAGGAAAAAAAAAAAAAAGACAATTCAAAGCCACGGGCAAGCTGCTGTAATAAAGGACCACAAACGGATTGGCTTAAACAACAGAAATTTATCATCTCAAAGTCCTGGAGGCTGGAAGCTCCAAATCAAGGTTTCAGCAGGGCTGGTTCCTTCTGGGGACCCAGAGAGAATCTGTTCTCTGCCCCTCTCCTAGCTTCGGGGGGTTTGCTGGCCACCTTCGGCATTCCTTGGCTTCTGCTGCATCACTCTGCCTTCATCCTCCCCTAGCATCCTGTCTGTGGGCGTGCCTCTGTCCAAATTCCCCCTTTGAGAATGATACCTGTCATATTGGAGTAGGGGCTCACCCTACTCTAGTATGAGCTCATCTTAACCAATGACATTTGCAGTGACCAAGGTCACATTCTGAGCTACTGGGGGGCAGGAGCTCAACATACAAATTTTGGGGTGATGCAGTCCAACCCATAATAGGCTGCTTGTCCTGTCTTCGCGTGCTGCTGCCTGGAGGTCCTTCCTTCCTTCCTTCCTTCCCTCCTTCCTTCCTTCCTTCCTTCCGTCCGTCCTTCCTTCCGTCCTTCCTTCCTTCCTTCCTTCCTTCCTTCCTTCCTTCCTTCCTTCC
>NW_027397064.1:13018992-13066537 GCF_003265705.2 Callorhinus ursinus
TCCTTCCTTCCTTCCTTCCTTCCTTCCTTCCTTCCTTCCTTCCTTCCTTCCAGTAAACACTGCTGTGCAGTAAAATATAGGTAGATGGATACGGATGGTTTTATATTATAAGGAATTTTCTTTACAGAAGGAGCTTTAAAGTTGTACATAAATGGTCATCGGCTGATTCCCAGCAGTTCATCCTTCAGTTTGTGGGTTACCTATAACTTTTGTTTCTCCTTCCTCTCTTCCTGTTCTCTTGCTGCCCCTCCGATGCTCTTCCTCTTTCCTCCTCACCTCGTTGGCCTGGCGCTGTGCCTTCTTCACTGGGCATTTCACTTGTTATAAGCAGACTGTTCTGCCACCAGATGGTGTAAAAGGATCAGGAAAAGGATTGAAAGACATTGGCTAATGTCTTTCTTTTCAGCATTTTAATTTGGGGAAAAAGGCTGACACAACGAGCCAAAAATGAGATTCCGAGATTGTGTGGATTTTGCTTTCTATTTAATGTTATCTTCTTTTATTATAGAAACAGAAACCAGAGCTGGAAATCTTGAGGAAAAGAAACCTATACAATTTGATGAATTAAGTTAATAGGAGAGTCTGATTCACAAAAGATTTGAAGTAATATGGGGCTGAGATGTGGAAGCAAGCTTCTCAGGTCAGAGGGCCGCTTCCTCAAACAGAGAGAGCCAGATATCACAAGGAAAGGACATCCACTGCATGCCCAAATGCTACAGAATGACATTAGTACAATAGGGGACTTCAGCTGTGCCCTAATTCAGCAGTGTCACACGAGGCCTGCAGCCCAAATACAGTTCGAGGCCACAGCCATCACAGCGTGCTTTGCTTAGCGTGAGTACTATTTTGTTAGTATTAGTACTAATATTAATTGCCAACATTAAAATTATCCCAATATTTTACATAATCATCCAGGTTTCAGGCTTCTTTTGGAAAAAAAACCAATCTGAAGACCCAGCAATACTGGCTGATATTTTTCCCTGGCAATACCTTAGTGTGGCTGACTTGTGCCTGTCCCTTCAGTCAGGACGTGTGATTTCCAGTGCCACTCTGTTTCTTCCACCCCCTATTACATTACCCTGAACCTTTACCTTCGTTTGAAAGGTTTCCTGCCTCTGTGCCCAACCCTGGAAAGGTATTTGAGTATGTGACCCCGCTCTCCGGTTTCATAGGGGAGGGCACAGGGCCTGGAGGGGGAAACCGATGGCTGGTTGAGGGCCATATCTGCCCCGTGGTTCCTGCTAAACCTTGCCGCCCCGGTGAATAGGAACTGGTGGGGAGAGAGAGAAAGTGAACACTAGGAATTAACACATGAAATGCCGTCGCTCAGTTGTGGAGAAGGAAAATGGAGGCACACACCCACACACAAAGGTGAAAAAAACGGGGAAGCCTAAAGTAAACACCTTACAGAGAACGTGGAGAGAATTAATAGATACACAACCAGAAGACCACGGGTCAGCAGTCAAAAGAAAGGGGCTCTGAATGACTTATGGGCAAGTTTGGGCTCTCTTTGGGGCAACCTCATTATTTGAGCATTGGGAAGGTAACCGAGGGGACTAGGTAGGAAGCAGGTCGGCTAGAAACTGGATGGTTTATGATTACCCAAAGAATCAGCAGAATGCCTCTCTGTGTCCCTGAGGAATGCCTTTCAGAGACTCTTTCCGTCCCAATGTGGGAACCAATGAGGGAAAATCGATGGAGGAGCCGTGATTCCAAAGGAGGAAGCAGAGAATGTGTTGCTTGCCTCAGTGAAGAGGAATGACAATATAAATGGATGGAGCCAACTCCTGGATGACTTATTAGTAACAGCAAGCATTCATTAAGAGTTTGCTCTGCACTAGACTCTGCGCAGAAGTTGATGTGTGTGATACTGTCGCAGCCCCCCAAGGCCTGGCCTGGTGATACATTTCCTTAATCAAATTTGGGTTGACCTAGTGGTAAAGGCATAGCATACTCTGGATCTAATCTGGAACAGTGGTTGAGATACACAATTTTGGTTGGATAGCATGTAGCAGGTTTTAAAGAAGTATTATTTTAATTTCCGGCAGGTAACAAGTTTGTTTCAAAGGGTCACTAAGCTAGAGGACTGACAGATTGTCAGCGAACCTTCATCCTAAAAAGTTAACGTAAATGACTCTTGGGAAAGCATAGTCTGGCAAATCTTATTTCCACTCAGGGCATGCTGGTAAAATCTATAAAAAGCGTACCTCACTAAAGACTTAAGCAAATGGCCTTTGCAGAGAGAAAATAGCTTGGCTTGTGGAAGAGGGAGCTCTCTGTGGTTGCAGCCCCATGAGCAGGGGAGTACATGGGGCTGGTAAAGACGCAGTGGGTGTCCCTTTTTACCTTCCAGAAGCCTCTCTGATGCTTGAGAGGCAGCAGCCCTGGAGGGATGGCCTTGCAGGTTTGAAAGCAGGCTTGGAGGAAGGAGGAAAACAGTGTGATTGTTTAAGTGCTCATCCCTACCTGCAAATACAAACTGGGTAGCCCTGAAGGAACGCGTGCCCAGACCAGTTGTGTGTAACACTTTCATAATTGATTCTAGAACAGTAGCTGCATCTCTCAGTTTGTGGATGCTCTCCAGCTCTCCGGGCCAGAGGACTGTTAAACCAGTCAGGGTAAGCTGCCAGAAGATCTGGAAGATCCAAGTGCTCAACTCATCTATTGCATCTGGGGAAAAGTAATTCCAGTTGTAAACTTACAAGGCCCGATAAAATCTCGGGCTTTTAAAAGGTCATCTCAAGAGAAACCATGATGTTCTCTAAGCCTTATAGAAAACCCAATTCTCTATGCAACATTATTACAGGGCTCGGTGCCATTTCTCAAAATTCGACAGTCCCACCCATATTTATTGAGTCCCCATGATGAGCAAAGAATAGAACTGGACGAGATTCTGGAGAAACGTGCAGACTGAGAGGGTGTGTGAGAGTTTCTTTTCTCCTTGCTTTCTTCCTGCATCCAGCTGTTTACTTTCCCCCTATTTGTTCTAAGGGGATAGTCACACCCATGACAGAGTGAGACATTTTCCTCTATTTTACTTGCTTATTTAGTTTGTCTGCACTGAGAAAAAGAAGTTTGAGTTAATTCCTACTCCAAAGAGGGCATCTTTCTGTTTTTCACAAGCTGACTTAGTTGTTCGGCCTGATGTTGCCCTTCCTGAAAGTCATCTTCCTCACCGTTTACGATGTCGTGGTTTGCTATACCTGGAGATCCATCGCAAATGGTGGCTTCTCCTACTGGGGAAACAGTTATGTTTATGGGAATATTCTTTCTGGTCCCTGGCATTCTCTAGAGCTTCAGTATTAATACTGAGTCAGGAGCTGTTTTGTTCTGTTAACATTTCCCTACTGACTAGCTTTGCATAAACATATTTTTCCCTGCTTCTTTGCCTCGTTGTGGACGACCTCTTCACTAGGCGCAGTGTCTTTGACCTTAACTTCTTTCCCATGTCCTTCTCCCTGCTCCTCTCCTTCCATTAGCCACAATCAATAGCAAGAAATGCACTTTACACTAGCGCCCAGTATATGCTATAGGAACAAGTTTCTTGAAACACACACCCTTAATATACATAACTCTGCTATGTTCTGTTCTGTCCTTTTTTAATTAAAAACATACTGATTGTGATGCGCTGAGTTTGTCAGCCTGTTATAAGAGCAATGCTCTAGTTAATGTGAATAAAGCCTAAACTATTGGCTCACGCTTTTGCTCATTCTCCCTTTCTTTATTTCATTGCCAGAATTAAAAGCATTGTTTTGAAATTACAGAAAAATAACTACCAGGGCCCCCACCTTAGTTGGGCAATGATGACCATTTTTGCATGTTCTTTCCCCACCCTCCTTGTCCTTATGCAGGCATAGTCCCATGGCCAGGACACCTGCTGTGAGCTCCAGAGGGGTGGGGGGGCCTTTGTCTGTCTGCAGGAGCTCTTGAATAGCCAGTACTGTGCAGTCTCCTTGAGGTATAGTTTTATTTGTTGAAAACACTTTGATATTTACTTAGTATTTGGCCTTCAGATAGAATGCTGACTGATTTTTATTGAACTTGCTAATATTCTTTTCATTAAGCATTTTTTTTCTAATTATAAAATCATGCATATGGATTTGGGAAATTCCAGGCGAGTACAAAGAAGAAAATAACATTTATAATTCCACTCTTCCAAGATAAACACTATGAACAAGTTCATGTCTTTCCTTTACATAATGTCTCTGTAAGTATAAATTGTTGCTGTAATACTCCGGGTACTATCTTATATTCTTTTTTTTTAAAGATTTTATTTATTTGAGAGAGAGAGAGAATGAGAGATAGAAAGCATGAGAGGGAAGAGGGTCAGAGGGAGAAGTAGACTCCCTGCTGAGCAGGGAGCCCGATGCGGGACTTGATCCCGGGACTCCAGGATCATGACCTGAGCTGAAGGCGTCGCTTAACCAACTGAGCCACCCAGGCGCCCTATATTCTTTTTTTTTTTTAAAGATTTTATTTATTTATTTGAGAAAGCATTGAGAGAAAGCATTGAAAGAGATTGAGAGAACAAGTCGGGGGAGAGGCAGAGGGAGAAGCAAGCTCCCTGCTGAGCAGGGAGCCCGACGTGGGACTCCATCCCAGGACACTGGGATCATGACCTGAGCCGAAGGCAACCGTTTAACCAACTGAGCCACTCAGGCGCCCTATGTTCTTTTTTTTTTTTTTTTCTTTATGTAACATTATAAGGCAGGACTTCTCACTTACTGAAATCATTTAACAAATAGCATTTCAAAATTTCTCTATTATTGGTAATTTAGGTAGTTTACAGTATTATTGTTTGTGTGTTACTATAAAAAACTACAGTAAGCACTAACACCTAAATGTTTATCTGCATTTTAAGGCACATCCTTAATAACGTATTTAAACAGTAGGCTTATTGGGTCAAAAGATGTGGGCACTTTTTGGACTTGACATTGATGGCTGAGTCAAGGTTGGGATTCTCCAGAGGACTGTTGTTTTTTAAACATGAGAGAGACTTAAGAATTATTCAGTATCTACATGTAAGGAGCTTCAGACGGGAGGGCCAGTGTCAGAATGCTGAGTGCACATTCCCGAAGACATAGGTGAGGGTGGGCGGCCAGGACGGGAGATGATATTTTGTTCTCTGACATAGGGAGAAAGTAAGTTGGCAGGGGTGGGGGTGGGGGTGACTGAGTTTGTCCACATGGGAGGAGCTAAGGAAACCCTGTGGAATGATTTTTATTCTCTTGACTTTTATCTTCCCAGAGTCAGGGAGTAAGGATAGAGGTAAGGAATAGGAGGGGCTTGGTGGTGACTTGCAATAACGAAGGGGGAGTTGCTTAGCAACCCTTTACGTGAAGAGGTAGATGGAGAGTTTCCAAGTACCACTGGAGATTTCACTGAGCTGGACCATCGTACCCCTAAAGTAGTACCAATCTGTAGAGTCTTCTGTGATTTTTCTCAGGAGTGCCTGATACCTCGATGGAGAAGCAGAGATGAGAGTGGATGGGCCGATCTGGGTTGGGAGTCTGTAGAGTGGCTGCAGAAGAAAAGGGGCTGAGAAGGTGAGGACTCCAGAAATAGTGTGTAAGTGATGTGTCATGTATTACAGGGCATCAGAGGAAGGGCCTGTCAAGTGGATGGAATGGGAGGAAAGGAACATATTCTGTGGGTTTGTATTTGCAGCTCAGATCCTATAATACAAGCCAGCCCTGAGTAGGGGGTGTTTGTGAGGTGACAGTGTTGGGGATAGGGAAAGGTCCCTGGGTGCCTCTCCTCTTGGAAGCTGGTTGTGGGTCTACTACTCCCTGCTCAGGAGCAGGGAGATTTACAAACATTAAGAACCCAAAGCGCTACCGGATGCTTTCACCTTTTATCTTCAGCGGGAAGGAAGATGCTAACACTGGTTCGAAGAAGGCTAAGTAGATTGGTATTGGTCTGCTTTGTGCTTCCTGCAAAGGCCTAAGGGTACCTCCCTGGACATGCTTCAGAAATAAAATTACAAAAATGCCCGGAGTAGTTTGCATTCTGGGTCAAAGTGACAAATTTGGGCTATACCGAATTAGGTCAAGGATTATACTAGTGGACATTCTGAGGACAAAGAATGCTTGGATTAACCGGACGTGTTTGGATTTAAAGGATCATCTGGTACAGAACCAGACGCCTCAGAAGGGCTTCTGGGATAGGAGTGGGAGATCTTGGTGAAGCTAAGGGTCCACCTGAGGCCAAAACATTTGAGCTAAATTTAAGAACTTAACCTCACTCAACATACTTCATTGGATTTTATGGTTATTTCTGGAGTTAGCATTTTCCAGAAGGGTATTACCAGTCAGCCTCTCCATTACTCCTTTTATCTCAGCAGTACTATGGAAGGGGAATGTCTGGGTGTTATTTTCTGAAGTCAGATGAAGTTTGTTTACGACATCACTTGTTGGCTCTTTGTGAATATTGAAAAAAACCCTTCCAATTGCTTTCCTCCTACTCTTGAGAGCAAATTAATTAATAAATTAGCTAGTGCTAATCAATAAAGGTGTTTGATTAACCTCTTGAAACATATTATTCGAATATGCCTTGAATGACTAAACTGATAAATTAAAATTAATTGCTGGAGGTGATGAACTCTTGTGAGTCACTACAATTCATTCTGCTGGTTCTCTCAAGCCACACCGCTCACTCTGGACGTGTGACGGACACCAGATACCACAACCACAAGCTATGTTCTGTCTCGGAGCAGAACTCGAGAGGGCTAAATCTCTCAACACTGTCTTATGCAAGGCAATTATAGGATAAATTTGAATCAATTTGTTGCTTCTTCTGAATTTAGAATGTATTTGTATATTTTATATAGGCTTTACAGATGTGTGTATCAGGTTCCTGATCATCCTTTCTCTTTGAACTCATTGTTAGAATAAAGATTTGCTTTTTGTTCATTGCCCTACATTGTTGATCCACGTTTAAGAAGGGAGGCGCCTGATGGTGAGAGACTGTTGCAATGTAGAAGAACTAGAAAGTAATCCACAATGAAACTCAGCCCTACTTCCAGCCTCTCACTGGAACTTTGGGTATCGATCTGAGTCCCCTCAATTAAAAGTAACATTTAGCCTATGGAGAAATCTGGGAGGAATCACAACAAGCATGATTTTGAGATCTGGAGGTAGAACCAATAAGAAGACAACATGAAACCAGGGTTATTTCTCCTGGAAGGAAGACGATTCATGGTAGCCTGAAAGGCTATCTTCAAATACGTGTAGAGTTAGTTATTACTCCCGGGGCGGCGACATCCTGTCTTTTAATTTACTCTGTGGATAAAATCAGGGAAAAATGGCTTAAACTGTAACAGAAGAGATTTAGGTTAGATGGGAAGAAAAAATCTTTTCTGAGAGGAAATGCAAAGTGAGCACTAAGAAAAATGTGTGGATTTCATTTCTCTAGTGAAAGTCTGACCATCTGCTAGACATTGGATTGAATAGACTTATCCATTGGTGATGATCCAAAGCTGAGCCTTGTTCTCGAGATCCTGAGGTTTTATGGTTCTAGCACCATTCCACCCTGTACTTTTATTTATTTTTTATTTTTTTTCCACCTTGTACTTTTAGAATGTCACTTTTAGGATGATCTCTTCTTGGAAGTAAAAATACCTTTCTCAGTTTAATTCTTAGAAAACAGTGACTGTGTTCCCTTACTGAATTATTTATACCTGGGCTGATAGTGAAATGGGTATTTAAGAAAATGCTGTGTTCTCAGCAGATATTTAAAATCCCAGACTGAGGGTGATGTTTCTTAAAGTTGCTAGATGAGCAGAGCTTTCACACTTGCTTTCTCCTCACTTGTGATGTCTTGGTTCTCAAGTCCTTGTTCTAAGAAATGTTTTCTTTTTTTTTTCTTTTATTTTATTATGTTACGTTAGTCACCATACATTACATCATTAGTTTTTGATGTAGTGTTCCATGATTCATTGTTTGCGTATAACACCCAGTGCTCCGTGCAGAACGTGCCCTCCTCAATACCCATCACCAGGCTAACCCGTCCCCCCACCCCCCTCCCCTCTAGAACCCTCAGTTTGTTTCTTGGATTCCATAGTCTCTCATGGTTCGTCTCCCCCTCCGATTTCCCCCCTTCATTTTTCCCTTCCTACTATGTTTTTTTAACATATAATGTATTATTTGTTTCAGAGGTACAGGTCTGTGATTCATCAGTCTTGCACAATTCACAGCGCTCACCATAGCACATACCCTCCCCTACGTCTATCACCCAGCCACCCCATCCCTCCCACCCCCCCACCACTCCAGCAACACTCAGTTTGTTTCCTGAGATTAAGAATTCCTCATATCAGTGAGATCATATGATACTTGTCTTTCTCTGATTGACTTATTTCGCTTAGCATAATACCCTCTAGTCCCATCCACGTCGTTGCAAATGGCAAGATTTTGTTGTTGTTGTTGTTGTTTTGATGGCTGCATAATATTCCATTGTATATGATACCACAGCTTCTTTATCCATTCATCTGTTTATGGACATCTTGGCTCTTTCCACAGTTTGGCTATTGTGGACATTGCTGCTATAAACATTGGGGTACACGTACCCCTTCGGATCACTACATTTATATCTTTGGGGTAAATACCCAGTAGTGCAATTGCTGGGTCATAGGGTAGCTCTATTTTCAACTTTTTGAGGAACCTCCATACTGTTTTCCAGAGTGGCTGCACCAGCTTGCATTCCCACCAACAGCGTAGGAGGGTTCCCCTTTCTCCGCATCCCCGCCAACATCTGTCGTTTCCTGACTTGAAATGTTTTCTTTCTAAGACAGAATGTAACCTTATTAAGGAAGACCTCAAATTCTATAGGTTGGAGGTAGGAGGAGCTCTGAGGAAAGAGCCTGGTTGCTTTTGGTCCTCAGATATCACCACCTACTGGGTTTTTATGACCTATGCCCTGATATTCAGAGCCAAACCTCTTCAATAAAAGGTGAATATTTTATTTATAAAATGTTTTTAAAGGGGTTCCTGGGTGGCTCAATCGGTTAAATATCTGCCTTCAGCTCAGGTCATGATCCCAGAGTCCTGGGATCCAGTCCCTCCTTGTGGGGCTCCCTACTCAGCGGGGAGCCTGCTTCTCCCTCTTCCTCTGCCACTCCCCCCCCTTATGCTCTTTCTCTCTCTCTCTCAAACAAATACATAAAATCTTTAAAAAAAAGTTTTTAAAATTTTAATTATTTTGGCTTCCAGTATATATCATTCTCCCCTCCCTGACACACTTAACCCCTACTGAATTTTTTTTTTTAAAAAAGAAAAGAAAGCAAAAACTTGATGAAATAAATTATGATTTTTTTTAAGATTTTATTTATTTATTTGACAGAGAGAGACACAGCAAGAGAGGGAACACAAGCAGGGGGAGTGGGAGAGGGAGAAGCAGGTTTCCCACAGAGCAGGGACCCTGATGCGGGGCTCGATCCCAGGACCCTGGGATCATGACCTGAGCCGGAGGTAGATGCTTAACGACTGAGCCACCCAGGCATCCTGAAATAAATTATGATTCTAAACTACTTCTCACATAGTGCCTTGAGAAAACTTAATCTCCCATCAAATAAATATTATACCATCTGACAATTTCTGAAAAGCATCTCTGCTGAACCTCCAAGGTACCAAAGTAAATTTTTACATGTTATGGTGTCTTCCATTCATTTAAATCTTTTAAAATGCATTGAAATATAAGCCTTTATTTAAAATACACACTTTGTAACTTAATTGAAAATAAGATCGGGTTGCTTCCAAACATAGCCAACATACTGTCTAAATTGTTAGAAATCTATTATGATGACAAAGACAATTGTTACATGAGATGGTCTATTCTAAAGCTCTCAGCCAAGTTAGCCACAAAGTGGGGTAAAGAGCTTACATTTAACACTCAGTTTGATCTTCAACAAAGCTGCCAAGAACACACAATGGGAAAAGGACAATCTTTCAATAGTGGTGTTGGGAAAACTGGTTATCCACATGCAAAAGAATGAAATTGGATCCTTCTGACACTTTCTATTAAAAAAACCAACTCAAAATGGATTAAGATTTAAATGTAAGATCTGAAACTGCAAAACTACTAGAAGTAGAGGGAGAAAGCTTCATGACGTTGGTCTGGGCAACGATATTTTGGGTATTACCCCCAAAGCAAGGGTAACAAAAGCAAAAATAGGCAAATGAGGTTATGTCAAACTAAACAGCTTCTTCACAGCAAAGGAAACAATCAACAGAATGAAGCGGCCACCTGGAAGAAAATATTTGTAAACCATGTATCTGTTAGGAGGTTAATATCCAAAATATAGAAGTAACTCAAAGAAGTCAATAGCAAGAAAATAAATAACCTGATTAAAAAATGGACAAAGGACCTGAACAGGTATTTCTTCAAAGAAGACATACAGATGACCAACAGGTATATGAAAAGATGCTCAACATCATTAATCATCAGAGAAATGCAAATCAGAACCATAGGAGATCGCCTCCCATTGGTTAAAGTGACTGTTACCAGAAGGACAAAAGACAATAGTGTTGGTGAAAATGTGGAGAAAAGGGAACACTGTTGGTGGGAATGCAAACTGGTGTAGCCATTATGGAAAACAGTATGGAGTTTCCTCAAGTAGTTAAAAATAGAAGTACTGTGTGATCCAGCAATCCCACTTCTCGGTGTATTTTCAAAGGAAATGAAATCAGTATCTTGAAGAGATATCTGCACTTCCAAGTTCATTGCAGCATTATTCACAATAGCCAAGATACAGAATTAACCTAAGTGTCCATCGATAGATGAATGGATAAAGAAAATGTGGTTTATATGTGTGTGTGTTGTGTGTGTGTGTTTTGTGTGTGCGTGTGTGTGTGTAATGGAATATTTTCAGTTATAAAAAAGAAAGAAATCCCGTCATTGATGATATCATGGATAAACCTGGACGACATCATGCTCAATGAAATAAGCCAGACACAGAAAGACAAATACTGCGTGATCTCACTTATATGTGGAATCTGAAAAGTTAAAAGTCATAGAGGCATATAGAGTAGAACCATGATTCCCAGGTGTGGGGAGGTGGGGGAAATGGGGAGATGTTTGTTGAAGAGCACAAAGTTGCAGTTATAAGATGAGTGAGTCTAGAGATCTGCTGTTCATGGTGATGACTGTAGTTAATAATACTGGATTGAATACTGGAAATTTACTAAGAGATTAGATTTCAGGGGCTGTCATCACACACACACAATGGTAACCATGTGAGGAGATGAAATGTTAATTAGTTTGACTATATAATCACTCCACTATAGATATGTGTATCAGATCACTCTCTTGTATGCCTTCAATATATACAATTTTTATTAAAAAAATAAAGACAGAATGTAGCCCCTTCCTTGCTTTCTCACCCTTTCCTAGTGCTTTATCTTCCTTTCCCTCCTTTCTCTCCCTTTTTTCCCTCCTCTATTATCACTATGTTGCCATAGTTTTGATATGGAACTGGGATGTAATTTTTAAAGTAAACTCTTCCACTGTTATTACCATTTTATTTTTGCCTTGTGAAGGAAGATTTTATTGTTTTCTTAAAAGAGTTACATACTTCCTTTATATATTTTTCTGCCTATAATAACTTTGTGACTCCCAAAAGGGATAATTTTTTAAACTCTTATCCTTCCCCTCTAATATCAATAAGCCATGTTTGGGATGCATACATTTCTTTGTTCTCAGATGGGTTAAATGAAATTTTCAAATGAGATAGTTTTCATGCTGGTGAGAATTTTTTCATTTGTTCAGAATTATCATCATTTGTAAACCCTGCCATTTAATATCTAGTGTCTATGTAGAATGATTTAGCTGATCAAGTTCTGTTTTTCTCTGTCCTTTATTTGTTCTAGATACATTTCATATTGCTTTTCAGTCGACAGGGGAAATTACGGCTGCAGAAATGGTACACGACTCTCCCTGACAAAGAGAGGAAAAAGATCACCCGGGAAATTGTTCAGATTATTCTCTCTCGTGGTCAGAGGACAAGCAGCTTTATTGACTGGAAGGAGCTAAAACTTGTTTATAAAAGGTGTGAGTAACTTTATGAGAACTGTCTTTCTCATTATTGCTTTGGATTGTTTAATCCTGAACATTTTCGATTACAACACCAGTTGACACCAGTTGCATCACTTACTGAAATCTTTGGAGCCTAGAGCCCAAATATTCGTATCAGTAGACTAGCAAAAAAGAATTCTCATTTATTGAAAGGCTTTCCATGTGCCAGGATGGATTCTAGGGATGTAATCTACACGTGGATAATGTACAAGTGCATTCACGAAATAGCTTCTGGGCACCTATTACATTTCCAGCACTTCTAATGACGGTGGATGCCATAACAAACGACAGGAACAATGCTGCTCTTATGGAGCATACTCATTGGTTAGGCAAATGAAACCTTATCCGTTAGTAATACATGCTATGGGACAAAATGCAGGTTAAGGTGCTAGAGAGAAGGGCAGCTCTTATTACTGCCATTATTACTCATATTTGCAGAAGAGGAAATTGAAGCCACAGAGAGTTTCTAAGTAATTAGTCTTCAGTCACAGGAACGAAGGGGCAATTGGGAGAGTCAGGATTCAAATCCATATCCTTCTGGCTTTATTTATTTTTTTTAAAGATTTTATTTATTTGAGAAAGAGCACATGAGCGGGGGTGGGGACGGGCAGAGGCAGAGGGAGAGGGAGAAGCAGACTCCGTGTTGAGGAGGGAGCCCGAGTTGGGGCTCGATCCCAGGACCCTGAGATCGTGACCTGAGCTGAAGGCAATCACTTAACAGACTGAGCCACCCAGGCGCCCCTCCTTCTGGCTTTAAAACTTATATATCCTCTCATTATTGCACCTGCTTGCCATAGCAAGACCATACTGGTGAGCAACTTTAGATTATGGGTCAGGAAACTGAGACCCCAAGAGGTAAAGCCATTTTGCTCATAGAGGCCCAGATAATTCATGTCTAAGCCTGGACCAGAACCCAGCTGACCTGACCCTGCATTCAACCTCCTCCTGCCACTCCCAGAAAGAAAATGCACATTAGGAAGGCTCTTGCAAAGGGTGTTTATAAAACCTGAAAGGCAAAGACAGAGGCCGGTTGGCAGGCTATATTTAATGGAGTAAATTACCAGGAAGTGCCCGGGCAAAGCTGCTTCTGCTGGGTCCAAGGTTAAAGCTTTTAGTACTAGCATCCGGAGAGATGTCAGTGAAAGCCCCTTTTAATAAGCATCCCAGGGACGGCAAGGCAGAGACCCAGGAAGCAGTTGTCAACAAGAAGCTTGTCCCTACTCTCTGCTTGCTGGCTTTTTAAAACTTTGAGTTCATTTGTGATTTAAGCCATTGTATAAAGAATAGGCTTTAGCAGTTCTCTCTACAGGTATTTGCAGCGCCTGGGAACATGATGGTGAGCAAGGCAGACTCAGCACCTGCCTTTGGGAAGCCAGTGACCTAGTGGGGCAGAGAAAAGCCATGAAATGGGCAATGAAGAGCACTAGCTGCTCTGTTGGGGGAGGCACGGGTGTGCAGAGCCCGGCATCCAGTCCCGTCTGCAAGGTTAGAGATTTCCCAGAGGAAAGACATCCAAGCTCAGAGCTAAGGGGGGAAGTTGGCATTAACTACACAGATGGGGGTGGGAAAGAGGATTTTAGGCAGGAGGATGGACTGGATGGACTGAGGGTGGGTCACATACAGAAGGAGTATGAGGTGAGAGCCTGGGTCGGGGGCTTGAAGTTTAGAAAGGGTGGTTCACAAGCGGGGGAGGGGCATGAGCAGACACCCCCATTACTCTGGGCCAAGGACTCTGTCTCCCTGATGATAGTTCCTCAGGGCAAAATGATGTTGAGAGTCTTTCATATAATTAACTGAAATAACCCAATGGCCACTGTTTTTATATATTCTCTTTCACATATTGGGAGGCTATTGGATGTGATGAATGATGACTTCTTTCTTGGATTTGGATGGGGAGAGTCTCTGGAGAAGAGGGAGCTTCGCATATTCACTGCAGAACACACCATCTTCAGGTTATTGGACGTGTCATCGTATTTTACTTTTCTTTCTTCGTGTTTTTCCTTTCAAGGTATGCTAGTTTATATTTTTGCTGTGCTGTAGAAAATCAGGACAATGAGCTCTTGACACTAGAGATCGTGCATCGTTACGTGGAGTTGCTGGACAAATACTTTGGAAATGTAAGTGTTGTTCTGGTCTGCTTGGAATTAGTCCCTGTTTCAGCTCTTATATCAGTTCTGTCTTTATCACATCCCTTCTCTCTCTCAAGTCTAAAATATGAATTGCATTTGCACAAGGATTAGAATATGAGGCATTCTCCCTCTTCCTGTGATTCTTTGTAAACAAAGGTTCCAAAGCTTTCAAGAGGCCGGCTGTGTCTCTCTCTCTGTCTTCAGACCACAACCACCCTACAGAGCTCATCCAGTGAACAAGAACTTAATTGTGAAGGATTCCTTGATGTTTTCCTCCTCATTTTTCGTCACCTGTCATCTCTCTTCTATTTTGACTTTTTAATCCCCTCTCTGGCTTCTTTTACTAAGCTCCGAGTCTTCTTTAATATTATTTATATGTTAAAAAAAATGCCAAACAAATAAACAAGGAAACCAAAATCCTTTTCCTTCCTATTGCTATTTAACCTCCATGAATTTACTGCCAAGTAATATCCTGTATGAGGTGCCACATCCTTAGAACTCATTCACTCTTCCAGCTCGCGCTCCACCTTTATGGCTCCCAGGAAATCATAAAGTTACCACTGGCCCCTTCCTAATGGTCAACACCAGTGATGCTTCTTCAGTCTTCCCCTGCCTCACCTCTCTGCAGCATGGGATCCTTGCTCGTCACTGCTTCCCTTTCTTTTTTTGGCACAACCCTGAGTTCTGCTAATTCTCATCCTGTTTCTGAAGGCCCCTGCTTGGTTTCTGCCCTGAGCTCCCTTCCTCCCCCTGCCCTTTCGACCCTCCTGGAATCCATGACCAGATGGCTGTCTTTCCGTCTGCTGAGGACAGTCTTCTCTGGGTTTCTCCCAGCCGTCTCTGTCGTAACGTGTCAAGAACTAAAATCATCTTCTGCAAACCTGTTCTGTCTTGTGACTGAGTTTATTATGTCCCAGGATCCTTCAGTGCTTCTTTCTTTGTTCTTCCTCCACCCTTCACTAAAGGCTGCCTTTGTCTATTCAGATGGGACTACAATCCATCTCTTTCCTTCCATTCCCACCAATACAGGTTTACTTGGGATTGCAGTTTTGCTTTTCTTTGAAACCTTGTCTCTGGCCCTTTATGCTTCTGGGCTCTTCTCTGCTTTCCTTTCCTGGCTTGTTAGTTACTGTCTTCGTTGCAATGCATGGATCCAGGTGACGGTTGTCCTCGGCCACTTTCCATAATCTGTAATGAATAAAAGCCCAACTTCTTAGCCTGGCATTTAAGCTTTCTAAACATCAGTCCCAGACCACTTCTCCAACCTTCTTGCTGTTCTCTCTCTTTATCCCTGACATGCTCAGTGCTCCAACCACATGGAACAGCCTGGTATTATCCTTAACTTGTGCAAGATTTGTATGGACACCAAACTTCAAGTGTCTCGAGATCATGACCTAGGATTTAGTTGTTTGATTTTTCAACACTTGTGAGCAACTCTGGGCCAGATTTTAGCAAATGTTCCAGAAATATGCCATCCATTTCATGGTCTTAAGAAATAAATAATTGGATTTGGAATATATTTTCTCTCAGTAATGCTCCCTTCCCTGTTCCCTGGCTCACTGAGGATTTCTATTAAGCGTTGTTGGGACAGTGTGCTTCCACAAGACTTTCTGTGCTCTGGTCAATGGAACGAGTAACGTTTGCCGCATCGGCCAGGGTTTTATCAGGTTACTTGCAACAATTTTCACAAGGGTGAGTACCTGGAAGGTTTTTGAAAGAATTTTCTTTCCCTCCTTCCCTTCATCCTTATTATTCCCCTTTATTTCCCTTCGTAAATGATGTTAGAAGATGACCTTAAATGTCGCTTCGTAGATTTTAGGTCGTTGGTCAGTATAGAGAGTAAGACAGCCAGGCCATTTTTTCTTTCTCTTTCTCTTAGCTCCCCATGTTTATTTTCATTTTTTAAAGAGAGATTTGCAAGTGTATAATTGCATGTTTTTGAATGTGAGATTATTTAATTTTACGCTTTCCATTATTCAAAGGAAGCCTGACATTTTGAAATCCACTGCAAACTTGGCCTTTTGTAAAGAAAGGCCTGAAGGTGTTTTCCTGAGGCCCAGGCTTTCCCAGGACCTGCCTTCTGCCCCTAATTTCTGCACTCCGGTTTGACTTGTTGTGTTTTCCTAGGTTTCCCTGCCTGCGGTAATGTGAGTGGAGGTTAAATTTTGATGTCAGTCTTATCTGACCAAATATTAGATATTTGAGAACACATTGCTTTCTTAAGAGAATCTAAATCACCTTCACCAAAGCTGAGCCCAGTTAAGATATAAGAGAATCAGAATGAATTCCTATTTCTCTAACATTAATTTTTCATCCTATTTTGGCGTACCTTTAGAAGCTCTGTCTTTCCCATGGACCAAAATTTAATTCACTAAAAAATTCAATGAATCTTTTATTAAGCCAAGAGCAGCTAAGAGCAATTCAAGGCTATCTGCCCAGTAGGTGTTCAGTTCTTATTAATTAACTGTGATGAGCAAAGCCTACCAGTACTGATTCTCACTGACATCTTCTCAGGAATAATATATTTCTCTTTGGCTTTCTTTTCCTCTTGTGTTAATCCTGAAGGTCTCCTGGAATTCTGCCCTTAATATTATCAAAGAGAAAACTTTGTACCAAGCTTCTCTTATAGCACTGGAAAAGATTACTTTCCTGTGGGGACAGATAAATCAAAATCTCTGGCTACTAATTTATGTGTTTTTTGAGCATTTTTCAATTCCAGGGAGATTTACAAGGATTAAATGGTTAATCTTTCGATCTTCAGTAAACAGCATTAACCCCAATTTAGGGAGGCTAAGAGGAAATGCCCCAGAATTTCCCAGTTGATAAAGGTCTGTCTGAGGATTTAGCCACCTGCATATTTTCCCATTACAGACTGTAGTGTGAGTTTTTACGGATGTGCTCAGAGAGTATGGGTGTTGCTGCTCCAGAGAGGTTCGATCTTGATTTAGGAAGTTTTCTGGGAGGAAGAGGAGGGCTCTGAGTCCTGCTGGGTCCTGGTGTCCACTCACTCAATAACCAGACCCATGATTTTGTCTCGGGAGAGATCTCTAATTTACATATAAGAAAAATAACACTCAAAAAGATTAATAGAAATATTTACTTTGCTAATCTCACGGGGCTGTTGAGAGGATCGAAGCGACAGTGTAATTAACAATACAAACCGTCAATTGCTATGTCATTGTACCTTAAACTGTAATTATTGTATGTATGGTTTTATACATTTACTGTATATAATTTAAACTTTTTGTATTTACTTTAGAACAGAATTTAGTAAGAGAAGGTTCTTAGACTCTATCCAGAAGTATTTAGTTATTGAAATGCCAGAAATAATCTTCTGCATCATGTATTCTGCTACAAGAGTAGACCCTCAGGCCAAATTATAGTAAAGCATAGGCTAAGAGATCAGGGGTAAAATTAAATTATCACTGTTTCTGCCTTTTATAAGCTTTCTTCCAGAATACAGATACACAAGAAATGAGAAAAGAAATTAACAGTCTCATGTGTTTATAAACATGGAAAGCACATGTTTTTGCATAATTAGATGACATGCGGTCATTTGAGCATCAAGGGCATATTCCTGATGTACCGGGACAGTACCCTTGAGGTGGACTCACAAGTATTTGAGTAACTGGTCTGCATTTGGTCTAAGGTGCTCTGGGAGATATTTCCTGTTCTTACTGGCAGATACAGTAACCCCTTGGGGTTAGGATCAAAGAATAACTAAAGAAGTAGCATTTTGGAGTTGCCGTATATGAAATAGTTGCTCATTTGTAACTCTCTATAATTTCAATGGAACTTGTGCATCTGTTTCCTTATGATCTAGAGATAGTAATTGTATATCCAAGCTGCTGCTGTGCGCGCGCGCGTGTGTGTGTGTGTGTGTGTGTGTGTGTGTGTGTGTGTATCTGGCTTTGCATGCCTTGTTACTTTATTCCCATCTCTTGAAACTAGATGCAATAAATTAATTGTCCCATGGCTGCTGGCCAGCCCTGCAGGTTGCCTGTCTGAGAGTGGGGTTTGAGATGGTCCTAGAGAACTAGAGAACTTGCATTAGTATCTGTCAGGTTCATCTTGCAGGATTCTAATTGCTGGTTTCTCCTAATGAGGCTCCTGTCTGTCTCGGACTCCTGGTCTACGCCTGCCTTGAACTCTGAGGTTCCTCAGCTCTTGCTACTATAACTCCTGACTTCCTGCCTCTTCTGACCTCTGGTAACTGCTTGCTTCCCGTACCTTCTCTAATGAGCATGGATGCCTGATCTATTGTGTTTCTTTTTGTTTCTCTGTATTATTTAAAACTGTGTATTTTTTTTACATATCCTTCTAGACGTATACAGTTTTATTTTTAAATGGGATTATGCATATTATGACATTATGCATATTATTCTGCAACTTTTTCTCCCCGCCCTTACAAATGAATCTTGGAGTTCTTTCCACAGCCGTCCGTAGAAATCTCTCTCATTCTTTCCAACTTCTACATGGAATTTCCACGTCCGCAGGGCAGGCAGAGAGAGACAGACTGTGGAGGGAGGAGGGAAGTAGCTCTAGATATATATACACCCACTTGTTATTGATTTACCCATTTGATGCTGCTTTCTAATGAATGAGGAGACCATGACCTTTGCAGATGAATTAGGTGAGTTTTTCTTAGCTGGCCATTTATGATAGCGGTATTTACCTAACCGTTTACCTTGTGGAGTCTGCAAGCTTATTGACCTAAATCGTAAATGTATGACCTAAACTCTTTGCTAAAATGTTGACATGGGCTTTATGTAAAGTTATAGCACTCAGCAGCATCAGAGAACTGTTGGTCTGGGAAGCCATTAATTCCCAGCATCATAGAAACAAGGCCTAAGCGATGACTGACTCATTTATCCTGCAGATGTGTACTGTGTCCTATTATGGGCTAGATACCAGGGATAGCGAGATGACTGATCAGATAAGGTCTGTGCCTGAGCTCACAGTACCGGGGCAGGGGGAGAGATTGATCAGGCAGCACACACAGAAAGAGAGAACACAGAGCAAGCGGTGTGAAATCTGAATGGGGGATAAAAGGCTTTCGGTGGAATCATTGTGCTCCTGACTTTTGAATCTGGCCTTGAAAAATGAGCTTCATTTTGCCAGCAGAATAAAGAAGAGGCCAACTGGGGGCCATCGCAGGAATTGCTGGAATGGGCAGAGGGTAAAGGCATAAGAGAACCCGGTGAGTTAGTGGAGTGTGGGTGTAGCATGGGGTGACTGAGTGCTGACACGGGCAGCAGATAGCCCGCCCAGGCTGGGTGGTCAGGAGTCCTGTATGCCAGGCGGAGGAATGGAAGCTCTGTCCTTAACATGAGACCCTACACAGGAGAGGAAAGGGATCGGTACTTCAGCACAGTGTTAATGGTTGTTGGCCTTGAGTGCAGACGGACACCGCCTAGGGCATTGCAGTGGCTTTCATGAGAGGTTGCAGGCCGGAGCAACAGTGGTGAACAGGGAGAAGACAGCAAGGGCTGGGGTTTATTTCCATGATAGAATAAATAGGAATTGGAGACCAGACTGGGAGGGATGAGACTGAAGGAGAGAGAGGGATGAGGGGGAGGGGGAAAGAAGTGGATCTGTGGGATGAATTCGATGGAGCCACAGAGAGAGGTTGCAGCTATGAAGCGAAACAGGGTCTACAGGGAAAAGAATATGCTAAGCCTCAGTTTGGCACCTGGGGACTTGGCCGGAGCAGTGCCCGGGCGGAGAGGTCTCATGAGCAGGTGGAAATAGTGGACTCGCCCCAGAAGGAGATCAGGGCTAGACATCTGGGTTTGTGAAGACGCCTGCATGCCAGACACAGCTGTAGAGCGTCCGTGGCATTGTCTAGAATATATGTAGGGCGAAGAGTAGAGGCTTTCATGAAAAGCACCAGCATTTAAGCAGAAGGTGGGTTACTGGAATGTAAGCCACATGCAGCCACGAGGCTGGCTCTGCTGATTCTGTCCCGAGAACTCCATAAATACTTCCTAACCAAATGTGAAGTAGGGGTAGAGATCATCCAACAAGTCTGAGAAGGATTCAGGATTCAGCAGAGATGGAGGACAGGAACAGGCATTGAATGGCATTGCCAAAGGCAGGGAGCAGGGGAGAGAGGATTTTCAGGAACAAGACTGGTGAAGGGTATCCAGTATTGCTGAGAAGTAAAGGTGGGGGAGGGCTAAAAACTTGCAGGTGGAAGCCTTCCAGAGGGTGTGGAACCCGAAACGGAAGTGTTGGGGAGTTGAGGAATAAGCGAGAAGGAAAACCTCAGGAGAGTGCCTGAGTGCTGGTCCGGCCAGGGAATTGGAAACAAGCCCTCTCTGGATTATGGGGGGCGGGGGTGCTCTTGTCGCTTGCTTCACTTACGCAGCAAAATCTATCGGACTCTGTTTTGGTCTATGACAGTCGTTCTCCCTGTGTGGTCCCCAGACCCACCTCATTAGCATCACCTGGGAGCTAGTTACAAGTGCAGAGTCTCAGGCCTTACCCAGACCCACCGAATTGGAAACTCCAGGGCTGGGGCCCAAGCACTGTGTCCCTTGAGGAGCCTTCTGGGGGATTCGGATACACTCTAAAGTTTGAGAACCACTGGCTTGTGACATAATTTTGAGAAAAATTAGCACAGTTGAGCTAATTTGCTTCTGAGAGTTCTAAAGCTAGGAGCCAAGATTTCCAGCCAGGTGAGCAGGAGGAAGGAGGCGTTGTACTCTGCCTGACTTGCAGTGGGGACTTGGCTTCTATTCGTGCAGATGGAAATATGAGCTCGTGCTGCCTGATTCCTGTCCCGTCTCAAATTTCTTGTTGTGACATAAAGGAATATTATCTAGGGACATGGCCTGCTTAATGGAATGTGGTTTTACTTTTGCCAAAGGCCTGGGATCCCCTCGTTCTGTTTCTCAGTCTTTATGATACCATCTGATGGTTTTATCTTTGGTATGCCACATGGGTGTAACTGTTGAGAAAGCTTGAGACGCTGACATATGTTTGCCCTGATATTCCTGCAAGTTTATCAAAACATTTGTTTTTGTCTACCAGGTCTGTGAGCTGGATATTATCTTTAATTTCGAAAAGGCTTATTTTATCCTTGACGAGTTTATAATGGGTGGAGAAATTCAGGAAACGTCCAAAAAGTCTGCTGTCAAAGCCATTGAAGATTCTGATATGTTACAGGAGGTCAGTACCCAGCATTGGTGCCATGGGGGAAGATGATGAGGATGATGGTGATGATGATGATGATGATATGTTGGCAGAGACTTATTGAGCGCTTCCTTTATGCTGAGTGCAGTTTCTAAGCAACTTACCTGTTTTAACTCATTTAATTATCACAATAACTCGAAGAGGTGGGTAGCATTTTTTGCCCTCATTGTGAAGCTGAGTAAACAGACACAGAGAGGTTAAACAACCTGCTTGATGTCACACAGCCAGTAAGCGTGGAATAGAGATTTGAACGCAGGACGTTGGGCTCCAGAATCTTTGTTCTTTATGTTTGGCTGAGTGTGTTTTTTTTTTTTTTTAGTGAGGATACCTAACTGTCAAAAAGGTATCAAAAGCTTGGTGCTATTTTTTTTCAAGGATTTTACGAGAGGTATAAAAAGATTTTCATTAAAATATCTGCGCTACCCTGGGAAAGGAGAATAGGAGTACGTCGTTATTTCATTTGCCAGGGATATTAGAGCTTTATTATTGAAGATGGCATTTATCATTTTAATTAAAATTTCTCACACCTCCCGGCGATGCTGCCTGTGTGCTCCTATTTGCATAAATAAATTGAGAATACTGTGGCTTGCTTGCCAAGGTATAAATGGGCCCGGAAGCATCCATGTGCTCCTGGTTCTGTGTTATTTATATAAAATACAGTGGGTCTTTTAGAAGCAGGCTAGATTGGCATTGTACCCCTACCTCAGCCCCTTCACTCCTCCGAAGGACACCAAGAAAGAGCACATCTCCCCTCTGACCTTTGGCCTCCCTAATGAGGTGACCCCACCAGCTCTGGCACAAAGCTGAGCTCTGTCCCGGCTCCACCACCCCTGGGTACTTCTTCCCGCAGCATCCTTGGGTCTTTCCACTTGCCTGTTTTACAGTGGCCGGTCAGGAGATCCCAGAGGATCATAAACTCTCTCTTAAAAATTGGCATTAAAGCCATTCTTCCTGCCTTTTGAGAAGGAAGATACTGATGGTGTTAATAAAACAACATCAGGCATGGTTTCCCAGCCCCTTTTTTGCGCACGTCCCTGAACCGTTGACTTGCTCCTGCCCATCCAGGGGAACCAGTCCTCAGGTGAACGGACCCTGAGGAAGACCTCTGTAGGAGCAGTACCTCGAAGTGTCTGCGCGTGCCTTTTCGGAAGCTGGTGCATTTCTTTCCAGAGTTGTTCTCGCCTCCAGAAATGCACTTAAACTTTCTGCTGTTTACTTGGCTCTCTCCAAATGCCACAGGAAGGGAATTTTATAAGGTGCTTGAGAACTCAGTGGTTTGGAAATTCCACAGAACAACCTTTCTTAAAATATGCCAGGTGTTATTTATAATTCTAGCCTTAGGGCCCTGACTGTGGAGTCTAAGCCTTACAGGAGAAAGGGACTTTTTAGCAGGGTCTTTGGCACTCACAGTAATTAAAGCTTTTTGAATTGGGGCCAAGACACACCTGGGTTATTTTGAATTCCTCCTCTACAAGAAATATATAGAGTTTCAAAGAGCTTGCCACGAATCTGGTTCCGTGGATCTCTGGGAAGCACAGATTTCAGGAGAGAGCCCTTTCACAAGTAAACATTAACTGGTAGTTCATGTCCCTGGCAATCGAGTGAAAGGTCTTGATGGGTAGGCCTCAGGAGCCCCTCCATTTAGCCCCCGCATCCCCATAGTGAGCAGGCAATGCCATGACTGCCTTCCAAATCTCTCTTGGTGAAATCACAGCACCTGCCAAATAGAGACAGTGTTATCAGTGCTCTCTTGGGCTCTGGGTACTTCAGCTAAGTCAGTGAATCAGTGAACATTTGGGGGGCTGATTGAGAAATTGTGTATATCTGATCAGAAATGTTTAGAATGAAGGGGCGCAAGTAACATAATTACATAAAGAAAAAAAAATGACTGCTTTCTTTTTTTCCCCTGTTCTCTGGACCTGAGCACATACTTGTAGCTACTAAAGGTTAAGGGAGGCCTTTGTAATATTGCTTGTGCTTTTTAGCTCCTGGAACTTTCCCCAACTCCTACCCAAGAAAGGTTTCTTAGAATAGAAAGGCTGTCCTCACATATTTAGTAAGAAGATACATAGTCTTAAGTCTCCAAATGCTCAAGGATTATTCTGAGTGTACTGGGGCTTGACATTAGTAATACGGATTAAGAAAAGAACAGTTTAAGTGGTTGGGGGTGACTTTAGGAGGTGCCTTATTTTGAGGATGACAACCTGTGGGCGGTGGTGCTGAGTGAGAAGAGAAAAGCTGAAAGGGAAAGGTGGTCCTCATTAGAGGCGGGGGTTGCAATTCCTGGCATCGCCAACAGGGGCGACCAACAGAAGAGGTTTCCCCACAGGGTGAGAATCGAGGGTCAAAATGTACTTCATTAGCTCACGCAACAGGATATCTTGCCTGTGTATGTGTGGATGTGTGAGAAATGGCTAGGTGCACCCCAACATTGTCACCTTTAAAAGCACAACCCATGTTAACAGCTAAGCGAAACCATAGTGCAGTAAAAAGTTGTAGCGCATACAGTGCTGAATCCACAAGAAGTGTGGGGGTACAAGATGGATAACAGATGGGGTCCTGAGGGACAGATTTGGGTCCTCTTGTAAATGGCCAGGTTAGAGCTCTTTAAGGTTGTGTCATTCTTAAAAGTCTGTTCCAACCTTAAAAGGGGCAAGCTCAAGAAAATACGGACCTTGTGTGCTATTGGTTCATGTAGTCTGGGGAACAGCATGGTTCAGAAAGGGCAGTCCGTGCAGTCTTTAGCAGACTGAGTTAGTCAGTGCTGTGAAGCAGGGCTGATAACTAGAGGCCAATGAACCGTGAAGTCAGTAAAGTGACAATCCCAGAGCCTTTTGCTGGCTCAAGCCCCTTCCAAGGCTGCAGGCTCATATGGTGAGATTTGCAAAGGTAGGATATCTAACTGCAAAGCATATGTAGCCATGCAATGAACATATTATAAAGTGTGTCAGGTACTTAACGAATGGAAACCATATGCTGTTGTTCTGAATTCTGCGATATTTGTCATCTTTTAAAAATTTATCATCTGAGGGATGCCTGTGTGGCTCAGTCTGTTAAGCGTCTGCCTTCGGCTCAGGTCATGATCTCAGGGTCCTGGGATCGAGCCCCACATCGGGCTCCCTGCTCTCTGTTTGTCCCTCTCTCTCTCCCTCTCTCAAATAAATAAATAAATTCTTTAAAAAAGTTAGCATCTGTTATTTCTTTTCTCATTCTAAATAAACTTTATACCCAGTTTTGTATTTGTATCTTTGTATTCCTTTTTTTTTAAGAGAGAGAGAGAGAGAGAGAGTGCAAGCTGGGGTTGGGGGAGAAGCAGAGGGAATCTTAAGCGGGCTCCATGCTGGGGGAGCCCCAGTGCAGGGTTTCGATCTCACAACCCTGTGATCATGACCTGAGCTGAAATTAAGGGTTCGATGCTTAACCAACTGAGCCACCCAGCTGCCCCTTTGTATTCCTTTTCTAATGATATAAACTCTAGATGCTACAAAATAGGCATGGGCCCCAGGCCAACGTGATACTCTGGCTAACTTTAAAGACACCAGCAGCTTCTGTAAGAGGAGATACAGGGCAAAGGTCTTAGGGTGTGGGTTTCTGTTGGCCAGTGCTCATGTAAGAGGTTGTAAGGGCTTTATAAGAAAGTGTGGATGACTGAGCACAAGTATTTCAGCAGAGGAACACTGGAATTCTAAACAGCTGGTGAAAACCAGTTAGAACACCTGATTTCTAACTTTAGTACCCTCTGAGCAATGTTGCTTAGCCATGACCTTGCACTGTTTGGCCCATGCTATGCTGATCAGTGTCTTCCCTGGCAGGTGCAAGTGAATCATGTACCCTGAGATTCAAGCCTAGGAACAGGTTGCACATTGCTGATTGAGCTGACCCTGGCTCACATGGAAACGGCAGGGGCATTACCCAAGGCTGCCCCCTTGAACTTCCTTATTGATTCAACCCAGGAACCACTCTGTTACACAAATATATGTGTTTACAATAGGAAAGAATGCAAGAGAAAGTCCATTTGTCATGCATGGTAAAGGGCTTGCAACATCACTGTATATTTTAACTCTACCTCTAATTGCGAATCTGTCCAAACATTTTTTTAAAAGTGCTGGAAAAAAATTATGGCCTTGTGGCGTGTTAGCAAACTTGCCAACTGATGGGGATGAAGAAAGTTTGCATACTTTGGAGGAAAGCCGTTTCAAAATACATGGAAGAAACTTTTTTTTTTTTAAGATCTTATTTATTTGACAGAGAGGGAGACACAGCGAGAGCAGGAACACAAGCAGGGGGAGTGGGAGAGGGAGAAGCAGGCTTCCCGCCGAGCAGGGAGCCCGATGCGGGGCTCGATCCCAGGACCCTGGGATCATGACCTGAGCCGAAGGCAGACGCTTAACTGACTGAGCCACCCAGGAGCCCCTACATGGAAGAAATTCTTACGAATTATAGTCTGTTTATCCTTTATATCTTGCCAGTAAGTGTAAAAAGATGTTTTGCACAGAATCTGTAGCAGAAACTGAGATTTCCCTAAGACATGTGCCTGGAGGTGGTTCTCGTGACCGTTTCAGTAGGGACATTCATCTGAAGTCAACAGTGATATGCTGGCCGCTGATGCTTTGGTATTTTTCTTATCCAACATTCTTTTTATGATCAAGCTCAGCTCTTTCTCTGTTGAAAGTTATTTAGTTCCAGCCATATGGAGATGTATGCAAATTATTCTCAAACTTTGAACCACTGTTCTTGATCAGGATGCAAAGATTTATGTCCATACATGTTTCGGGAACTTCTGTTCAGTAACTGCAAAAAATGAGTAAGTAAAAGAACGAAAAAGGTTCGCCTTCTGCTAAAGGCTGTGGTTTAAGGGGAAATTGTTCTAATTTATTGTTCTCTTTCAGACAATGGAAGAATATATGAACAAGCCTACGTTTTAGCTATGCATCTACTTGCAGAGTCCAAGTGCTACACGCTGGGAGCCTATAAATTAGCAAATTCCTGGTGTCCAGTTCTTTGACAGAGCCCCCAGCATCATGCCAAAAATAACCTAAAAGGGATTCTTTGTTAACTAGCAAAAAGTTGTTTAATATAATATATTTATCGTTATTACATATCTGTATTATACTGTATATACCCACTTATTGTAGTCTTGATGTTCAAATAACTGCTTCGTGACTCAACTGACTGAATTTTTGTTTTGCAGTGTTTGAACCCATGTGATATTTTTAGGCTAACTTAAATAAATGTGTTGCAATATGTTTTTCGTTGCATTTGATCCTCTACTGACAACTGAAAACTGCATTGTAATAACCCCTGATTTTGAATGTAAAATATATGTTATATCAATAATTCTTTTCTAAATGTTTAGCTTTTTAAATTTTGTAATAATTCCAAGTCTTGTTAAGAGTTCAGAGCTCATACATAATGCTAGACATTTTTAATATACTTAGTAAAATGTAACTTCAGTCCAGATACCATGTATCTGATTTTAATGTCCTAAATTCATTTATTTTTTCAGGGTTGGAATTAAGGAAAATAACCAAAGACAATAAGGGACTTAAATGGTTTTGATGTCTTAGAAGCTGCTATCTAGTTGAAGTTTTAATTTTACCTTTTAGTTGAATATTAAGGGCATTCCGATAAGGCTGTGTTTCCTACAAACCCTATGTATTTATTAAGGATTTGAGACTTCAGAGATATAGTGTCTGTGCCTTCCCTTACTATAAAAATAGTATAATGAAGACTAATACCAATAGCAGTAATTATTATTATCACTATGATTTTAATAATTTTTGAGGTTCCAAGCACTCATTGCTTGATTTCGCTTCAAATGTTTTATTGTATGCCTACTATATTTGAGGACTTACTCTTTATTAGACTTACTTAGAGAATTGAATATTGTTACAGCCTATATGGTAGATGCTCTTCCTTCTTTTTTATTTCCTCATGCCCCAAATTTTGCTGCTGACCATTATTATGGTGAGTATGTTGCATTCGTGCTTCCTGGAATGAAAGCTC
The DNA here is from genome assembly GCF_003265705.2 of Callorhinus ursinus. Taxonomy (NCBI): domain Eukaryota; kingdom Metazoa; phylum Chordata; class Mammalia; order Carnivora; family Otariidae; genus Callorhinus; species Callorhinus ursinus. The sequence continues at coordinate 13,046,391 of NW_027397064.1, forward strand.
TATATAACCAGGTGGTAAATGTGATCAGGCATTATAGGGAAATAGCTCATAATACTCTGTCTTGATGTCCCACTTCTGATGTCCTGTCTGTGCATTTTCAGTGTTAGTTTTGACGTCTGGTATGATTCCTGTTGGAGTGGTTAGGAGCCCCTTAGTGCTTTTCCTATGAGAAGAGTGTGCTTGCTGTTGTATTCTTTCTCTAGAAGATCCTATATGGTAGATCTTTAGAGAACATGAAGGAAAAATGTCCTCTTTGAGGGAAAAATGTCCTCTTTGATTCATCTTGCCAGATAGATTTAGGGGAAAATAACAAGACAAGACCACAAGAACAGAAGAAAAAATTGATCAATTCCTCAATAGAGCCATTACTAAAATGAAATAACTCAAATTAGAATGTGAAGGAATTATTGGGCTTTTAATACCTAATATTTACTCAAATTAATCATGTGATTACAATGATGGCATGGCTTGAAGTTTAGCTGTCATTTTTGATCGCTTATGTTTATTTTGTGTCCTCAGATTTGTGGTTTCACTTTTTTGTTGTCAATATGGTGGAACTCTTTATTTTTAAAAAGTTTTGTAGAGATGGACTTCATATAAATCAACACAGTTTTTCTGGTTCCTTTGAAGTTTTCCACCATTTTGGGGTGAAGGTATTTATTCATGTATTCTTTCAAATTTGATAATTCCACATTAGACACTGTTGAGCTGTATGTAGGGCTTTTCAGACTCCATGTCAGTGTCTCACCTAGAAAATGAACATAATGATACAGCACAGTATGTAAATTTGAGGCATTTGGGGGACATTTTATGTGGGTCTTGGTGAAAATAATAATTATGTTTTCTTTATATTATATAATTACAATAAAACTACCAAGTGAAAGATAATAAATGCTAAATTTGTATAAAACTTACAAATAAAATGTTTTTAAAATTTTTAATGAGAAACTTGAGTGTGCTTTTATGAATATAATTATTTTTCAGTCTGATAGTCCAATTTTATGCATGAAATTGCTACCCATACTTCCTGGTGAAGTCCCTTTAAAGTGATCTCTTTATTTTCTTGGTACTTACTGTCCAGGAGCAACTTCACAAACATGTGACAGCAGATGAGAGAAGAGTATTTACTGTTTTGCTCCTATTGACTTCTTTCTCATCATTCACCCACATTGTTCTTTAAAGATTTTATTTATTTGAGAGAGAGAGAGAGAGAGAGAGAGAAAGCATGAGCCGGGGAAGGGGCAGGCAGGGTGAGAGGGAGAAGCAGGCTCCCCGCTGAGCAGGGAGCCTGATGTGGGGCTTGATCCCAGGACCCTGGGATTATGATCTGAGCCAAAGTCAGCCACTTAACCGACTGAGCCACCCAGGAGCCCCCAGTCACCCACATTTTGATGATCTGATCTCTTTGCATGTACTTAGTGATGTAGTCATTCTTTAAATCTAGTAATTTCTTTTCTTTCATGAACAAATGTAAAATTGGCATTTACTCTGACAAAGTAAGTGAATCTTCATTCAAACTCGTTTTCCAAATCAAGTCTCCTAAAATAATAATAAAGCTTTTCATCAGCTGTTGTTCTTCCAGAAGTTCCTCTCTAGGATTCATATTGTTTGACACATCACTGTGAAACACCACTGAGGAACTGCATTTACCTTTACTTTTTTAAGGTTTAATCAATGAATGTTGTTGTTAAATGTTAATGTAGTCTTTCACACGGTCTCTGCCATTCTGGATTAAGTCCAATCAGATGCTATGGGATGTAAGTAAAATAAGCCAATGACTATTTTTCAGTAATTAACAAAGGGGAGGGCCATTAAATTTTTCTTCAATTCTTATTTTAGCTTTTGACGAACTTGAAAAAACTCGTCCCATAGACAGTGTACTTTGGTATTCAAAGTGATAATCTGTTCTGTCACATAGAGCCAAAAACAGGAAGGACCGTAACAGCTAGGGCTGTCTTAGCTTCCCTTTTTTTTTTTTTTTTTTTTAAGTAGGCTCCACGCCCAGCATGGAGCCCAGTGTGGGGTTTGAACTCACAACCCTGAGATCAATACCTGAGCTGAAATCAAGAGTCGGACGCTTAACCGGCTGAGCTGCCCAGGGGCCCCGGCTTTGCCTTTTGCTAGTACTATTTAATATGGAATTCAGACCGACAGACGTACTGTTACTTCTGATAAGTTCTTTGTGCATGAATTCACCTATTAGCTAAATCTCAGGCTTTCTCCTTGCATCTGTGCCATCAGTGTTTTAGTTTCGCTCATAACTTACTTGTTTCCAGGTGTTCGTGGACTATTTTGTTAACTAGTTTGTTTTGCTACTTTATAGAATAATGTTCTAAGCATTTCTCTTCCGGGATTAACAGCCTCGTTCCTAACAAAGGTAGATTAATCTGAGGTGATACACTAATGATTTAATCATCTTCTAGATTAGAATGATTTCAGTGTGTTTGACACATCCTTTTACCTGTTTACCAATAGTATTATTCAAAAAGCACTTTTGTCTTTCCTCTAGAAAATGTTGAGACTTGCCAGGAGGCTGGTAACATGAGCAGTTCTGCAATTGTGTGAGTCTGTGAGCTTTTGCTATGGTTAGGATAACCTTCCAACTAACTCTCTGAGCTACACCTGATACTGTTATAACTTGTATACCTGATACTGCTATAACTTATAAGAGAAGGTGGCTTCTTAATACTTGCACATGTTTAAAATGCCAATCTTGGGGCACCTGAGTGGCTCAGTTGTTAAGCGTCTGCCTTCGGCTCAGGTCATGATCCCAGGGTCCTGGGATCGAGCCCCGCATCGGGCTCCCTGCTCCGCAGGGGGCCTGCTTCTCCCTCTCCCACTCTCCCTGCTTGTGTTCCCTCTTTCACTGTGTCTCTCTCTGTCAAATAAATAAATAAAATCTTAAAAATAAAATAAAATGCCAATCTTATGCGTAAGATGAATATTTAGTAAAAGGATGCCAGAATAATTGACTTGATAATATTTTGAAGTAAATAGGACATTTAGGCCGAAGAAAAGGAAATATGAGGTTGCTTGGTTTCAAATGTGAGATAATCCTCATTCTGCCTCAGTAGTAATTTAAACTTTTTTTTTTTTAACTGTTTTTTGGAGGGGGAGAAATCTGTTGAATTTGGGAAGACTCCAGTTTTAATCAATTTTTTTTCATTATGGTGGAAAAATATCTGCAAAATCTAAGACTATATAAATGTAAAGAATAAAGAACTAGTGGACTTGAAGGGGTTTGTGATCCAGAAATTAAGTCTCAAAAAAAACTTGAAGTCATTTGCAGTTTTTACAATGTCATAAAACTAAATTGAAAAATGAAAGTGTGATAATATAATTTTGCAAACTAATGCAGTCAAAATCGAAAGTATTGAAATACTAGTTTTCCTTTAATAAAATAACCAAACTTCTAAAGACATCTTAAAACATAAATATTACTTTTACTTATGTAGGAGTAAATATATTTTGGAGAAACTAATGAATTGATTAAATTATGGTTTTCTGTCTATAGAAATAGGCATCTTTTTATTTCTGGAAAAACATTTTTAATACTTTATCAACAATCACACTTTGGATAAGTATAACAATTGCACTACTAGGTATTATCCAAAGGATACAAAAATATTAATTTGAAGGGGTACATGAACCCCAAAGTTTATAGCAGCATTATCTACAATAGCCAAATTATGGAAAGAGCCCAAGTGTCCATAGACTGACGAATGGATAAAGAAGTTGTGGGGTGTGTGTGTATACATATATATATATATGGAATATTAGTCATAAATAAGAATTAAATCTTGGGGGCGCCTGGGTGGCTCAGTCCTTAAGCATCTGTCTTTGGCTCAGGTCCTGGGATCGAGCCCTGCGTTGGGCTCCCTGCCCAGCGGGAAGCCTGCTTCTCCCTCTCCCACTCCCCCTGTTTGTGTTCCCTCTCTCACTGTGTCTCTCTCTGTCAAATAAATAAATAAAATCTTTAAAAAAAAAATGAAATCTTGCCATTTGCAGTGAGGTGGATGGAACTAGAGGGTATTATGCTAAGTGAAATAAATCAGTCAGAGAAAGACAAATACCATATAATTTCACTCATATGTGGAACTTAAGGAACAAAATAAATAATAGGGGAAAAAAAGAGAGGTAAACCAAAAAACAGACTCTCAACTATAGAGAACAAATTGCTGGTTCCCAGAGGTGAGGTGGGGGGGGGATGGGTGAAATGTAATGGGGATGCAGGAGGGCACTTGTAATGAGCACCGGGTGTTGTATGGACGTGTTGAATCACTAAATTCTACATCTGAAACTAACATTACACTGTATGTTAATTAACTGGAATTAAAAAAAAATTTAAAAAGCCAAAACTGACACAATGGGTGGATGAATGAATAAACCAAGGCACATAATAAGAAAAATGAATAAAATCAATTCTGTTCTACGTGGAATACCTAATCTCATATGATATAGTAACAGTTGCTAAGAAAGCAGTTTGTACAGACTTTGTGTATTCATTTAAAACTTTATTTAAAATGTAATTAACAGCATAGAGCAGGTTAAGTTGGAAGAAAATTTAAATCTTTAGCAGACACAACCTCCAGAATGATAAATCATAAATTAAAAATGAGACTAACTCAGTAGTTTAGAAAGTGCTACATGTGCAGACGCTTCTATTCCCGCCGTCTGCCTTTTGTCAGTGTGTTTTATATTCAAAATTGTAGGAGCCAAAATACATAATTACTAAATATTTCTGAAGTGATTTCTCTGAGGCAGCCATCCAAATACTATTCAAATATAATTTCAACTGTTCTGAGCTTTTAAACTGGTGGGAAATAATGGCTTGATTTTTTTTTAATCTCTATATAATTTTTTTTAATCTCTATATAATTTTCTATATAATTTTCAGCCATCAGTCTCTCTGAGCAAACAAGTGGACCATTACTCACTGGTTGGGACCATAACTTACTGTTGGGACTTTTTGAGCCATAAGACTAAGTATCATATTTGTGGTCAGAGCGTCAGAATGGACTAGAAATTGGAGACCTTTATGCTGGTGCTGGATGTACTGCTGAGAAGGCTCACGAACATGCCCTTTGGAATGGATTTGGAAAGTCAGAGTCAGGATTTTGGAAGTGAGCTAGTCTCTACTACTCATTATACAAAGAAAAAAAAGAGTAGTCAGTGCATTAACATTTACACTTTGATCAGGTCTCAGTGCTCATCAGTTGCTTAATTAAACCTGGTCTTTTTCAAAGGTGTTCCCTCATGAAAGTATTTGATGAGCTTGGTTTTCCTGGGATGAAATACAAGCCTAATGACATTTAAACATGTTTTTCACCCTTTTAAATGATACAGATGAAGTATATTGAGTGCACTTTGAATGAGGAATGCCATTCTAGTAGAAGAAAGGTACTGCTGGAATATAGGAAAAGTTTGTTGAATTTTGGCGGTAGAACTTCTTACATGTTTCAGAGGGAAGGGAGTACAGAAGAGGAATACTTTTTTTTTTTTTTTTTTTGGCTAGTCTTGAATAAAAGGAACTAATGATCTGGAGAAATCCTTGAATTCAGTGACTGCCTCCTGCATGTAGCTAAGACTTATTTCAACCCTCTTTGTACCTAACTATGAAAAAAACCCTTTGCCTTTGGTTCTGAGCGGAGGAGCCAGGAATGGGGGGGATGGGGGTGGGGATGAAACCAAGCCCTGCCTGAAAAGGCGGCAGATACCAGCTGCTTACTCTCCAGCTCATTTCCTGTTTCCTCCTGGGCCCACAGCTGGACTTCATCTCCCGGCCCCTCTTCAAGTATGGCTTCTCCAAGGCGAAATGACAGCCAGTGGAATGTGGGTTGAACTAACAGACCCCCCCCACTCTGCAGATCTGGCTCATGAAACACTCGCACACGTGACCCTCCATTTTTGGGCTTTCCCTGTTATAGCTGAAGGAAAATACTCCAGGATCCAGAGAAGGCAGAGCCACGAGATGGAAGGAACTAAAAACGGCTGGCCAACCAGGTAGGAACAGCCACACTGGACCTTTCCATGCGACGGAAAGAAACAACTGTGAGCTGAACTCCTGTGGTTGATTTGTTTCAGCCACAAGCCCACCCTAACACGTGGAACCATCATGGGCTACCATTGGCAGGATCAAAATAGGGGTAATCAAGTTTATTTTTAGATAATGGAAAAACATAGCCCCCTTTAGAGCTAATACAAGCAACTAATTATCCAGAAGAGGGTGGATTATAAATCTGATTGGGAGAGTGGGCTGCTGAGAAGTAGAAAGATTTTGATGTTACTACCCACACACTGCACCAGTTTTCTAGAGGGTCAAACTGGGTCCCTCCCAAAGGGTACCCTGAGCCTGTATGCAGATTTTGTTTGGCTCTCACTGGGTAAGAAAATTGAATCAGTTGAGTGATTGCACATGAAAATTAGTCTTGTTTTTTTTTTTGTTTTTTGTTTTTTTTGGCTTTGCTTTGCTTGGAAAATTATAAGAACTGGCCACTTTGGGCTTGCAGCTCTGCATGGCCAGAATCCGCTGGAGCTGGAGGACATGCCCCGCTGCTTTCTACAGTCCTCACCCTTATACCTGCCCCCTTCACTGAGTTGCAGACTCACCCAGCTTGCGGGGCGGGGAGCATTTTCATTTTGACCCTTGCGCTACATTTTCACTCTGCTTCTGTGGTTGCTGGTGCAGATTCTTAGTTTGACTTTTGAGACCTTCCATGATCATTAAGTCTCCTCTGCCACGCTCCTTCACAGGTCGGCGTGTTATTTTCTTTGCTGGTGCTCATTCCATTTATTCCTTTACCTGAAGTGTTGTTTGCTTCAATTGTTTCCAGATTCTTCAATACACAACCCAGGTGTCACTTTTTTCATGGCCGTCCTTTCATTCTATCCTTTCTCCCTTTCTCTGTAATCCCTTTGCATCATGTACAGGCTTCCCAGGGCACTTGTCGCTTTAATATTATAGTATAGATATTTAAATACGTGTCTTATCTCTTGCTGAAAAATACTTGAGAGCAGGATGTGTGTGTGTGTGATAGAAAGAGAGGGATCAATCACTTTTTTGACTCTCCCAAAGGGCCTGTTAGTGTCTTGCATACACGAACAAAATTATCAACATCTGTCAGATCAGAATTTGAAAACCTCCCCTTGAAAAAAGGTACATTTTCTTTAACACTCCCTCCCTGGAAGGTTTTGAAGAACCATAAGAAGTTTATGAGGCCAGCAAGCACTCTGCCCATTTTTGTCCCCACAAGAGTGTATTTGTTGGCCAAGAGTGTAGGTACTATCTCTTGTATTGAATTCTGAAATAATGTTAAAATCTTACATTTCTGATGTATGACTGGATCCCCGAAGCTTCAGGTGACTTGTTCGATTTCATCTCCTGCCGGGTCCCCAGCGCCCTTAGCCGTGCCTGAGACACAGTAAAATATCAAGAAATGTTTGCTGAATGGGAGCTGAGTGATGAAAGACTGGGTGCAATGTGCTCATGAATTGGCCACGGTTGTTTCTGGGATTGCAGCAAAGTGATTAAAATTAAAACTGAGCACTTAGCAGCAGTACCATATGGATAGGTTTTGTTTCTTGCAAAAGAAGACACAAGAGAACTAGTGGGTTGGGACCAGAAGGGAAGCCACCGCACTTCCGGGCCAGCCTTCATTCAGTACCATTTCCCTGAGTGGCACACCAGACTTCTATGTTGGAGCCACTCATCTGGGGGGCAAACCTGTCATCCGAGTCTTACCAGCATGAGGAAAGAAAACTGCGTGGTTTGCTGATGTGGTTGTACACAGAGAAATAGCCTCTTGAAACATATGCAATTTACTTCTACCCAACAATTAGTATTTTTTGTATTTTTAAGTGGGTCACATGGATTAGACTCTGCTGCATGATTAGGATAGGGCATGGTTTTTGTTAGAATGGAAATTTCCTTTTTGAGGATTTTCTTCTTCTCGTTCTTTTTAAAAGGCTTTATTTACTTGAGAGAGAGGGAGAGAGAGCACACGGGTGCGAGCGCGCGCACCAGCATTGGGGAAGGGCAGAGAGACAAGCACACTCCTGGCTGGGCGCGTGGAGCCTGATGCAGGGCTCGATCCCAGGACCCTGAGATCATGACCTGAGCCGAAGGCAGACGCTTAACTGACTCAGAGCCCCCGAGGATTTTTTTCTAACTCTTGAAATAGAATGCACTGAGGTGCTAAGTCCTGTCTGTCTCTTCATTCCCTTGCCCTCGGCTACAAAAATGAGTTGACTTGCCTTTTGGGTACCATGTGAGATCTGTGTAAATTTAAGTTACACGAAAACAAAGCTATGAAGGCACATCTGTAATCAGAAATGAAAAAACACCTTTTAAAGAAGCTTGCTGTAGCAGAAAGTGGTATTTGCCATAGGAATGATTGACCACCAGTTATATATCACACCAAACCTAGCTGAGATAACGCCCATAAGGGATGGGAAAGGCAGTTTCTGTTTTAAAAAGATTTTTAAGATTTAGAACAGCTGAAGAGGTATGGAAGAACAGATAGGAGTAAAAGAGAAAATGATTATTTTCTGCTGGCAAATGTAAAGATTCCCCACTTATTGATTCTCTCATTTTGTGCTCCTGTTTATAGATGGAGAAGTCATAAAATAAGAACTTAGAACGAACAGCAATTGTAAAGGAGGTCTGAGAGCCAAATTGGATTATTTTTCACAAGTGCCAGGATGTACAGAGGTTGGGAGCTCTGCCAGAAACTACTTGGTAACAATTAGCCTTACAAATTTTACCTTACAGAGAGGACTTAGAACAGGAACCTTCACAATACGACAGTCCAGAAACCCCAGATGCACTGAGAATTCCTGTCTCTAATGCATGCGCTGAAGCCCGGACCTGAAATCTCTTACCTTTCTCTTTCCTGCTCGCTATTGACCTGGCAATTCTTGGTCACCATCCAGGCTCCAGTTCAGGTGTCAGATCCTCTAGAAACTGCCCCTAATACCCCTTCCCCAACACTGATGGATCCCATGGGTGCTACGGGAGCAGAGAACGTTGTGTGTGGCTCATAGGTATGTGACCACATGCTGACAACATGTGCCTCTTCTGCAAGACTGGGAGCTGCCTTAGGGCAGAGGCTCCTGAGCTTCACACTTACATAATAAATAAATAAGTACATCACACTTTCATATTTTAGGTGGAAGGATGCAGCTAAAATCCTTGCTTCTGGGGTTCCCACCCACTACACCCCCGGGAACACAGTTGACTATAGACTCAGGGTCCCACCACCATTCCTTTTTATTCCTTGGTAGTGTGGATGGAATCATTGTAGGAGGTATAACTTTTTCTTGGATGATAATGCGTATAGGAAAGGGTTAACTCAGCAGGTCTGGGTGGCTCCAACCCTGCACGTTTGACATAAAAACCTGCCTCCAGAATGGGCTGGCTCTTGAGGGCATAACCTCTGAGCCCTTGGAATGTTCTGCCTGGTAAGAGTGGTTTCACATGTCCGAGGGCATGGGCCACGATCTACCAGTGTGGCCAGACAAGTTTATCCTGACAGTGTGATTTATGGTGAACGCTTGTTTTTGCTGTGGGTTAGGGGCTGGAGCCTGAGTACCTGAGATCAGTCACATGGGCCCTGTTTACCAACAGGACTGATCCCTAATGAAACCTCCGGACACTAAGGCTTGGGGAGCTTCCCTGACTGGCAGCACTTGGCATGTGTTTTTGCACATTGTTGCTGGAAAATTCAATGTAGCCCCATGTGACACCATTGAGAGGGACACCCAGGAGCTGGTGCCTGGTCTCTCTTGGACTTCACCCCATGTGCCTCTTCCCTTTGCTGATTTGACTCCATGTCCTTTGACTGCAACAGTGGTTATAAGACTTCTGAGCCCTGTGAGTCCTGATAAATTACCCTGGGCACTCCCAGCACACAACCCATTCAGATGCCACCATTGGGTAGGATGGTATGGGAAAACAAATACTTATGGAGGTCAGAAAGGGGAGAGTCTGGAAGGTTTTTTGGGGGCTGAGTGCCGTGGGTTCTCTGACCAGGTTGGGTCTTTCGGCTTTCATGGGAAGACTCTCAGCTTTGTTTCTTTTGACACAAAAAGTATCTCCATGTTCCCAAGGGAAGGAAATGAACACAGGGTACGTTTATATAACTGGCAGTTTTGCAGATTTGGGGGGTTCTAACTCTGCGCACGGCAGCCTATCCATCTAGGACTGCTTCCTCTAGGGAGCGGAAAGGCAGACCTACATGGAGTGAGGGGAGAGGTGGGCCTTTCTCAGCCCTGTAGGCGCTGTGTCAGCTCTCTAATAAGACCAGGGGAGTCTCTTCACATAGGCCATTTTATGAAGTCTTGATATTAGCACCCAGAATCCCCGAGTTGGTTAACAAGGTGGGTTTTGCCCCCAGACTCTCAGAGTTCCTATCCTGATGCTGTCACCTGCCTGCTTGTGACTTTGGGCAGGAAACTTCTGCCTGCCTCCGTTTCTTCATCTGTACTCAGGACAGGGTCTGGAACCTAGAAAGTGCTCGTTACATGTCAACTGCTGCTGTTGGTTTCTCTTCTGGATTTATCTGAGAGGCATCAGGAGAGCTAGGCTAACTGTATCATTGGGAAGAGGGTTCGTGTTGTTTAAAATAGCTTTCTGGAGCTAAAACAAAGAAAAGGGACTGCAGTGGAGGTCGGCATTTTGTGAGTTGATTACAGATTGAGCATGAATACCATGTCTTAGTTATTCCATTCAAGGAAGATGATTTCTTTATGGCAAAATAGGTTGGGATGTGTTCCCTTGGTGGGCCTTCCTCCTTCCCTCATCGCTGGGGCTCCTTTCCCAACCCCTGCCAACGGCTGGCCAGGACGAATTTCTTGTGTCTCCAGACAAAGCAGTTATGAGGCTAATATCACCCCTGAGGCCAAGAGGGGCAAACTGACAAAATAAGAACTTTAATCATAGACAAACTCTTGGTTTAAAATAGTCTTTTTCTTTGACATATTCAGGATAATCCCCAAATGATAGAGCTCATTTTTGCACACATTTGAAAGGCCACGGGCCAGTGTTTTCTGGAGCATCATATCCTCAGTGTGCTGAGGGTCTGATGTGACATGATCTCTTGTGTGATTTGGCGAGGCTGTCCCTCCACAGGACAGTAAAAAAGAAAAAAAAAAGGCATAATGAGGCATTTTAATTCTCTAGGGTTAGGTGCTCCATTTCCAAACTCTTAAAAGTTTCACTAAGATTGGCATATTTGAAGAAACGCGTAAGAATTCCTAGCACATTCTTTCAGAAAAATGCAAATCGTATTTAGCAGAAAAAGGAACACCGAAAATGGATTCTGAGAATCGAATGCAGAGGTTGGCAAGTTGGCCCATGGGGCAGATCCAACCTGTGGCCTGTTTTTTGCATGGCCAGCACACTAAGGATGGTCTGCAAGGTTTTAAACTATTTTCAAAAGGGACCGGAGTAAAAAGAGGAGGAGAAAGAGTGACAGTTAGGGAGACGGACTGCCTGGCCCACAGAGCCCAGCATTTTTACTCTCTGGCCCTTTTCACAGCCATCTGACCTAAGGAATAATCCAAAACATGGAAAATCTACATGAACAGGGGTGCTCTTTGCAGCGGTTAATAGTTCAAAAGACGGAGAACAATTTAAGTGCCCCAGAGAGAAGACTAGTCCCATAACTATTAAGTGATTCACATAAGAGGCTATTTTACCACAAACAAAGTGATGCCTCAGCAGGACCACGGATCTGCGTGATGCTTTTTGTCCATCTTAGGAAGCCTTTATGGACTGCCAGGCTCACAGACCTTCTTCTCACTCCTAAGTGCTTCATGCAGACATGGATAAACAGCACATTTTAAAAACTTCGTGATATTCTGCCTTGAACAGGAAGATCTTGACTTAAGGAATGGACCCTGACAGCTCCCGATACCTCTGTTCTGGCTCTCAGGACCCTTCGTAGCAGGAAAGTTACACCCAGGGTCACACAACCCACTTGGGAACATGTTCTAGCTCAGGACACCCTCTTCTCCTCACTTCAGGAAGCTTTTCTTTTCCCTGGCAGCCCTCAGGACCCCTTCCTCCATATTCTGCAGAGTATGGTGTGGGTGGATAGGATTCTTGCACTCTTGAGTTGATTTCTATGTCCTTCTGAACCTGGATACCATAGGGCAGGTTGTATATATCTCATTACATGGAAGCTTTGTGGTTATTTCTGTAAAAGTCTGGCTTCAGAGCCTTGGCCAGGAATATGGTCAGGGTCACATTTTTGTTTTGTTGAAAGACATCAGATAACATTTACATTGTTGGCTCTTTTCAGAGAAAGAGACCATGTCGATTGTTTCAGTCTTTCTAATGAAGACTTGAGAGGAATTGTCTAACCCAGGCTCTGCGCCAGCGATTTCTTTATGATTGAACAAAGCACCGCGGTGCTACAGGTCAGATCCAGTCCCCATGTCACCTCTAATCCTGCTGTGGATCCCTGGTGCCCGTAAGATAATGTCCAAGCCCCTGGTGTGGAGCTAGGTGTTGCCACAATCTCTCCAGCCTCACCTATCACCGTGCCCCTCATTTAACTGTGCCCCCCAACGTGTGATATGCTCTTGCTTTCTTCTGCAATTTTGCATGTTTGGAACCTACAGCTTATATGTCACCTTCTCAGAGAGTCCTTCACTGATCACTCCAGTTGTCACTTTCATCTTATAACCCCATTTTCTTTTCTTTATAACACATGATTTGAAATTCTCCTATGGCTTTGTTCGTCTGTTGACCTATTTATTTACCTGTGTTTGCAGGTATTTATGCATTTATTCTCCCCCTCTTCTCCCTCACTAGAATGTATGCTTTTTGAGGGCAGGGACCCATGTTCCCAGCCCCTAGAACACAACTTTAAAGAGAGCCTGGGGGGCAATGGGTTCCCCAAATTTCCATTTTCCATCATGTGCCAGAGGATACGTCCTCATCTGTAGGACCTAAGGGTCACCTTCCAGACCTTCCAAGGTGGAGGAGGATGCCTCATCTTCTGTGTTCTGCCGACACAGCTCTTAAGTAGCTGCCATGGTCAGGTTATGCATCAAATCCCCCACTAAACTGTGAGGAGCCTGGAAGGGCAGAGATTGGCCCTTTGTGTCCACAGCTCACAGTCTGGCATTGAGTAGGGAAAGATTTTTATTTCCTGATTCGGCAATGAATAAATTCATAGTAATTTCCCAATTAATACTTGTTATTGTGTTGAGTTGACTTGAGTCTACAATTTCTTGGTTCCTTCTTCTTAAAAAGAAACAAAAAATAAAACACACATTTCTATATCTATTATCCTAATATCATGCTATATTTATTAGCTTAAATTATTATTGTTACTCAAGGTTAAAAATATATGCCTTTATGGAGAATGCTAGCTTGGTTTATATTTGGTTTAGCTTTTATTTTTTTATTTTGATTTATTTTGATTTATTTATTTATTTTATCTCCATCTCTCCTAACTTGACAGACAACCAAAAACTCTAGAAATCATGTGAAGGCATAATACTTCTGGCTATTATTTTGCCATATTCACCTCTTTTCCCCTTTTACAGTCACAGAAAATAGAGTTTGTGAAGCAGCTTGAAAGAGTTTATTTTGGGGTGCCTGGGTGGCGCAGTTGGTTAAGCAATTGCCTTCGGCTCAGGTCATGATCCTGGAGTCCCGGGATCGAGTCCTGCATCGGGCTCCCTGCTGAGCAGGGAGTCTGCTTCTCCCTCTGACCCTCCCCCCTCTCATGCTCTCTCTATCTCATTCTCTCTCAAATAAATAAATAAATAAAATATTTAAAAAGAAGAGTTCATTTTGTGATTCCATCAGATGAGCTTATATTCAGGCCAAATACCTCACACACAAAGAAATAGGAATTAATCATAATCAGGGCTGCACATTGGTGACATAAGGTAAGGGCTCAGGGGCAGACATTGCTCAAATGTTTAAGATCCAGGAAATATGGGAAGATTTTCACTGATTCATTTCTTTGTTTGCTAATCCACTTACCCAATGACACACCTCGTATTTAGTAGTACCTCACTTAAGTATAAAAAGAACTTGGAATGAATCATGCTCATGGACAAGAATCGAGGAGTTTGTAATAGAGCAACGAGCTTGGGCTGGGAGAGGTCCACAGGGGACTAAATTTCCGAGCAGGGCTGGTCCCAAAGGAACAACCACAAAGCATTCTTCCCTCATTTGCCTGCCGGCTGGTGTGGCATAACCAGAAGGAAGCCAGCCCATGTGAAAGGCTTGGCAGAGCTGGGCTCAGTAGACATTCGGCACACCTCTAGTTACTGACTATTCTTAAAGCTGAAATGCCAGAGCATAAGATCCAAATGAATACTGGCCTCATGCTGGAAAGATCTATGGTTAGTCCAGTCTGCTGCTATGGCTCACAACCATGTTGGAATTCCTCTTCCGGAACTCACCTCCAGAACGCCACACTTTCAGCCACTTAATGACCAAATGAATATTGAGCTCCCGCCACATGACCACTGTTTGTGCCCTCACTCACTAACTAACCGAGTCTGTGTTGTTACAGTTTTACAGCTCAGAAAACTGAGGTACAGGAAGTGATTTACCTGAGCACGGTCATACAGGTGTTAGGAGGCAGCAATGGGACTTCTTCCCAAATCTGATTTCTAATCACTGGCCAGCAATTTGATACTTGGAAGTCTTTGGACGTCAGTCTGGTGAATATGGTGAAGGGTTGACTTAGGTGCAAACCTTTGTTTAGGTGAAAATAAGGCACATTGATTTAATGAGACCGGTTTTCTTGTGGGAGTTATCAACCGAATTTGAAGGCAATTTCAAAAGATTCACTCATTCAGAAAGAAAAAGAGAGAGAAAGGAATGGAAAGAAAAGTAATAGAACAGAGAGGAAAAAGAAAGAAAAGGAGAGGAGGGAGAACGGTTGGCTGGCCATCAGAGAGCACACTGTATCGATGTCCCGGGAGTCTAGGAAATCAGACTGGGGAAGGGCAGAACCCAACAGAAGGAAGCGGTTGCTCAGAGTCACCCTACTTCCTGGATTGTGCCCTGGGCCCCACATGGCAGAGTACAAACTGCCTACAAGGAAATGAGAGAGTTTTGGAGAAGGGGGATGGACCTTGGGTGCTCAAGGGCAAGCATTCCAGGGGAATGTCCAAGATGGCCTTGAGGGGCTGAAAGGGGAAAAAAATACCCAAAACGTTTCATTCCAACTATTTTCAGAGAGAAAAATGCAATGGGTACCTTTTTATCTGTATACTAAATTTAGAAAAAACAAAGACAAGGACTACAGACTCTTGGAGTTGACAGGGCTTTAAATATGATCATCTCATAATCCCTTGTCTTTATTATAAATGAGAAAACTTTAAATAAATGTAAAATTTCTTTTCAGCAAGTGACTTTCCCATTTGGGTAATGAATTGCAGAGTTGGAACTGGAATCCACATCTCCAGATTCCTACTTTGGTGCTGGAGTTGGACTAGAATTTCGTTCAATGTCAAATTCAATGGTTTGAATCCCAGGTCTGCCACTTACTTGCTGTGGGATCTTGGATTTTGCCCAACTTCTCCATTTTTTTCATCAGTAAAACGGGGTCGTGGGGGAAAATCCCCTCCTCTTTGTTAAGATTCTTGCGGGAATTACATGAAGTAAAGCTTGTAGGAGTTTGGTTCAATGCCTGAGAATTAGAAAGTGCTCACTTAAGGTCAGAGCTAAACCCAATTATGGGTACTTGGATGAGCAGGATGGAGCTGTTGCAGTGGCATCGTTCTGAGACATCCATACCGCAGTCGAAAAATAAATTGATTTGCGATACTGGTGAGTGGGTGGATGATAAATGTGTCGAGGAACTTTGCCAAAGAAACAGCTGAGTGAAAGGCCAAATTCCTGGCTCACGATGTTTTTAAAAATGGACTTCTGCGTGTTCCTAGACTGGCCAAGAATATGTTCAAAACGGAAGAATGGAACTTTGAACATAGGAGGAGGGCAAGAGAGGAATGTGGCTGTATCTTTCAGGTGCTTCAAGGTTCTGGCTGTTTTTGGAGACACCCAGGTCCTGCATTGGCTCCTCTGTGAATTCGTGCCCTGGGATGAGAGAAATTGTGGGGGGCTCCAGCTGAGCCTGTGCAACATGGAGAAACAAGCTATTCACCCTTGGGGTCCATCTCTGGCTCTTCTCCCCACATTCCTGCCTGAAGCCCTGTCCTCCCCACCGCTGCCCTCTCCAAGGGGTCTCTACATGTTTGCTGCTCCAAAAGAAGTACCTGCCTTGCACCTGCCTTGGTGCAAAGTGACCCATTTCTATCCATTGGCAAATCCATACAAGCGTCCTAATCATCTAATCAGTCCTTGCCTCTGAAAGACCTTGCTCTTAGTACAAATAGAAAATGCCAAACCAAAGATAAGGGGTAGGCCTCAGGGCCCCAGTTCCATGGTCACAAGGTTTGCCTTGAGGCAAGACTGAACTCCCCCATCTCTGATGCTCTGTGTTCAACATTCCTCCATTCTCCCTCTTCTAGCTCTGGGGCTCTTAGAGGTAGGGTTCCACCTCTGATCTCTGACCTCAGACTCCCTGCTTGCATTGTCCTCCCAGTGCCATGTGGCTCTAGCACCTTCCCTGGCATTTGGCTTCTTGGAGTTGACCTCAGAGTCCACTCCTCTGCACCACCCGCCTCCTCCCTTGTCACACCCACTTCCCTCCAGAGAGGTGAGTGGGTTAATGGTTATTTCTGCTGAGTGTTGACCACAGGTGCTTAGGATATGCTGCTTTTACCACAGTACTTCCCAGGGTGTGACACATCCAAGTCATTGAAGGAGATACTCTATAAAATAAGGTCCTGTGCTGAAAACTGCTTTAAAAGTCACAGTACATCTGAGCCGGTTGCAGGCTCTGGAATCCCCAGTTGTGAGGAGACATTTTAACTTGGTGTTTTATAATTGTATTTGAATATAGGAACATTTTCCCAGAAAGTACTTATTAACAACCCAGGGAACTAATATTTCATGGAGAATGTTGCCTTCACTCCGTGTAAAGATGGCACCCCAAGGGGAGAGTGTCACCCATGGAAGGTGCTCGCTTAGTCTTGTAGCAACGCTATAAAGTGGAATTATTACCCTCATTTTATTTTACTATTTTGTAAGAACTTATTTTATTAGAACATTTTTAGGTTTACAACAAAACCTAGAGGGAAGTACAGATATTTTCCATATACTCCCTACCTTGACACAGGCATAACCTCACTCACCAGAAAGATACATTCCTTTTTTTTTTAAACCAAGGGTGAACCTATATTAATACATCATAACCACCCGGAGTCTGTAGTTTACCTTAGGCTTCACTCTTGGTGTTGTATTCTGTGAACTTAGACAAATTTATAATGAGATGTATCCAACATTGTGATAACATACAGAGTATTTTCATTGCCCTAAAAATCCTCTGTGCTCTGCCTATTCATTTCTCCCCCACCTCACCCCTGGCGAACACTGATCTTTTACTGTTTCCATAGTTTTGCCTTTTTCAGAATGTCATAGAGTTGGAATCATGCAGTACCATAGCTTTTTCAGGTTGGCTTCTTTCACCTAGTAAATCACATTTAAATTTCCTCCATGACTTCATGACTTGATAGCTCATTTATTTTTAGCACTGAATAATATTCTGTTGTCTGGATGTATTGCAGTTTATTTATCCCTTTGTTTACTGAAGGACAGTATGCTTACTTTTTAAAGAAACTGCCAGACTGTCTTTCAAAGTGGTTGTACCATTTTGCATTCCCATCAGCAATGAATGGGAGTTCCTGTTGCTCCACATCCTTGCCAGCATTTGGTGCTATCAGTGATTACTTCCATTTTATTTTATAATTTTTAAAAGATTTTATTGATTTATTTATTTGAGAGAGAGAGAGAGAGGGAGAGAGAGCACAGGTGGGGGAGGAGCAGAGGGAGAGGGACAAGCAGACTCTATGCTGAATGCGGAGGCCAAGCGGGGCTGGATCCCATGACACAGAGATCATGACCTGAGCTGAAATCAAGAGTCAGTTGCTTAACTGACTGAGCCACCCAGGTGCCTTGATTACTTCCATTTTAAAGAGGTGAAGTAGTTTTATAGAACTCACACTTAATCTTCCCACTGGCAATCAGGGGTGAGGAATACACCATCTTATGTTGAATCTGCTGGTGCCATGGAAGTGGCAGAAGAGACACTTGTCTCTCTGGACAAGTGTCTGGGGGAACAAAAGGAACCCACTCTATGTTGCTGTAGGGCTGAGTGGTGAATTCAGCTTGCAGAACCCACTTTTGGGTTATCTCTCTCTCATTGAGCCACCTCCATCCAGTCCACCTGTGAGACACGGTGGATTATCTTCAAAAGATTCTTAAAGATCTCTTTTCATCACCTTTGCCTTTACTACCCTAGTTCAAGCCACCAGAATTTATCGCCAGGATATCATAAAGGCCCCTTAGCTGGTCACTTCCACTCTTGCTTCATGGCAGTCTACCCTGTAGTAATGAGTGATCTTTTTCAAATAATAATTACATCATGGCA
This sequence comes from Callorhinus ursinus, assembly GCF_003265705.2. Lineage (NCBI taxonomy): Eukaryota > Metazoa > Chordata > Mammalia > Carnivora > Otariidae > Callorhinus > Callorhinus ursinus. The sequence goes on from NW_027397064.1 coordinate 13,064,918, forward strand.
CTTTTCTCAAACGTCTCCAAAAGCTGCCCATTACATCTTGCATCAAATCCGCATAAATCTGGCTCCTGCCAACATCTCTGTCTTCAGGTCACTCTCCTCTTTGTCTGTTTTGCTGTGGCCATGTTGGACTTCACCTCTGGTTTGTGAGTCCAGCCAAAATCAGTGGAACCACCTAGGCAGGCAAGCCCCCAGACATGGGGGCAGCACTAGCTCAGTGTTTTATTCCCAGATAACTGTGCATGATTTGTTATAAGCACCGTTTGGTAAGAAAGAGCCCATGGTCTGGCTCCCTCTCTTTGCTCATTTACATTTGAATGCCTGCTAATCAAGGGGGCTTTTCTTGGCTATTCAATCACTTTCTATTTCTTTATTTTTTATTAAAATAAATTTTATTTATATTATCAATTTATCCCTATTTATTCACTTTTTTTGCTTTAGTTTCTTTTAGCTGTTATCACTGCCTCAATCAAGAATATATATCTGTCTCAGGAAGCTACTGGAGGGCAGGAGTTTTGTCTTATTTATTACTGTTTCCCCAGAGTCTATAACAATGCTTGTGTAGATGAGGAGCTCAATAAATATTTGTTGAATAAAAGACTGATATTAAAGTCTTTATCTCAATGTATATCATTCTCAGGAGGCCTTCTCTGATCCCCACCTGCCCGCACTTAGTGGGGATCCCCGCCTGCCCCACTCACTGGGGATCCCACTTCCCCCACTCAATGGGGATCCCCGCCTGCCCCCACTCAGTGGTGAGTACTCAGGCTTAGTACTTTCATACTCTAATGCTTCCCTGTCTTAGCATTTCATATAGTTTACCTATTTATCTGTATTTCTCTCTAGATTCTAAAACACCTGGGGCTCTGTCTTGGTCATTTTATCCTTAGAGCTTAAAAATAAAGGCATGGCAATGGTCACTAAATATTTACTGAAGGTATGAGCATATATTCAGCACATAGCCCATTCTGGGTTGAATGACTTTGTCTATTGTATTAAGAGAGGAAGCAAATAGAATAAAAATACACCAAAAAGAGAACAAGGTGTTTTTATGCCCACTTGCTTTATTTGTACAGGATCTATTTTATGAAAATTTAACAATTTTACTTTTAGTTGGCTGAACTGTCTACCCACAGATAATTTAAAGTTGTCCCTGGAGAGGGAATGACGCAGAAAAATAAGAATAACTGGTGTTGATGTGTGAATTACACCCTGGAAGGCAGCAACAGCTAGTGTATCAGTTCCATCAGGCTCCTCTTAGTTACCGTATTTATGATGTGGACTTGAATTCAGAAGACCAAACATAGCAGCAAGAGCCCCGGGCAATTGTTTATCTCAAAAACCAAAAGTTTATCTCATGTTTCCCATCCGGCTCCTATTAGAACTTATCCCTCTTGTATTGGCTTTTTATCTGGTTTGATCTGGATAAACCAGGAGCAAGGAACATTTTATTAAAGATATCATTATTTGAGGTTAAAAAGCACGCCTACCTGTGACTTACAGTGTAGAACGTACTCAAAGCAGGATTGGTTTTTTGTTTGTTGTCACTTTTTCTACTCTTTTCTTTCTTTCTCTCTCTCTCTCCTCCCTCCTTTCCTCCCCTTCCCTCCCTCCCTCCCTCCC
>NW_027397064.1:13066637-13346916 GCF_003265705.2 Callorhinus ursinus
TCCTTCCTTCCTTCCTTCCTTCCTTCCTTCCTTCCTTCCTTCCTTCCTTCCTTCCTTCCTTCTTCTTTCTTTTTTTTGTGTGTGAAATCTTTTTTTTAATTATGTTCAGTTAGCCAGAATATAGTACATCATAAGTTTTTGATGTAGTGTTCAACAATTCATTAGTTGCGTATAACACTCGGTGCTCATCACAACACGTGCCCTCCTTAATACCCGTCACCTGGTTACCCCACCCCCTCCCCCCTCCCTTCTATAGCCCTCAGTTTGTTTCCCAGAGTCCATAGTCTCTCGTGGTTCATCTCCCTCTCTGACTTCTTCCCATTCAGTTTTCCGTCCCTTCCCCAAAAGTTTCCAAGAACAAATTTGTTTGACTATTTGCACAGGGATGTCAGAGCTTTGTTGAATTGTGACCGGGGGGTTATTTGACACACTTGAACCTCTGTTTGAATAGGTATCAGAGTGAGTGGTGGCATTGCCCCATGTGTAAGCTGGTAAAGTCCTTGGAAATCTGTCAGTGAAAGGCAAACTGGAAGTGGTCACTATTAATATGTTGTAAGCAGATTGTTACGGACCCCATGTTTGGTCCTTCCCCCAGATCATACGTTGATATGTGATGGTATTTGGGGTGGGTCCATTGGAAGTTAATTAGGCTTAGAAAGGTCATGATGGTAGAGCCCCCATGATGGGATTAGTGTTCTTAGAAGAAAAAGAGGCCAGAGCTTGCTCTCCACCTTGTGAAGATGCAGCAGGAAGGCAGCCCTCTGCAAAGGAAGAAGGTCTTCATGAGACATGAATTCTGCTGGCACCTTGATCTTGATCTGCTGGCACCCCCTGCCTCCAGAATTGTGAGAAATAGATGTTTGTTGTTTTTATATGGTATTTGTTAGAGCAGCTAGAACTAAGACACAAATCAGTACAAAACACTGTATGCCTTCAGCATTTTTCAAAGGAAAAAAATTCACAACAAAAATGTGGTATTGCTTGACAGGAAGAAAAACCTCTTTTGCCAGTTTTTCAGTCAGCTTGACAATGAAATTGGGGTTTTCACAGTTTAAACTTTCTCTGGGTTAAAATCATCACTGCCAGGCGGGGGAGGAAGAAGCCATTATGACCCACATGGGACTCAGGAGGGCAACTGGGTCATTCTACCCAGGACATTACCATTCCCTTCCCACTCCTCTGAAAGAAACAGAGGCTGGGCGTCAGGTGCAGGTGAGTCATCTTTCCTCTCAGGGGCTCTGGCTGGGATTTGCAGGCTGCCTTTGCAGCAGCAACTCTGTTAGTCATTCACAAAAAAGCGTATTGGAAAAGCTGAAGGGAAATGCTTGGAGGAACAAGTGATTAAATTTCTATTTTCATGGCAGTGAATCTGCTGGCTTGCTCACAAAAGCAGCTTCATCCAGTACCAGGCACCCTGAGGGCACTCAGTAAATACTTGTTGATTGACTGACAAAAGGATCTCCTGGGTTCCGGTAAATCGGGGTGTTGAACTGAATTGTCAGATATGATTATGTGGTTAGTATACAGAAGTTTGTGCTTATTCACTTCACCATACCGTGGAATGTCAACTCAGATTGATCAGATTTACATAAAGAGTTTAGTAACTCTGCTGGCCCCACTCTTATGAACATCCCTGAAAGGAAAATGAATGGGGCCCTTCCTGGAGCTTTATCTGCAAGGTTACGTGTGGGATTCAGCACAAGGAAGGTTGAATTGTGTTGTAAGAATTATGCTTTGTTTTGCTCTAGAAGGCCCTCCCCAATGTTTCAACCTATTTCAGAACCTGTTAGGGAAAAGAATAAAAATATCTCCTTACTTGCCAGCAAGGCAGAGGAACAACCAAGAATGAAGGAGAAGAAAGAGAGTTCCTTCCTCCTGGCTTCCTTCAGCCTGAGGCAGGCAATATCTTTATTGCTTTACTACCATTTAGCTGATAGGGAATCTGAGACCCCGGGAGGGTTGATGAATTAGCCAGCAATGTCTAGGAACCATGGACCATGTTTTTATTTCTTTGCTCTTAGGGGATTTCCATGGCTTTATAGACCATCTGCATGTCAATGACTCTTAACATTCCCAGCTCTAGCCCTAAGCTCCAACCTCACATATACAGCTTTGTGTTTTACATCTTCACCCGAAGGTGAGAGGTAGTTCAGACTTCACATTCAAACTGGAACTCACGATTTTCCCCTCACAAACTAGCTCCTCCCTGCCATCCCTGGGGACAGACCACCATTTGTAGTCATCTGAGCCAAAATGTCTAGGAGTCATCTGCGGTTCCTCTGTTCTTCTCATTCTCTACATCCGATGCATTAGCAAGACTTTTCATTTCTAGCTTTATTCCCTTCTCGCCGCGTCCAGTGTTAGTACCCTACTATAAATCACGGTCATTTCTGCACTGATGGCAGTCACTCTGAGTTAGTCTCTCTTCTTTTACTCTTGACTCCTTTTATCTATTCTTCAAACAGAAGTTAGTGGGAAATTCTAAAAATATTAATCAGATCCTTTTTACCCTGGTCCTTGCTTTAAAATGTCCACTGGCTTCCTGTTGCCCTTCAGATGACCTTCAAACCTCCCACTGGGGCACAGGGTCTTACATGATCTGGTTTATCTCACTCCACTTTCACTTCCTTGCTCTGACTTCTCTTAGTCCCTCCCACACGTCAGTCTGGGCCTCCCTCAAGATCTGTGCGCTTGCAGTTTCCTCTGCTGGAAATCTTTTCCTTAGCTCTTCACAGAACTCTCTTTTCTACCTTTTAGATTTCATTTCTAGGACCCCTCCCCTGGGAAGCCATTTCCGAAAACCCTTTTAAAAGTGGTATTCCCTGCTCACTCCCATTCCTTAGGTATCACCTCACTGTTTAATTCCTCTGTAAAGTTAATCACAGATACCAACTCTAGTATTTATTTACTGTTTTTTTTTTTTAAAGATTTTATTTATTTATTTGAGAGAGAGAATGAGATAGAGAGAGCACGAGAGGGGGGAGTCAGAGGGAGAAGCAGACTCCCTGCCGAGCAGGGACCCCCCCCGATGCGGGACTCGATCCCAGGATTCCGGGATCATGACCTGAGCTGAAGGCAGTTGCTTAACCAACTGAGCCACCCAGGCGCCCTTTATTTACTGGTTTATTGAATTTCCACTATGCTCCCTGTCTCTTTTCAAGGAGCTTGTAATCCCTATGTCAGCAAGAGCCTTTGTCTGTCTTTTTTGTTTTAAGATTTTTTATTTATTCATTTGAGAGAGAGAGAGAGAGAGCATGAGCAAGGGGGAGAAGGGTAGAGGGAGAGGGGCAGAGGGCAAAGCAGACTCCCCGCTGAGCAGGGAGCCTGATGCGATCTGGGGCTCAATCCAGGACCCTGAGATCATGACGTGAGCTGAAGGCAGCTGCTTAACTGACTGAGCCACCCAGGTGCCCCAAGCCTTTGTCTGTCTTAAAAGAGACAAGATGGAATAGTAGTTAAAAATCTCACACTCTAGAGATAGATGTCTTTTTTTAAATTTACTTTTTCCTAGTTTTATTGAGAAATAATTGACATGTATCACTGTATGCTGAATTAAAAGCCCAGCTTTGCTACGCATGTGACCCTGGGGAAGTTATTTAACCTCTCTGTCCTCATGGGTAAAAGGATGGCAGTAAAGATACCTGCCTCATAAAATTGTTATGAAGAGCTCCCTAGCCATACGCCATAGCTGTCACAACAGTGTACACTCAGCAACTGTTAGCTGTCAGTATTGTTAATTACAAATCTGTTTCACATGTATTTATTTGTTGAATGGCCAATACATTAATGTTATGTATTCAAGGAACACTTCTGCTGTGTCACAGATCAGACTGTAGAACATGCATTGAAGGAGGGCCCCGCCTGGAGGCTGAGAGAGGAGTTTGGGAGCTGGCTGGGTGAGCAGCCGCTGTGCAGAGAGGCGGGGCATAGCATGTTGAAATGGAAAATGATAGTAATAGAAGCCAGAGTTTATTTAGTACTTATTCTGTATTAAGTACAGTGACCCATTTTTCCATTTTTTTCCTCCTCAAAATTTTTGGTGCATTACTGTGAAGTTATCTTATGAAGCACTTCTGATGGTTCTTCATTGCATCAACCTTCCTCCTCCTACAGAAGCTGGGTACAGTCCATTCCCCTGCACGATTACCCTTCCCATCCCCTCCCCTCATGCCTAGTTATCATGTACCCTTCCTCAGCTCTCAACTACAATGCCATTTCCTTAGAGAAGCCTTCTCTGATCCTGATAGCATGTTCCAGATCTCCCTGTAGTACACGCTCATCATGCCACCTACCTTTCCTTTCTTGCATGTACCATTGCTTACATTAATTTACATGATTATTTAATTAATCTGTCTTCCTGACTAGATTCTATACTTTGAGGGGGCCAGGTCTCTGTCTTATTTTTCTCACCATGGTATCCCCAGAGCCCAGCAACCCTCCTTTCCAGTGGTTGGCACGTGAGAAATACTTGCTGAATAAGTAAGTATTGCAGCAGATGATATTGCAGTCAGAATGAAGTGTCCCCAAATCTAACTGTAACTCTTCTTTGAAGTTTAAGAAATGCAAAAGCCAGTTTATTTGAATTGAATTTTTGTGCTTATCAAGTCCTATGCTTCTCTAACTTCCTTCCCTACTGAATTTAACCTGAGATAATGATGAAAAACAAAATTTGTCTTAAGTTCTAGAAGAAAGAGAAGTCACAAAAAGAAGGAAACTGGTGGGAGCTGTGCTACATGAAGGATAAAACCAGGATACTTTCTAGCATCTTTCAACTTTTACTCTATTGAGAATATTTCAGAAAAAAAAAATTTATAAGCAATTGCATTTTCCTCTTTGAAACCTAACAGACACAGTCTCATCTGACTTCTGTACAGAGTTATCTATACATTCATTACAACCCCTCTAGAAGAAAAGCTTGACTTTCTTTTAATTTTTAGGGGACAATAAAAAGAACTTTTGCTGATATCATCAAATTTATAAATGAAAAAATAGCATCTGTCTTATTAACATTATTTCTTAAGAGTCTGGTTCAACAAAAACCCAGGGAAATTCAAGAAAAAAGAATCATCAAGTAGCAGTAGTTTTAATTATCACTTGATAACAAAGGTCATTCCATACTATATTATTCTCATTAAAATAAGAATGACTAATTCAGCATGAACCATACAAATTGTTTACAACTTTAGATTATTCATGTCAATAATTTCCACTAGGGTTGATTATGAAACTAGCTGGAAGCCTGATGGAATTCAGAGAAAACAGAACAGTCTTACCATGATGGTAGTATCTTCAGAGATGGCAAAAGTAGGGAAATCACCAAAAGAAACTATTGTTTGACCCACTCCCCTACTGGTTCATAAAACAGTGAAACCAATGCTCCTGAGGGGAGAGATCAGAGCACTGAAGTGACTCCTCTAGAAGTTCAGAAGGAAATGTGACAGGTTTGCGTTCAAAGACAATTCATAAGACACTTGTCAAGTCGGACTGTGAAGGCACCTATTTCAAATTTAAAGCCAAATCTCTTGTCTGGAATTTGTTTTTTTCCCTTGCCTTTAACAAATTAATATTTCAAGCAAGGATAAGATTTTTCAGAGGTGTATATGAAAGGTGTATTTACCATTTGGGAGTAGGTATAAGAACAGTGAACTGAAATTACATTATCAATGAAGTTACTGGAGATCTCTTAATATGAATTGGAGCCCCAAGGAGAAGTTGATGTAAGAAAATTCTTTCTGAACCAGTGTTCAGAACCTAAGAAATAGGGACTTGTATGAATGGAGGGAAATAGCAAAAGAGAATAACAGACAGGAAAAAAATAAAACAAATCAAAATGTGATGAGCTATAGCACAGGTGGTCTCTTATCCCCTCTCCATCATTTAAAATTTTTCTTAAAGTTTCTTTTTTTTTAATTTTTATTTTTTAAGTTTTAATTTGTACAAGCAATTTAGGAACTTTCTCTGTTTCTTCTACAGAAATTTATCTATGAACTCTATATCTACTGGGGTCAATTTTGGAAAATCGTGTTTTCCTAGATAATTATCCATTCATCCAGTGTTTCAGGTGTATTGTATAGAGGTCTGCAAAGTAGTCTTATTTAAAAAAGAAAAATTCTTCTTTTTCAATGACGTGTTTCCCCCAATGTCATTAATTTTCTGTATTTGTGCTTTCTCTGCTTTGCCCCCTCAATTTAGTTAGCTAGTGCTTTGTTTGTTGTTTTAAGAAATTCATATCTTGTTTTGTTAATTAGATCTGTTTTTCTGTCGTTCTTCTCATGAATTTGCTTTCATATTGATTATTTCTTTCCTTGTGTTATATTTTGGTGTACTTTGTTACTGTACTGATGGTTGTTTTGTTTGGTTTTTATGAGCCTGGAATTTAGCTTAGTTTTTCATTCTTTTCTATGTATTGATAAAGTGTTTAAGGCTATGAATTTTCCCCTACAAACAGCTTTAAACATATCCCATAGACTCTGAACTGTAGTGTTTCAATCATCGTAAAGATTAAAAAGGGACAGTGAGTGAGTCTTCTTTGGGCTTCCCTTGCTTGTAGCTCTGGCTGTCTATCAAAAACATTCAAGCACTCAGTTTTGCCATCATAATTCTTTAATAGTATGGCTTTTTAACATTGGTTTTGGTATACAGACTCTAAGAAGCCTAATATATTTTAGAGATTTTATGCATGATAAGTAAGCCCATTTGGTCATGTCTTACAGAGTAATTAATAAATATCTGCATTAAAAATAATTTTTAGAAGGGCTGCTATATTGGTTGTATATTTCCTTTTACTTAATAGCTATTTGAGAGAGCTATTTCTTTTTTTTTGTAATTTAATTTTATTTATTTATTTGACAGAGAGAGAGAGCGAGCAGCAGAGGGAGAGGAAAAAGCAGACTCCCTGCTGAGCAGGGAGCCTGACATGGGGCTCAATCCCAGGACCCCGGGATCATGACCTGAGCGGAAGGCAGACGCTTAACCGACTGAGCCACCCAGGCACCCAGAAGTGTTTTTCAATTTAAAGTTTTCAAAACAAACTTTTGATTTTGAAATAATTTTATGCTTACAGAACAGTTTTAAAAATAGCATGGAATTTCCGTATATTCTGCAGACAGTTTCCCCTATTGTTAATAGCTTATGTGATTATGATACATCTGTCCAATCTAAGAATCAATATTGGTACATTACTGTGAACTATACTCCAGACTTTTTTGGATTTCTTCAGTTTTCCCATTAATGTTCTCTTTCTGTCCCAAGAATCAGTGCAGGGTACACATTGCATTTTGTTGTCATGTCTCCTTAGTCTGCTTTGGCCTGTGATAGATTCAATAGTAATTTTTAAATTTCTGGGTGGGGGGGAGGGACTTTTAGCTTTTTAAAAAAATAGTTATTAATAATTATCAATTTTGGGGCACCTGAGTGGCTCAGTTGGTTGGGCATCTGCCTTCGGCTCAGGTCATGATCTCAGGGTCCTGGGATCAAGTCTTGCATCAGGCTCCCTGCTCAGCAGCGAGTCTGCTTGTCCCTCTGCTCCTCTCCCCGCTCCCCACTTGTTCTCTCTCTCTCTCTCTCAAATAAATAAATAAAATCTTAAAAAAAATTATCAATTTTATTGCATTGTCATCAGAGTGTTATTTTTTTATTTTATGTGACTTACTGTTATTTTCCTGTGACCTAATATTTGATTGTGTTTGTAAGCATTCTATGTGTGCTTGAGAGGAAAGTGTGTTCTCTCTTATCAGGTCAAAGTTCAGCATAGATCTATGAGATTTGTCTTATTAAATACATTCTTTAGGTCTTCTATATCTTTGTTTATTGTCTACTCAATCTATTTTGTGCTGAGGGTGATGTGTTAAAAGTCTCCTGTTTTTAGTATGTTTCTACCTGTTTCTCTTTTTTGGGGTTCTGCTTCATAAAGGTGGTTTCTATTTCCTTTGGTGCATGATATTCATAACTGTTTGAACTTCATTGTGAATTTTAACACTTAGCATTTCAAATGGTCCTTTGTTACCTTTAATGACTTTTGGCTTGAATTCTATTTATTTGATACATCACAATCTGAAAACTTGCTGTCTTATTATTTCCATTTTCCTGGTTTACCTTTGCCCATCACTTCATTTTAAGCCTTTCTGAGTCACTTTATTTTAGTTGTGTCTCTTGAATACAGCATAGGTCTTGCTTTGTGAGCATCACTGAGATATTTTTTTCTTGTAACAGATGAATAAAACCCATTCACATTTATTGGTATGACACTTGCGTTTGGTCTTTTTCAAATTATTTTATAAATACTATGTGTACTATATTATGCTTTTTGTGGTTTGTTCTCTATGTGATGTGTTTTCTTTTTTAAAAAATTGCTTTTGATATTTAGGAAGGTTTTATTTTTTTCTAGTAGTTACATATTCTACTTTTTTTTTTTAGTAGTTATTTTTGTACTTTTTTGGGGGGAAGGGTATCTTTTTTAGTTCCTTTTAAAAATGTTTCCAGTCCGTGTTTCCTTGTTTAATCTTTATTATCCGGTTTATGAGTTTTTAATGCTATCCTCTGACACCCACCAATTGCCTGTTCACGAAACAGTGAACTCATTCTGCTTTCCTCTTTACCTCTTTCTTGCCCTCTGATGTTTTAATTGCATGATTTATACCTCATCAGAATATACAACATTTAAATGTCATTCTTCTGTCTTTTGTTCTCATGTTTGGTGAGTCTTAAATCTACAATTGTATATATTAAGTGCTCACCCTCCAATCTTTTTTTGTTGTTTACTTAGTTATCTCTTGGTTGGGTGAAGCTCATCTTCCAGGAGATCCTCAGGAAGGGTATACGTGTACAATGTACCTGAGTTCTGCCACGTTGACAACTGTTTTCTAGGGGCGCCTGGGTGGCTCAGTCATTAAGCATCTGCCTTTGGCTCAGGTCATGATCCCAGGGTCCTGGGATCAAGCCCTACATTGTTGGGCTCCCTGCTCAGTGGGGAGCCTGCTTCTCCCTCTCCCTCCGCATCACCCCCCACCCCCGCTTATACTCTCTCTCCCTCAAATAAATAAATAAAATCTTTAAAAAAACCCTGTTTTCTATAACCTGATAGACAAAGGACATCTTCTGAATATACAACCTTCATTTCACACTTTCTTTCCATGAAAGCAGTCCATGTGGGTGCATACCTGAATGGCTGTCAACTAGACAGTTTGCTGGTGGTAAGGGGGTGACCAGAACCATTTGTAACCTCTATGCAGATTCTCCAGGTTGGCAAGAAAATCCCAGATGAATATTTAACTTCAGTTAGACTGGCCTAGGTACTTGTTAAATATTAGTTCTCTTATGGGCTAAGTGCTTTAGATAATTTAATCACACAGTCCCCTAGGTATGTATAATTACTTGCATTTTTCTGGTGAAGCTCAGAATATTATATGTCACAAACTCACACAGCTGACAAGTGACCAACCTGGCACCTAAGCCCTAGGTCAGAAGGTACCCAAACTGCACACATACGAAGGGCTAGCTAGTGTAGTGGTCAAGATCACAGACTATGATGCCAGGCTGCCTGGGCTCAGATCCTGAGATGAGGATGAGGATGACTTCAGCTTCTACTCCATGGAGATGCTGTGGGAGGGGCAAGTGCATGTAAAACATTTAGAACATTTGCCTTCATGAAATAGTTCACCTTCCTCTCTAATAATAATTTCCATCAAAATTCATCCATCTATCCATGAATCCAGCCATCTATCCATCAACCTACCTTCATAATGATTATTATATTTTAGGCAATACCCAAATACACTGCTCTCTTTTATATCTCTGTTCTTTTCTCCATGTTCTTCCCACTGCTTGAAGAATACCGGTGCTGTACTAACTCCTACTTTTCTTTCAAAAAGTCAGCTCTGAGGGCAATTCATGTGAAGTTTTCCTCAGGCCCCACAGGCTGGGTTAGGTGGCCCTTTCCTACTCAGCCCCTCAACACAATGCTGAAGCCTCCCCAAAAATCTAGTCCCAAATTAGTTTCCTGCTTTCTCTCCCCGTGGTCCATCACAAGTTCATAGGCAGGACTGCATAGTAGTCAAGAGAGAGGGCTCTGATACCAGACTGCAGGGACTGATACCCTGCTTGTGTGACCTGGGCCACACAAGCCTAACTCTAATCCTAACTCTAATCCTATTTTTTTGTCTGCAATATGGAGGTTTTAATATACCATCACCCTCCTGATAAAATCAGGTATCGTGATAAATTGTCCCACTTACTAAGCACTTTCAATATATTAGCTATTATCATTTGTAATAGTAATAGTGTGTCTCATACTGAACTTTGCTTAGTTTTTCAAAACGCTGATTGACATTGGAAACTCAAAACCTGAAGGACAAGAACTTTTACCATGTTAAAGTTCAACGGAGAGATAAGTACACAGAGAGAAGGAAGTCAAGATGTGTATAGTGATAAAGGGAAGGCAGTAGATTCAAACCTGCGAAAACATACCAAGAATGAGTTAGGATGTAGAAACAAAGTGATTTATGAAGCTTATTCTACGGGTGGAGGGAATTTCAGTCAGGCCAGAGGAAGCATTGGCATCAACATAGGAATAGTATAAATTAGAACTTTACATAATGAGCTCTTACAAGTTATCCTTAGAAGAGGCTTTGGATTAGATTATAATGAGATTTATTTTAAGGGACTAAAAGAAGCGATCAAAGTTTATTTTATTTTATTTCATAAACCGGATTAGAGATATTATACATTGCATGTATTTTATGTTTCAACTAAAAAAAAAAAATAACCCTCAGGTAATTCACATATTCTGATGAATTTTCTTTCTCCTACGCCAAGCATTGGCAAAATAAGATGATCTCTAAGGCAGACCATAATCTTTTTTTTTTTTTTAAGATTTTATTTATTCATTTGAGACACAGAGATACAGAGAGAGAAAGCATGAGCAGGGACAGAGGCAGAGGGAGAAGCAGGCTCCTCGCTGAGCCGGGAGCCCGATGCAGGGCTCCATCCCAGGACCCTGGGATCATGACCTGAGCCGAAGGCAGACGCTTAACCATCTGAGACTATAATCTTTAAGATGACCTCTATCTCTGACATTCTATGACATTTAAAAAGTTTTTGTTTTTCCTAAGAAGATTACTATGGTAGGGAAGGAATTGTAATGTAGCCACATCCTTCTTTTAATGAGTTTTCCTCAATGGGATGTCACTTAGAGTTTAATGGGATTAATTTGGCTGACATGTTCAATTTTAAAAGAAATTTCTGTTCTTGTGCCAACCAGTATGGCTTTTGACAGGCAAAAAAGCTTCGACTCTGCCAATTTCCCCCAGGAGTGTGGCCCTTTAAGCAGTGTCTACTGCCGAAAGCCACTTGCAGACACGGGTTCCTTAGCTGATAAAATTGACAGTTGGATGAGGGTTTCCTGGGCTCTCAAAAAGAGCAAATACTCCTGGTCTTCCAGGCTATCCAGCCCAGTCTCTGGGAGCTTCTTTCCAATCTGTGCTAAGAGGACAATCAGATTTAGAGGGAACAGTGTACCTGTACCCCAGGTCTCAGGCACAGTTGAAGATGAACTTCATACCAAGGAGGTTCATTCCAAAGCAAAGGCTCTATCATGGAGGCAGCATGGGCAGCCCTACAGTTTCTCTCTTCCCTTCTGGCCCTTCCCTTTCTGTACCTTCAGGCTCACGCAGAGTAGCTTTCTATTCGTGACATGGGTATTTTCAACAGTAACTACTCCTTTATCTTCTTCTAGTGGAGGCAGGGCCATTTCTCGTTAAACTCCAGCTGCTTTTCATGCATTTTACACTTCTTCCTATGGAGAGGAATGATCTTAGTGACTGAAGGGCAGGACAGCTATAAATAATCAGGGCCAACTCAGCAGAAGCTGAAGCCACTGGGATTCCAAATGGGTCTTCCTCTGATAAATTAGCTAAAGTATCACCAGTTAGCTAGGATACATTCCATTTTTATCTATCTTCTAAAGCTGGAGGTGAAGGAGAGCACATCAGAATAGACCAGGGATTGATCCCTGGAACACATTTCTGTGACCACCTTGTTTTTGCACATTGAACTTAGTTGATTTGCGGGGATATGACCTGGAGCTGAGGCACAGGAATGCCATTAAGCTGCAGATGGCCTCCATGTTGGCCCCTGGTAGGTGTTACTTGCCCTGATTAAGGCGTATACTTTAGACTTGGATTTGATTCAGTCTAGGGTCCCCTTCCTACTGTCCATATATCTGTTACCTGGGCAAGGTACTTAATTTCTGTGTTCATCTCCCCTCTCTAAAACTAGGATAATAATCATGTCTCCTTCATAGAGTTGTAGTAAGGATGAGAAGAATGAATCTAAATGCTCAAAACTCACCAGTTATTATTAAGGTATGGACATTATCTTCCTTACTTTCATATTTTTTATCCTTGAACCCAGGCTTCTGGGGCCCAAGTTATATCAGATTGAAGGCAAGGGGAAGGGACAGACAAGGCTCGCTTTCAGAGACTGTAATGAAAAGATTGTCAGGACACAGGAAATTCTTTTATGAGAGACGAGAGTGAAACCAAAGATAATTATTAGGCTTAAAACTTCAGAGACAAAGAAGATGGTGGTATCGAGGAATGGGAAGTTAGGGGAGGAAAATTCTTTGAGACAGAAGATGAAGAGTTTAATTGCTGATATATAGACATTGAGACAATGATGGAGCAGGCAACTGTCCGGCAGGCAAATGCAAAAATTGGGAAAATAATTTTTTTGTTTACTTGTAGAAATTATCTTAAAAGTCTGAGTCTGACTTTGATGACTTTATGTTGAGATTTTGCTCTAGATTTTTAATAGTATGCCGTGTCTTTTTTCCTTTCAACATTTGAAGGCATTTTAATTTAATTTTTCAATAATGCTTTTCTTTTTAGAATAGTTTTACATTATAATTTGGGGGACAGGATTTAATGCCTTTCCCTAAGAATTTTAACTCTTTTCTGAACATGTTTTGATCTTTATTTTAATGAAATATTAGCAGACTTAATGAACAAAGTACACTTCTAGGAATCCAGGAATTCTAACTACACAGGAGGGAGTTCATGGATTAGCAATACAAAATCCCTCAAAATGGAAGTCCATTAGGAAAATGTCTCCCTTTTAAGAGATGTTCTGAGAATAATCCTATTAGGCTAGAAGCCTGCTAAGCTTATCAACTCCAGACACATTTCTCTACAAAGGGGAGAAAATCCAAATAGAATTAATGTGACAAGTAAATGTTGATAGAAAATATATATTTAACCTCAGAAAATAATCATCACATTATATCCAAATGTCAGTTTCATGACAGGAAAAATTTGATGACCTTTTAAGATCTAAGCTTTGATGTCATGAAAAATGTTAAAATGAAACATTTTTCATTTTAGATGAAAAATGAAACATTTAGTCTAGCTTCAAATGGTTGGATCAGTGTGATTCTTTAAATAGTCATATGCATTTTTTTTTAAATTAAGGGGAAAATGCCTTTCTATATTTACTGAATATTTACCAATTCTGATGCTCTTTATTATTTCCTGAAGATTTGGGTTTCCATCTGGTTTCATTTCCCTTCAGCCTGAAGAACTTCCCTTAGCATTTTTGGTAGTGCGAGTCTGGAGGTTGTGAACTCTTAATATTCTCTTATCTGCAAATGTCTTTATTGGACCTTGATTTTTGAAAGATATTCCTGGAGATAAAATTTTACATTGACTATTTTAAAAAAATCTTTCAGTACTTTAAAGATAATGACTTCTGATGAGAAGGCAATGGTCATTTGAGTTTTGCTCCTTAGTGTGCGATGTGTTGCTTTTCTTTGTTTATTGTTAAGATATTTTTCTTTATCTTTGGTTTTCACCAAATTGCCTATGATGTGTGTAGGTGTGGTCTCTTTGTATTAATACTGCTTGGTGCTCGCTGTGGTTTATGTCTTTTATTAAATTTGTAAGAATTTCAGCCATTATTTCCTAAAACATTTTTTTTTCTACCCTCATAGTTTCTCTTCTCTTCTCCCGGGATTCAAATTGCACACATTGTAGACCTTTTGATATTATCTCACTGGTCCCTAAGGTTCTGTTCCTTTCTTAATTTTCAATCTTCTTTTCTACTCTTTTTTAGATTGGATGATTTCTATTGATCTATTTTCAAGTTAGCTGACTTCTCTTCTGTCACCTCCACTCAGATGCTGAGCGTTTCCAGCAACATTTTTATTTCAGAGATAACATTTTCTAGCATTTGATTCCTTTTTAGAGTTCCTATTTTTCTGTTGAGGTATCTGAGTTTTCACACAATATGAGAATATTCTCCTTTATATCCTTGGGCATAATTATAACAGCTGGTTTAAAATCCTGGTCTGCTAATTGCCCAACACCTGTGTCATCTCAGGATTGGTCTACATTGATTGTCTTTTCTCTTGAGAATGGTCCGTGTTTTCTTATTTATTTGTATGTTTAGCAATTTTGTATTGTATCCTCAACATTGTGGAAAATGTTATAGAAACTCTTGGTTTTATTATGTTCCTTTGAAGAATATAGATTTTTTAAGAATCAGACTGATAACTTGGCTAAGCTGAGACTGAAAATTTTTATTTCCTCTGTAGCAGGTGGTAGCTCAAATACCAATTCACTTCTTTTGTCCTTGTGACTGCCTTCTGTCAGAAAGTTATAGAAACTGGAATTTTACCCAGGGTCTCTTTTAATAAATATCATCTCCACTCCATTTTCTACCTGTTTTTGTTCACCCTCCAGTACCTTTTTTTATATCTTGTCCAGAGTTTATAGTTGTTATTTACTGGAGGGTCAGTCTGATAAGAGCCACTCAACCTTAGCAGAAGTTGAAGTACACCACCTCTTTCCCCACTCTCCTGAAAATGGAATGGCTATTTCCACAAATTCATTGTCTTGAACACTCTCAATTTTTTTTCCATTGCCTTCCTGAAAATAGAGTGTGGTCTTGCATAAGAGAAGGATAAAATGTTTGAGCAGATGACAAGAAAGTATCCACTCTGTTAGTTGCTGTTCTCTACACATCATTAGACTGCAGGGAATTTGCCTATAGCTCTGGGTCGGTAAGACCTCAGGAGGGAATGCAGTGAGTATATTAGGTAGATAGAAGTAAAATGTAATGCAAGTCTCAGTTGCAGAGATTTGAAATCTGCTGCTTTTCGTTATGCTGGGAAGGCTAATATTATCTCTTTGACTAGAAAACCACAGGTGATAAGTATAAGAAAATGAATTTATAAAAAATTAAATGCAATACACTAGTCACTATTATCTTGAATAGCATTTCCCAAATTTTGTTTACAGAAACACATACCCCAAGATATGTCTTTTGAAAAGGGCTATGTGGTTGAATAAATTTGAAAAAAAAGTACTTGAGGAATAGGCATGTGAGTTTATTACCAACCACAAATTATAAATTTACCAAGATTGAGAGTACAATAGAAGTCCTCTTACCACTGGTTAACTAAGCTGAACATGATTTGTTCATTCTTGGATGATTCAGAAAGTACATCAAGATCTTTCTTTGTCTTGTTTTCCCTTTCTACATTCTCTGCCTAGGTGATTTCATCCATTTCCATGGCTTTAAATGCCATCGATGAGCTGATGACTCCCACATTTATCTTTTTAGTCAAAACCTCTTCTCTGAGTACATTCAAAGAGCCCTAACTGACAGTTCTTTTTTGATGTTTCATAACATTTAAATACTAACATTTCAATCCAGAAATTTTAATTATACCCCTCATCTCCAAATATTCTCTTACCAGTCTTTCCCATTTCAACAAATGGCATCACCATTTACTTATGCTGGTAAGTCTAGATCTAATCATTGATTAGATCTAATCATTGATTCTTCTGTTACATCTGACCCATTAGTGAGTTCTGTTTGCTATTGATTTTCCTCCAAAATATATCTTGAACCCATCTATCAGTCCAAGACATTACTATCAGTTGTAAATAGTGAGGGAAAAATGTGTATCATGTTATTCTCTGAGAAATTAAAGCCCTATGAATGATTCTCATGCCTAAGATTTACTATTTTATACTTTTCATTTCCTCATTATTATCTGCATTAATGAAGAGTCGGAAATATAAAATCCCCTGTGATAATTTAGTTCAGGTGTCAGAAAACTATGACTATATGCCATATCTAGCCTGTCATATGTTTTTGAAAATGAAGTTTTATGGGAACACAAATGAGCCCATTCTTTTTAAATATGGCCTATGGCTGCTTTCATGTTTCAAGAGCAGAGCTGAGTAGTTGTGACACAGGTTGTATGACCCACTAAACCTAAAATATTTACTATCTGATATCTCACAGAAAAGGCCAATTTGCTAAAGCCTGATTTAAATAACTACTGTAATACTTCCAAGATAGTGAATCTTTAGTACAAAAAATTAGTGAGTCTGGGGCACCTGTGTGGCTCAGTCAATTGAGCATCCGACCGACTCTTGGTTTTGGCTCAGGCTGTGATCTTGGGGTCCTGGGATTGAGCCCCATGTCACTCCGTGCAGAGTTGCTTGAGATTCTCTCTACCCCTCTCCCTCTGCCCCTACCGCTCATGCTCTTGCACAAACCCTCTCTCTCTCTAAAATAAATAAATAAATCTTTAAAATAATTAGTGAATCTTTGAGTCATTATCATTTTATTTTCTATATCAGATGAGGTCACATTTCTCAGGGGATGTCAAGGTATGAAGATCATCAATGGAAAATGAAAATCTTGAGTACCTATTTGATTACCTGTCAAAAGTAGCTTGTATATCCTGCCAACACCTTTAGGTGATGATGGTTGATCAAGGGTTTTAAATCAATGTGAATATACTCGATGTTTGATGTTGCATACTGAAGCCAACTTTTCTCTCCTTTTCCAATTATACTTAGGATCTTATATAGCAATAATTGATGGTAGAAAGTGTGTGGCACATGGATCAAAAGATCTACATGCCACGTTCAAATATATCCCTTATTAGCTAATGACCATGATCACATTTAACTCTCTGATACTCAACTTTTGCATCAGTTAGGTTGAGATTAAAATACCCAATCATAGGTTATATGAAGAGGTTCTGGGTAAGAAGATATATTTTTAGAATCTTATTCAGTTTTTGGCTGCTAGTATTATTTCTCCTAGCCTCTCCCAATTCCTTAGCCATGCAGATCATCTCACTATTCCTCTTCAATGGATCTATTCTCAGATTTTTTGTTTTTTCAATGGTGTGCTGAATATTCTCTGCTGGATTCCCAAACTCCCACAGAGTTATTCTTATCTGTGAGTGCATGTTGAAAGCAATGTTGTGTGGGAAGATGATGGTAGAAAACTCCTATTTTGCCATCTTGCTGATGTCACTCTATAATATTGCCCCTTTAATTCCTAGCAGAAATTCTCAATTTCCATATAGCTTCAGCAGTTAGTGTCTTTCCCTAGCACTTTCTTTCAGGGCACTGCCTAGGGAAAACAAAAACTGTTGGAGAGATAAAGACTTTCCCAGACAAACAAGAGTTAAGGGAGTCCATTATCACTAGACCTCACTTATAAGAAATGCTAAAGGGACTTCTTCAAGCTAAAATGAAAGTATGGTAATTAATAATAAGAAAACATGAAAGTATCAAACTCACTGGTAAAAGTAAGTATATAGTCAAATTCAGAGTTTTCTAATACTGTAATGGGGTAAGACCTGAAACTATAAGACTCCTAGAAGAAAACTTAGGGAAAAAGTTCCTTGACATAGGTCTTTGCAATGATTTTTTTTTTTTTTGTATATGACCCTCAATGTATGGGCAACAAAATAAAAAATAAGCAAGTGCAAGTCCATCAAACTAAAAACCTGCACAGAAAAGGAAACAATCAACAAAGTTTAAAGGCAACCTTACAGAATAGGAGAAAATATTTGCAAACCATACATCTTTTAAAGGGTTAACATCCAAAGTATATAAGGAACTCAAACAACTCAACAATTTGTGTGAAAACACAAATAATCTCATTAAAAATGGTCAAATAAATTGAATAGACATTTATCTACAGAAGACATACAAATGGCCAGCAGGTACAGAATAAAGTGCTCACCCATCATCAGGGAATGCAAACCAAAACCACAATGAGATATCACCTCACACCTATTAGAAGGGCTATTATCAAAAAGACACTAGATAGCAAGTGTTGGCGAGGATGTGGAGAAATGGGAATCCTTGTGCACTGTTGGTGGGAATGCAAACTGGTGCAGCCATAATGAAAAATAGAATGGAGGTTTCTTAAAAGATTAAAAATAGAACAACCATATGATCCAGGAATCCATCTCTGGGTGTATTTGTGAAGGAAACAAAAATCAGTGTTTCCAGGCGATATCTGCACTTCTATATTCATTTCAGTGCTATTCACATAGCCAAGATATAGAAAGAGCTAAAGTGTCTCTCAACAGATAAGTGAATAAAGAAAATATGGTAGATATAGACAAATAGATGATAGATAGATAGATAGATAGATAGATAGATAGATAGATAGATAATAGATAGATAGACTATTACTCAGCCTGGGAAAGGAAGCAAGTCCCACCATTTGTGATAACATGAATGAACCTGGAGGAGATAAGTGAAATGATCCAGACAGAGAAGGACAACCATGATATGATTTCACTCATATGTGGAATCTTAAAAAAAAAAAAAGGTTAGGCTCTTTAAACAGAAGAATGGTGTTTTTCAGGGATGGGGGAGGGGAAATGGGGAGATACTAGTCAAAGGGTACTGACTTTCAGTTATAAAATGAATTAGTTCTGGAGCTGTAATGTACAACATGGTGACTATGGTTAATAATACTGTATTGTATATTAGAAATTTGCTAAGAGAGTAGATATTAAGCATTCTCATCTCACACACACACACACACACACACACACACAAAAGGTAACTGAGGTGATGGATGTGTTAATTTTCCTGGACATGGTAATCATTACCCAATGTATACATATATCAATTCCTCAAGTTGTACACTTTAAATATGTACAATTTTATTTTCAATTATATCTCAATATAGCTAGAAAAAAATAATAAACTCTCAGTGTCTTCATGGTCTTACTTTGCTTTAATAAGATATATTTATTCATCATGAATATGAATCCAAGTGTTTGGATGGATATAAGAGAACCAAATACAATGGAAATTTAAGACTATTTTCCCCTATAGCATGAAAACTTTGATGTTTTGTATTTCATTGGACAAATTATTGAGCATTTTCTAGACCCCGAGGTGGTATATTTCATGATGTGGCTGCTGCATAGTTACCATGATTGGGTTTTTCAAATAGTTAATTTAACTTCTTTTTAATATATATGAATTTATATGCTCCACAGGAAGAGAGCATAGATTATATAATTGTATTTATGAGTTTCCTGTTATTTTAATAAGTTCCATGTTAATACAGATGTTTACTTGGAAAAAATAGAAGAAAATCTAAACCTCTTGGCTTTTGAGAGTGAACTTCATTATAAGGTTCAATCCAAAGTTATGAGATCAAGAAATATATTTTATGTTGGAAAATGAATATACTAACAAGAAAAATAGTATTCAGGAAGTTTACTTCTCAACTTTCAAACAAACTGTGTGTCAGATGGGCTGAGTGTGATGCTGAGGCTCAAACAGCTAAATACACCATCTTATGACTCATTTCCTCTAGTTAGGTACTGAGTCATAATTCATCTTTGCTCATCATATCTACGCAAAATGTCTTAAGATGAACTCCAAAGTACCTTATGTTCTTCTTAATGAGGTGGGGAGGTATCTAAGTACATTTCCATTTTTTTTTCAAATATGTATTAAGTTACTTTGATGGGCAACTACATGAGATACCATTAAACATTGACTAGATGGTTCATGCTCTTTCTCATTTTCCTTTCTTGTAAACTTTTTCTCCTTTAAACTTCCTCTAGCCTTTATATCACCCCTTCTGATTCTAACACAATCCAGGTAAACTAACTTTGTTGGTTGGAACTGATTTGAAATTTCTTCATGCCTGAGATCGAGTTTGAAAACAGAGTCAAAAATCTCCTCCCTTTCTTATTTATTTATTTAAATTCAATTAATTAACATATAGTGTATTATTAGTTTCAGAGGTAGAGTTCAGTGTTTCATCAGTCTTATATAATACCCAGTGCTCATCACATCACGTGCCCTCCTTAATGCCCATCACCCAGTTACCCCATCCCCCATCCACCTCCCCTCCAGCAACCCTCAGTTTGTTTCCTATGATTAAGAGTCTCTTATGGTTTGTCTCCCTGTCTGATTTCATCTTGTTTTATTTTTCCCTCCCTTCCCTATGATCCTCTGTTTCGGTTTTTAAATTCCACCTATGAGTGAAATCATATAATTGTCTTTCTCTGATTGACTTATTTTGCTTAGCATAATACCCTCTAGTTCCATCCATGTTGTTGCAAATGGCAAGATTTCATTTTTTTCGATGGCGGAATAATATTCATATATATATATATATAATATCTCACATCTTTTTTATCCATTCATGTGTTGATGGATGTCTGGGCTCTTTACATTGTTTGGGTATTGTGGACATTGTTCCTATAAGCATTGGGGTGCAGGTGCCCCTTTGAAAAATCACCTTCCTTTCAATGGTTACTTTCTTTTAGCTACCTGACAATTATCTCACCCACTCCTTAGACTTATTTTCTGAACCAAAACAATAATTTCCCCCTCTGTTTGCAACCTAATGTACCTCCACCAGAGATGGGATAATGGAACCATTCCCAACAGCATGTGGTGATCAGATTCAAACACCAAGGCAGAAGTCAGAGAGGGAGACTACTTGAATTTGTTCTTGTACTGTAATCAGGATAATAAAGGCATTAGCTCAACATATGTGCACAGACTTTATTACTCTGACAAATCTCCATTTCCTCTATTGGAGAGAAGGAAATCTTAGAGAAATTTTGAATGGCCAGGAAAAAGTAGAAAAAATGTGTGCTGGTTTTTATGGAATTGGGGGACCTCAAAAGATGCTAAGAACAGATTTGGACATATTTTGTAAGAGTATTTGTGCTTGTTTGTAATGAACAAAAAATACCTGTCTTCTTAATTAGGATGACTATAATTTGGAGGTAAGAGATAATCTCTGGGAAAGGAAATGACTTTGGGTCCATATACCTTAGATCTTGGCTTATTCTAAGAGTTTATACAAAGTCATTTTGAAGAATATATCCTGTAGTTTCTCCTTCCTTAGGATAGTCATATAATTAATTAGTTATCATACAAAAATCTGTGAATGACAATCAAGCATTTCCAGGGGAAGTTCAGGATAAGCAATCTTTCTCCTTGAGCACATTCTACAAATGTGGTTTTTTGTTCCTGCAACATTTTTATAAAGGTTATGTGCCTAAAGTTAGCAGCACTGTATTATACACTTAAAAAATCTGTTAGAAGGGTAGATTTCATGGTAAGTGCTCTTAACACACACACACACACGCACGCACGCACGCACACACACACACAACAACAAAGAAAAAAAAAACCCAAGGTGCAGGTGGAAACTTTTGGAGGCAATGGATACATTTATTACCTTGATTGTAGTGATGGTGTCACAGGTGTATGCATATGTCCAAACTCATCAAATTGTATACATTCAACAGGTACAGTTTCTTGTATATTATTCCCAAAAGTTATTTTTAAAAAAGAGTAACATATTAACTCAACAGGGACAGTTCTGCTGAGAGCATGGTAGAAAAAGCAAGACTGTGTAATACAAGGTAGTTATGGGGATGGGGGGCACACATAAGTTGTTCCACCAACTAAGGACAGATCCCCTTGCCCCTCACCCCCACCTGATCCCAAGTATTGCTCACCTTAAACTTAGACTCTTAGTGTGCTTTAATGATGATGTAGGTACATAAAGTAATAGGTAATCTACTGCCTACATCAGGAGAACAGTGAGAATCTGTACTCTAGGCACAGGTGGCAAAACCATCCTTGGCCTCCCTCTCAGAATTGACCCCGGGAGCTGCGTGTCAAAGGGAATTACCCTCCTGACCTGCAGGCCCAGATGGCTGTTGTGCCATACACCTTGGCAGACAACTTCTATCATCTTGTTGTAGAGACAGATAGATAGATAGATAGATGATAGATAGATAGATTTTTTTTTTTTGACTCTGTGAAATGCATTACTCTTTTTTGTTTTCTGAGTGAAACTGATCTCTCAGCTTCTCCGGGGTTATCTCAATATTGATGAGAGAGTAGTTTGTTTTTTTCAAAACCCCAGGGACCAGATCATAGTGTTCCCTAGACTGAGTCATAAAAAATTGCTAAATGCATTACCTGCTCCTTGATGAAAAGCATGGGTGTGAGAGCTCCTTGAAGTTCATATGATTCACAGGAAATAAATGAAAAAGACAGCCTTATGAAACAGTATCAATTCAATTTATCTTTCCTCCTGGTAATTACAAGGCCTCGATTTCATTTGGGTTCAGCATGTTTAATGAAGAAAGATCAGGTTCTATGGAGAATCATTTCACTGGAATAAATGAACTAATAACTGTGCTAAAGACAAATATCTTTTAGCTGTTGAAATTATACTTTTCCTTTAGTCATTTCTAAAATCATGCTACAGTCCCAAAAGTATTCAGTGTCTCAAAGAGCTGGTGAGATTGGAAGCCATGATGGATGTTCATCCTTATTTTAGAGAGCGAGAGCCTAAGAAAAAGAAATGTTGGAAAATTTTATCAAGTAGTGACATATTGGGGATGGACCATGATATAATGACTGTGAATTCCACTGACTCCTATCAGAGCCTTTAACAAGATACATTTCATTTGACACATTGCTATTACCTCATGTTGATATTCACAGACCATTTCATCTTCCCTTTGGAGATGCCAAGATCATTTCCAAAAGGAAAAGGGTTTTCATCACTATAATTAAAATTTTATAATAAGAAATAGACTAAGATATGTAGTGTGTTCTCTCTCTTTTTTGAACAGATAAGCCTAGAATGCTAAGTAAAAAAATGTGGCTGAACACAGCCTCAGCTACTATGCATAATTATGGTGGCTGTACGTCTGTCAGTTCTGAAAATGTGTGAATGTATTAAAAAGTCTCAATCCCCAATACTTGGAGAAGTATTTGTTCATTGTTCATTGAATAGGGTCGCCTATTAGAAGCAGAGGATAAACAATTTGTGGACAAAATAACATGACTTAGTATAGAAACACTGGATGATGAGTAGGCTACTCTTGCCTTGTGCTAAATCATTTATGTTAGAAAGATTCTGGAGGAATCTAAGAAGGAACCCATATTTTTGTGAAGTTGCAAGTACTTTCCAATTATGTAAAATGAAATCTCAGTGACCAGAGGGCTGGGTAACTGCCTTAGTCATTGTTTGAATCACTTGAAATGTAACACAGAGAAGAGGAAGAGACAAGACTTCCTTGTTTCATTGAGAGTTGCTGTTGCAATAAGGGCTGTTCTTCAAGCTTGCCCTCTATGATCTGGGGTTATCAGCCTTGGGTCTTGTCAGACACCCATAAAGCTTTAAACACAGATGTCTGAGTCCCACCCAGATCTATGGAATCTGAATTTCGGGTGGTAACAGTCTGGCTTCTGTAATTTGGAAAGCTCCAATCATGATTCAGAAGGGCAGCCTGAGTTGGAAGTGGGTCCCTGGAGTTTTATGGATGGGTGTGGGCAAAGGCTTACTCCTCTCTCTGCTTTGCCTTCTGTCCTAGAACAAATAAGTCTATGCGTTTTTACGTTTGGGTTCCCTTGATTGAGAGGTTAAAGATCATCAGTGTGAAGGGATCCATGCTTTCCCATCCCTTTGTTCCTGCTTAGCTTCTTCCTGCTCCTCTCACTCTGAAGAGAGAACAGAAACAAACTCATGAGCATGCGTCCTCCTTGGAGAGAGAGGAGGAACATGTTGGAAAGAGAGAGAGAAGGACATCATGGGAGGAGAGAAGGACTCAAGACATCTAGATAGTGGGGCAGGGTGAGCTGGTGACACGGTTCTTCTGTTGGGTGGAGGACAGTAGAATGAAAGACTTCCAGGATTAGACAGAGTGAAACTGGAGGTGGAGACTGGGTACAAGACTATATATTGTTTTGTAGACTAATTCTTAGATGATATTAAATGTTTGAGAAGGAAGATAGATGGAGAACTCTAACTAGGTCATGTTTCTTTAAATGTGTTTTTCCTGGAATGGATTAGGGAGGAGGGTGTTTTATCAGTTAGGAATGCTGAAAGCTTTGGTGGGCTTCTTAATGATAGCACTGATCCAGGCTCTTTCTGTTCTACTTTATCAGCCCTAGTGTGCTGGTCTTTTGTCTTTATACTTGCCCCTCCACCATCACAAGACAGCATCACAACCAGTTTCAAAGCAGAAATAAGGGCTGAAGCCAGGAGCCTGGAGCTTGCATAAGCCCCTTTTATAAAGAAGCCAGAGTTTCCCAGTCCCACTAGTGAACGTGCCCTGCGACTTATTTGCCAAATTGGGTCATAGTGCCTTGTTGCTGGTAGCTTGTGTGGGAGTCTACAGAAGTGGGTATTTAGCTTTCCCGGCCTCAACAGTGAAACACAAAAAGGGAGAGAAAGGCTAGAACTTGTGGCTGAGTAAGCCAACCAACAGAGTGTGTCATGACATATCACAGCTTCACAGGGCTTACCCTTGATGCCAAAAAATAACCAAAAAATGAGCCCCTGCAAATGAAATTGGGAAACTACTGTCTTAGGGTAGTTTTCAGAATCATTTAAGACTTGTTGGAAGCAGATGTCTGGACCTCGGTCCCCATATTCCGATTCGGTAGGTTTCAAGTGATGTAGGAAGTCTGTGGATCACATATTCAGAATCAATGCTTTTGAGACATAGGCTAAAGTTGTTTCAGTGGTCCTGAAACTGGCTGAATGTTAGACTCTTTGGAAGCTTTTTAAAAATATCAAAGCAATGCCTTGTGCATGGGCCCTTTCCCCAACTAATTAAATCAGAAAATCGGGGGTTGAGAAATTAGCATCATTCACAATCTCCCAAGTTGATTCTAATATGCAGTCAGGGATGAGAATCTCTGACTTAAAAGTTCTACAGACCAACAAGCTTCTTGCACAAATGGGAAAGCCAGGGACAGCTGGGTGGCAGAAAGATGTAGCCACCTCTCCATGCTGGCTCTTGGAAATCTTTGAGAGGGATAAATGGAGATGAGAGAATAAAACAGGCTGGCAACCTTGGATAAGGTAAAGAACAACTGAAATGCAAGAAATAATAGCAAATATGAGGTATCCCAAACATTTCAGTCTTTTTTGTCTTTTAATACTGATTTTATTTTTATTCATTTATTTTTTAAGATTTTATTTATTTGACAGAGAGAGACACAGCGAGAGAGGGAACATAAGCAGGGGGAGTGGGAGAGGGAGAAGCAGGCTTCCCACAGAGCAGGGAGCCCGATGTGGGGCTCGATCCCAGGACCCTGGGATCATCACCTGAGCCGAAGGCAGACGCTTAACCACTGAGCCGCCCAGGTGCCCCTTAAATCCTGATATTAAATACTGGTTTTAGGTGCAGGCATTTAAATACTGCTTTTAAGGTTATTATATCATTTGGTATGATTTGTCCCTGACCACAAATTTATTAATATTTACATAGATCTTGTGATTAAGTGTTTATTTTGTTCAGGGAAAAGAAATACTGTTAGAAATGGCCATCTCTGGAATCATTTTCAATCTTTATCTGTAGATAAACTCCTTAGTTGTCCAAAATGACACCTAGTGTAGACTAGCTAAAGCTGCAGGACTGGCTCCTTGGGACCTGAAGACTCTGGTCTTCAGCAGCCGGTTTAGCAGACTAATTGGACAATTTCAAATTCTTAATAGTAAATCTAGTAGCATTTGGCTAGTGGAGCAAGAATAAAAAGAAATATTTATATGTGTTTAATTACCTATGTAAAACAGCCTGGTGTTCTAGAAAGGGTGTTATTTGTGAGAAATGCTGTCTGTGTGGTACACTGATGCTTCCAAAATATCAGCCAAAGTGGTGAGGAATGTGGTTAGTTCATGCATGTTCCCAGACCAGCTCTGTGGCCAGGGAATGAATACCCTTTCCGGTATTGCCTGCCGGTTGCTGCTTCCTCGTAGGAAAACAATGAAAAAAGTGAGTACACGAGAAGAAACTAAAGGAGGAAATTAAATCAAATTCTATCCTGCAAACATGGATAAGGCACCATCTGGGTCAAGGAAATGTTCAAGAAGAGAATGCGAAGATGAACAAGAAATAAATCCTACCTGCAGGAGAAAACATTCATGATGAATAACTAGGAAACAGAAGTATCAAGAGATGTACCATGAGACATTCAAAGGTCATTCAATGTAAATCACCTTTGTAAATTGAGAGGAGAGAAATTTACATTCCACCTCGGAATTTGGAGATTATTTTAAATGAGGTCGTAGTTGTTTTTTTTTAAAGATTTTATTTAATTATTAGAGCGAGTGCATGAGTGAGGGGAGGGGTAGTGGGAGAGGGAGAAATAGACTCCCTGCCAAGCAGGGAGCCCAACGCGGGGCTCCATCCCAGGACCCTGGGATCATGATCTGAGCTGAAGGCAGACGCTTAACCGACTGAGCCACCCAGGCGCCCCTGAAGTGGTAGTTTTGGATGTAAGAAATGAAGCATGATGTTATGGGCTGAATTGTGTTCATATGTTGAAGTCCTAAGCCTCAGTAGCTCAGAATGTGAATTTATTTGGAAATAGGATGGTTGCAGATGTAATTAGTTAAGATGAGGTCACAATGGAATAAGGTGGGTCCTTAATCTAATAGGATTGGTGTCCTTAGAAAAAAGGGGAAATTTGGAGATAGACACACACAGGGAGAATGCCATGGGAGCATGAAGGCAGGGCTTGGGTGGGATGCATCTAACAAGGCTAGGGACATCTAAGATGGCTAGCAAACCAGCAGCAACTAGGGGAAGAGACTGGGACAGATTCTCCATAAGAGTCTTCAGAAGGAACTAACCCTGCTGAAGCTTGCTCTTGGACTTCCACCCTACAAAGCCGTGAGACAATACATTTCTTTTGCTTAAGCCACCCTGTTTGTGGAACTTTGTTACGGCAGCCCTAGCCAACTAATTCACTTGGGTATTGTTTTGACAGACAACAGGAAAAGGTATACCTGGAAGAAGGAACAGCATGAACGACACACAGGTAAAAGCATGTTCTGGTAACAGGTGCAAGGTAGTTGTGACACGGAGTCAGTGAGTGCATGGGGGGAAAGATGAAGAGTGGCCGGAAAGGCATGTTGAGGAAAGATCGTGAACATTGTTAAGGGCTATGGATCTTTTCCTTTGGCTATGGAGGGACTGCTGAAGGTTTCTAAGAGGGAGGATGAGATGTTTAGAGCTATTGAAATTATTTTTATCTACATGACACACTTTTGGAGAAAAATATCTGAGGAAACTGTAACCCAGTGTAAGGGAACTGAAAAACTCACTTTAGCCTATAAACGATGAAGCCTTATCTCTGTCCAGTTGTGCCCAATTCCGTTGAATACGCACATGCTGTTGTCTTACGCCTTACCTTTAGCAAACGTCACTATGCTGCTCTGTAGGAGGGCTTTCCGAACAGCCCCTTTGTCTCTGGATTGTACCAGAAATTAATCACACAGACCTTTCAGACTTCTGAATATAGTCGGCAGATGTAGATGTAGATTGTATAGATGACAGAATTGGCTATCGTATGAGTTTAAAAGGACAGGAATTGTTCGATGGACTGAAAGGAACACCGTTGTTGTACACCTCATTTCCCTCCCTTCTGTGATCCACAAAGCCAGGGTAATAGTCCAGTAGAATCTATCTCATGTGTTTGTTGTGAAGATGAAAGGGGAAGAGGCCTGGAATGTGCGTAGAGAGTGCTCAAAAATGTCAGGTATTGTTATTTTTGGCAGGACTGGAGGAGCTGGGATTCAAATCCCTGCTTTTTGACTCCAAATTCTGTGTTCTTTCTACCCCTTTGCTCTGCTTCCTACGTGGTATTGATCTGTAACAATAATAGGCTTTATGCTTCACTCCTACTGGTTTCTTATCATTACTTCTCTCTCCTGATACATGTTACACCAGCATCTTTCCATGCAAACTCCTCATCCGTGACAGACATTGACAAGACTCAAGGGACCCTCCAGGCCTCTGTGAGGAGGGGTTGAGAGCTGCCAGTGTGGTAAACAAGCAGGGAGTGGGCAGCTGGTGTCCCACATAGTCGTAGCATTGATGGATTGAGCTGAACAGACTGCTCTCTAGAAAGGGTATAATCCCAGGGAACTGGAAAACTCTTGCATGCATGCAGTCAGGAGACTACACATTGCTGCAAACAGCATATCCTTGAGTTGCTGAGAGAGGCTTTCTCTTATGGTGTTGCAAGATCTCATCCTGGCAAATGCTAGTAATGAACTATGTCTGGAAAATAAAAACAACTGGGCATCTGGTTAAACATGAAATTTAACATCTGGCAAGAAGCAGATTCCTGCCAGGGGCTCTTCATGTTTACTTCTGCAAGTGATATGTATAAGTAGAAGTTCTGTGCTTGGCATCCTTGCAGATGGTCCATTGCTTAGAGAATTTGATATGCATAATGACCAACGTTCAGAGAGAAAGCTGTACCTAATAATTCCTTTATTTAAAAGCAAAGCATTCTACCATCAATTAACCTATGTATCAATCAGGAGAGCTAGGTTATACAGCAGGAACAAACATTCCCCAAATATTAGGCTATGACATATGACATGTCATATGGCTATGACAATGTAGTTTTATTTCTCACTGTTACTTGGCAAAAATCGAACAAATTTGTAGTTTTCTTCCCCATAGTAATATCTTTTTTTTTTATTGAGTTTAACGTGGCAATTGTGAGATTGCATATAATATCTTTTTAAATCTCATATAACTCTATGAGGTTGATGTTATTATTTCCTTTTTGCAGATATGAAATTGAGACACAAGTTCAGCGACTAAGTGGTAGACTGGTTTGGAATCCAAATTTTTCTAATGCTAAACCTGTTGTTTTTAACTACTAAATTAGCTACTCTTTTAAATATAACCCTCAGGTTTTAATTTTTAGATATAACTTCACTGGGGCGCCTGCGTGGCTCAGTCAGTTAAGCATCTGATTGTTGATTTTGGCTCAGGTCATGATCTCAGGGTTGTAAGATCAAGCCCCAAATTGGACTCCGTGCTGGACATGGAGCCTGGTTAAGATTCTCTCTCTCTCTCCCTCTGCCCACCCCTCCCCCCCCCAAATGTAACTCCACTAGTGTCATCTTTCCAATATTTCTGGGGGAAAGGAAGATCCAAATGTCATTATTTTGCTGTATAGATTGGCAAATCAAGGCATAATAGATTATGTGTCAATCTTGGCCAATACACTTGTTGATAAAGTTAGATATAGAACCTTAAGCAATGTGCTCACATCAGAATAACCATGAGTAACTTGTAAAAATGCAGGTGTCGAGGTTCCCCCAGGGGTCCTGGGGTGAGTCCCATTCTGGTAGTGAAAGAAGGGCACTTGGAGGATTCTTGAGTCTTCAACTCTCCCAGTACTATTCCCATGAGGCCATGTTGTCAACGAAAGTTGAAAAACTATCCAGGAGACATGGTTGAAACTCTGCAGGTCTGCTAATGTTTTGCCCAGAGAGACTGCCTGAACTTGAAGACTGAATCTGAGAGCATTGTGGATTTGCTGATTGAGCTCCATCTGTAGCGTTAGCTATATGGAAATAAACTGCCACTGTTTATAGCATATTCAAATCTAGATTCCTGAGAAGGCAATTAGCCTAATTAGTTTAGTAATGAATGTTAACCTTTGTAATATCATTATAGAGTCTGTGATACCAGTTTGCTTCTGTCCTTCAATTTTATATGTCATTAGAGATTGAGAGGGAAGTGTGTTCATAACTCAAAACATCTGCTCAATTAGGTGGGGCATCTGAGTGATAAAAATGTCAGTCAGGTGATCCCAAGGCAAAAATACCTGACAGATTATTTTTTTTTTTATTTTTTACTTTTTTGGGGGGGGGCAGGGGAGAGGGAGAGAGAGAATCCCAAGCAGGCTCCATGCCCAGCATGGAGCCCAACTCAGGGTTTGATCTCATGACCCTGAGATGATGAACTGAGTCGAAATCAAGAGTCAGACACTTAAGACACTTAACTGACTGAGCCACCCAGCCCCCCCCCCGATGGATTTCCTATTTCAAATATGGCTATTTCATCATGTGGCAAAATTGCTTAAAAGTAAAAATTAAGTACTTTGATTTCTTGCTGAAATGTCATTGGTTGGTTGCAGATTAGTTTACCAAAAGTTGATTCACTTGTTATTTTTTACTTCCTAAGTTAGTGTTTCTAATTTGGTTTTCCATCAGTTTTTAAGAGCTGAGACACTTTAAAAATATGCAGATTCCATGGTGCACTTGGGAATCTGTAGTGTAATCTGCCATCTAGGACAATTTAGCCCTCATGCACAGCCTTACCACCCACCTGTAAGTTAATGACTCCCATAAAGTTGAGAGCATCACCCTTTGAGGCCTTGGAATATTTACCTGTAAGGCTTGGGTTAGCTAGAGTCTGTCTCATCATATATGAACTCTCCATTAGAGCAAAGGTTATAGTTTTTTATTTATTTTTTGATATCCCCCACACTTTAATTTTGCTTTTCCAGTAGTGGTGACCCACTGTAAACTAACATGCACAGCCCAGCTGCTCCTTTGAATTTAAAAAAGATCATACATTTCTGTACACAGCAGACCAAATAGATTAATGAAGGAAAATTTTGGGAAATGAGACTTTCATCCAAGAGACACATCCCTTACCGGATGACTATAATAAGCGGAGTAGACATAATCTGCCCAGCAATTTAGCTTTGCCCTTTTACCTAAGACTTGTTAGCAAAATTGCTGCTTTCTGCCTTTTTGATACTTTCCCAAATTAGGAAGATGAGACATACAGGATCCTTCATGGGGGAAATCAAAAGCAGTTCATACACATAACTTCCCAAGTTCTTTCAAGGATATCAGAGGAGAATCTTCAATCACCAGTTTAATAGTTTAGAAGCAGAGTAAGTCACTTCTTCAGACATGGCTTAATTCACATGATTTAATTTTCTTTAAAAATCAACAACACCAAAATAATTAAATGACTGTTAGAACCTGTGTTTTTTTTTTTATATTGACAACCTTGGGATTATACATATAAAAATAATATATGTATAATCTCTAGATTATATATAAAAACAACATGATTTATATAACACAAGGTATACAACACAAAATACACATCTATGTGTATAATATGACATTATTCTGTTCCCAGCATGTTACAGTTCCACAGTTTCATTTGGAAGTCAGTTACCTGGAACTTGGAAAAATGCCTGATTTCTGATATTATATTACTTATTATTATATTATAATATCTGCGTATTTTACATTATAAGAAAAGTATATATTACATCTTAAATTATGTAATAATTTATATTTTTTAATAACGTATCATTATGGTATTGTTTTCTGATATTACAAAATGTGGCTAACTCCATGGTTAGCCCACATAGCTATGGGTTTTTGTTTATATTTGGCAATAACATTTTTCCCATTATTATTTATCTACTACCTAATAGCACCATTAAACCACAGGCTAACTATGCTTTGATGTACACAACTAATAGACATTACAGAATTATAATGAAAAATGTCCTGCAGTAACAAGGGAATGTGGTGATTGGTGACTCTTTCTTCCTCTGGAGGGGAACTGGCAGATGTCTAGGTCTTTGGACGAAGGGGGCTCTCCGGGTGGCATGGTTTGGCCATTGGTCTGTGTGGATATTTAAATACCCTGTATCTATAAACAATGGAGACTGCCTTAATTGTAATGATAGTGATGAAAATAATAATCATAATAAGAATAACATCTACCAAGCGTTTAAGATATGGAGGAACCATGTTAAGACCTTAAAATATTTTATCTCCTTAATCGCAACTTTATGAGCTGGTTACTGGGGAAACTGAACCTTGGGGAGGTTGAGTGACTTGCTTGTTATCCAAAAGTCATTGTGAACAAAGGTCACTGAGAAAAGCCAGGGCTTATGCAACCTGCCTCAGTCAAAAGCATGTTGCTTCTCCAATGTGCTGTAATATCTATATATACTTCTATTTAAAAAAAAAATTATGCAAGTTATCCATTTTGTACCAAAAAACGGTAAATAAAATCAGCATGTAGGGAAAGATCACGATCTTACCATTCATAAATAACTACTGTGAGAACACTTTCTAACTCCCTGAGATGCAACATTAAATGGAGAATCTCTTCTTAGGGAGTCCATGACAATATGTTTGGCCTGATCCAACTTTTCATTCCTTCTACCATAATCCCACACCCTTAGTATCCATTCCCACACATAGTCTCCAGATTTCTGATCGTATACATTAGACAACTTAAGTAGTTCTTTTGGAGTGTAGTGCACTTCCTCACATTTTATACCTCTGGGATTTGAGTCTTAGTTGCAGGTGTGGAAGAAAAGAACGGTGGTGGCAGCAGTTCCTGAGCAGACCTAGCTTTGTCTTTCATGGCAGCTACCCCAGGGGAGGCCATTACTATTTCCTCAGGGAGTGCAGGATTAATTCCTTCAGAGGGAGGTGGAGAGGTCACTTCCTCTGTGGGTGGAGGGGCGGAGACGGCTGAGGGTGGAGAGATTGCTTCCCCTGGCAAAAAAAGACTTACCGGAATGTAGAAGAAAGTTTCTCCTCACTCTAGGATGATACACATTTTTTCCTATATATTCTTCTAGTAATTTTTGGTTGTATTTTTGACATTAACATTTTTTTCTCTGTGGGATTTATTTTGGTGTGGGAAGTGAGGTGGGAAACTCTTTCCTCATTTTATACTTTTCAGAGCATTTTAATATAAATTAAGGCATTTTGTCCTTGTGAAGTAGATGAGAGCTATATTATTTCTTGTATTTTATGCATATGAACTCAGTAATTCAGACATTTCAAGTGATTTGTCTATGATAACATATTTAGCTAATGGCAGAATCAGGCCTGGAATCTAGATTATAGTCGTCTGTCCAGAATTCTTCATACCCCATTAGCTTGCTTCTTGGTATGAGTTATAGACAGTTCTCTTTTCTGCACTACTTTTATTACTCACTGGAAGTGAATTTGGTCACCAAGTTTCTGAAATCATTACTGAATGCAGTGTATGACATTATTGTTGAGAATTACAGCTTTTTTGGAGTCCCTGGTCTGTCACTAATAGTATGACTTCAGGCATGTTATTTCATCTCTAATAACAATGACAATAACTGTTGACATAGGCTGACATTTCTCATGTGCCAGATTCCATGTTAAGGGCTTAAAATTGGTCATCTCATCTAATTCGCACACACCCCTCCACCCCCCAGGAGCAGACACTATTACTGAAATGCATAATATACAGCATAGCAACCATTTTCCAAATTTTGGGTTTCTGACACTCCCTTTACCACTCTTAAAACTTCTTGAATACCCCAAAGAGATTTTTTTTAAAGTATCGTTCATTCTTTTTTTTTTTTTAAGATTTTATTTATTCATTTGAAAGGGAGAGAGACACAGAGAGCACACGCAGAGAGAAAGGCAGAGGGAGAGGGAGAAGCAGACTCCCCACTGAGCCAGGAGCCTGACATGGAGCTCGATCCCAGGACCTGGTGTTCGTGACCTGAGCGGAAGGCAGATGCTTAACCATCTGAGCCACCCAGGCGCCCCTTCAAAGAGCTTTTGTTTATGGGTTATACCGTTAAAAACTGAAACAGAAAAAAGTTAGTATTTATTTACTATTTCCTTTAAAGAGGGAAGAATAATCACAAACCCATTATTTGTCAACCTATCATTTTTCAAGCAAAAATAGCTATCTCTTCCCAAAGCATGACATTCTTTTTCATTTTCCACTGTTTCTTTAATGGCTGCTTTAATGGAAGGATGGCAGGTTCTCATGGGTTTTTACCACATTTAATTTGCAGCAATATCACATACCATGTAGCCTCTGGAAAACTCCCAGTGCAACACTCATGACAGAATGAGAGTAGAGGGACAAGTAATATCTTAGTATTCTTATTAAAATAGTTTTGATGTTGCAGAACCTCTGAAAGGCTCTTGTCTTTCTCTGAAGAATCACTGTTGTGTTGCACGATGGATAAGAGGGCTGTGCTGCTGTGGAGCTGGGTCCCTGGGTTTTAATCCCAGCCTCACTGTCTACTCACTGTGGGTTCCTGGGCAAGTTATTTTGCATTTTTTACCACAGTTCCATGTCTGTAAAATGGGGGTTACAGTAGTGAGGATGAAATCAGTTAAAGTATCAAAACATATAAAGCAATGCTTGGCAAAACATAATCACTTATATGCAAGAGCTTCATTATTTTATTTTTTATTTTTTTTTAGAGAGGGAGAGAGAGAGGGGGGAGGGAGGGGCAGAGGGAGAGGG
This sequence comes from Callorhinus ursinus, assembly GCF_003265705.2. Classification (NCBI taxonomy): domain Eukaryota; kingdom Metazoa; phylum Chordata; class Mammalia; order Carnivora; family Otariidae; genus Callorhinus; species Callorhinus ursinus. The sequence goes on from NW_027397064.1 coordinate 13,101,085, forward strand.
AGAGAGAAAATCCCAAGCAGGCTCCATGCCCAGCATGGAGCCCAACCCAGAACTCAATCCCAAATCTCTCAAGCCGAAATCAAGAATCAGATGCTTAACTGACTGGGCCACCCAGGTGTCCTTATTATTATTATTATTATTATTATTATTATTATTATTATTATTATTTATTCTCCCCTTTCTACACTGAGAAACCTGAGATTTGGATCACATCTCTGTCATTTTTAGCTATGTAATTTCCTCAGCTTTGGGATCCTCAGATTCCCTCACCTGGAAGATAAGAGTAACAAAAGTAGCCACCCTGAGGAGTTATACTGAGCTTTAAATGAGACAACACATGTCAGATAGTTAGCACAGTGACCGTCCGAGAGGAAACACTTACTATGCGTTTGTGGTAACAATTGTTACTTCCTTTAAATAAGACATTTTATATATGTGTATGTATTTATAAGCCTCCACACACTAAGAATATATCTAGTGGCCTACGGAGACAAACAAATAAACGATGGCATGGCCAAAACAGTCGGGTTGGTCGACTTAATTAGATTTCCAGCCTCTCACATTGTCATTTTAGCTGGGATGCTTTGAAATCCACAGCGAACCTTGTCTTTTATTAATATTCAGAGACAGGAACCTATGGGTGCATATCCAACAGCAATCTCCTAACAATTACAATTATTTGAATACTAGTAGATCTCCACAAAAAGCTCTTCTCATTTTGCTTTTTATTAGGAATCTCTGAACTGTTGCCTACTGACAATCAAATCTGAAAAATCCAACTCCAACATGGCTGAATGGCTGATGGGTTTTTGAAATGACAGCCTTTGGATTAATTAGAAATTAAAGCAGCATGTTACTTCACATGTAAAGCTGAAAGTGCTCCATCTAAACATCCTCCTCAGATAATTAAAATGTGATGTGTCATGCAAATTGATTGACTTTGATATTTTTGTTTTTGTCTTACAGTGTTACCTCAGGAAGGTTTTCTTCCATGCAAATTATTATTACTTATAAATTTTAGCTTTACTGTTATAGCTTTGTGACAAGAGAAGGGAAATAAACCACAACACCTTTGTTTTGTGAATAAAATAAATTCTCCCTAAAAATATTAAGACTTGTATGGATGGCTCTTTAAGAAAAACACTGGGCTAATATAGAAACTTCTTTATACATCTAGAGTTTTTGGATAAAATTAGAATAAGAAACTTAAAAAAAAATGGCATATTAGTCCTGGTTCTCTAGTGAAACAAGCCCAGTAGAATGCATGTGTATGTGTGTGTGTGTTTATTTCTTAAAAAAATGGGTTCAGGCAATTGTGGAGGCTGACACATACAAAGTCTGCAGGGTAGGCTGGTAGGGTAGAGACCCAGGGAGGAGTTAAAGTTGCAGCTTGAATCTGCAATCTGTTGGTAGAATTCCCTTTTCCAAGGTGGCTGGGTGGCTCAGTCGTTAAGCGTCCACCTTCGGCTCAGGTCATAATCCTAGGGTCCTGGGATCAAGCCCCACATCGAGCTGCCTGTTCAGCGGGAAGCCTGTTTCTCCCTCTCCCACTCCCCCTGCTTGTGTTCCCTCTCTTGCGTTCTCTCTTTCTGTCAAATAAATAAAATAAAATCTTAAAAAAAAAAAAAGAATTCCTTTTTCCTTGGAGGAAGTCAGTCTTTTCATAAGGCCTTCAACTGGTCGGATGAGGCCCACCCACATTATGGAGAATAATCTGCTTTACTCAAAGTCCACTGATTTAAATCTCATCTAAAAAAAATACCTTCACAGTGACATCTGAAGTGGTGTTTGACCAAATATCTGGGTATCGTGGATTAGCCAAGTTGACATGTTGAGCTAACCATCACAATGGCTAACTTTACCAGAAGGAAAAAGGAATAGTACATGAACTAGAATTGTAGAGAATGTTGATCGCCACAGCATGGGAGCCACATGGTAGGTATGACTGGTCCTGGTCATGGCATAGGCTGTGCAGAGGCAGAGGACAGTGCCCTTCTTTTTTTTTGCTATCACCTTTAATTCCATTTTTCCATTTCATTTTTAAACCACTTTATTGAGATATAATTGATATACAAAAAACTACACATATTTAAAGTATACAATTTGATGAGTTTTGACGTGTCTATAAAACCCATAAAACCATCATTACGATCAAAATAATAAACATATCTGTCACCTTCAAAAGTTCTCTCATGCTCACTTATTTTTTTTTAAATATTTTATTTTTTTTTGAGAGAGAGAGAGAGTATGCAAGCATGGGAGAGGAACAGAGGGAGAGGGAGAAGTGGACTCCCCGCCAAGCAAGGAGCCAGATGCAGGGCTCTATCCCAGGACGCCAGGATCATGACCTGAACTGAAGGCAGGTGCTTAACTGACTGAACCATCCAGGCACCCCCATGTTCCTTGTTTTTGTTTTTTGGTAAGAATACTTAACAAGAGCTCTATTCTATTAATTTTTTAAAGTGCGCAATACACTATTGTTAACTACAGGCACTATGTTGTACATCAGGTCTCTAGAACTTACTCATCTTGTAGAACTGAAACATTATACCCATTTAAAATAACTCCCCATTTTCCCTCCCTCCAACCATTGGCAACCACCATTCCACTCTCTGCTTCTATGACTTTTACTATTTAGGTTTGTCATCTGAGTGGGATCACACAGTATTCGTCCTTCCATGACTGCTCATTTCACTTAACATAATATCCTTTAGGTTCATCCACGTTCTTGCCAATGGCAGGATGTCCTTCTTTTTTTAAGGTGAAATAATATTCCATTGCATGCATATACCACATTTTCTTTACCCATTTGTCCATCGATGGACACTTAGATTATATCCATATATTGGCTTTTCGGAATGATGCTACCATGAACATGAGAATGCAGATATCACTTCCAGATCCTGGTTTCTTTTTTGATATATATCTAGAAGTAGGATTGCTGGATCATCTGCTAATTCTGTGTTTAATTTTTTGAGGAACTTCTACATTGTATTCCATAGCAACTGCACCATTTCACATTCCCAAAACAGTGTATAAGTGTTCCAGTTTCTCCACCAATATCTGTTATCTTTTTTTTTTTTTATAATAGCCATCCTAACAGGTGTGGGGTGATTATCTCACTGTGGTTTTATTTATTTATTTATTTAAAGATTTTATTTATTTATTTGACAGAGAGAGAGACAGCAAGAGAGGGAACACAAGCAGGGGGAGTGGGAGAGGGAGAAGCAGGCTTCCCGTGGAGCAGGGAGCCTGATGCGGGGCTCGATCCCAGGACCCTGGGATCATGACCTGAGCCGAAGGTGGACGCTTAATGACCCGGCCACCCAGGTGCCCCTCACTGTGGTTTTAAGCTGCATTTCCTTGGCACTTGAGTGGCTCAGTTGGTCAAGCATCTAGCTTTAGCTCAGGTCATGATCCCAGGGTCCTGGGATTGAGCCCCACGTTGGGCTCCCTGCTCAGCGGGGAGTCTGCTTCTCCCTCTACCCCACTCCCACGCTCCCCCCCCCACTCATGCTCTCTCTTGTGCTCTCTCTCTCTCTCAAATAAGTAAGTAAAATCTTTAAAAAAAAACTTTATTTCTCTAATGATTAGTGATGTTGAGCACCTTTTCATGTAACTGTTGGCCATCTATATGCCTTCTTTAGAGAAACATGCATTCATGTCCTTTGCCCATTTTTTTTTTGTTTAAGTAGGCTCTTCGTCTAGCATGGAGTCCAACACAGAGCTTGAACTCATGAACCCAGGATCAAGACCTGAGCTGAAATCAAGAGTTGGATGCTTAATGGACTGAGCCACCCAGGTGCCCCCTTTGCCCATTTTTAAATTGGGCTATTAGTTTTATTTGTTTTTTGCTATTGAGTCGTAGGAGTTTATTAAATATTTTGGATATTAATCACTTACCAGATGTATAGTTTGCAAATATTTTCTCCCATTCTGTAAATTGCCTTTACACACTGTTGTTTCCTTTGCTGTGCAGAGCTTTTTAGTTTGATGTAGTCCCACTTTTTAATTTTTGCTTTTGTTGACTGTGCTTTTGGGGTCTTATCTAAGAGATCATTATCAAGACCAGTGCCAAGATCTTCCACATGCTTTTTTTCTAGAAATTCTATAGTTAGAGGTCTTATGTTTAACTCTTTAATGTATTTTGAGTTCATTTTTTGTGTATGGTGTAAGACATGGGTCTAATTTTACTCTTTTGCATCTGGATATCCAGTTTTCCCAGCACCATTTGTTAAAAATACTTTTGTTTCCCATTGTGTATTCTTAACACCCTTGTTGAAGATTAGTTGACTGTATGTGTGTGAGTTTATTCCGGGCTCTCTGTTCTGTTCTATTTGTCTATATGTCTCTTTTTATTCCAGTACCATACTGTTTTAATTACTTTACAGATTCAGTGCAATCCCTATCAAAATCCCAACTGTATTTTTTTACAGAAATAGAAAAAAATCCTAAAATTCACGTGGAACCACAAAACCCCTAAATATCCACACCAAGGTTGAGAAAGAAGAACATAGTTGGAGGAGACAGTGTCTTGAGTGGGTATGGGTTAAATATTGAAACTGAAGCTTCTGCATCAATTTGATGAGTGCAGTTCTAAGGAAAGTAGAACTTTGAAAAATACAAGCCATGTCTTCACTCTGGAAGGCTACAGCAAAGCTTATCTGAGGTATAGAGCAGAGTGGGGAAAAAATAAGTCTCCCTTGAAATATAAAATCCATGAGCTCATAGATTTGGAGCCTGAATTTTAATTACCTTTGTGTTGAAGAAATTTCAGGATAAAAGATTAACGTAAAAATTAGACTCGGAGCAGAGATTCTACTGGGACAAGAAGTAGAAATAAGATGAAAACTTCTTCAGAGGTACATTTCAATAACCCTGACTCTACAGAGAAAAACAAGTGTCCCTTAAAATAAGCGCAAAATAAAAATTAGAAACCATGCAAAAACACTCTATTATTTTTTAACAGATGGCAAAAAATAAAAGAGAGAGAGAGATGTCTCCTCCAGGAAGTGGAAAGACTATGAACTGAGACAAATTATGACACATGTTTAAAATGATTTAGAGAAAAAAATAAGTGTAGAATGCATGTGGATATAAAGCAATACATCATACATAGTCAGGTTTTAGAAAGAACAAAAGATAAATTACGGAAAAAGCAGATAGTCATTAAAATTAAAAACTCAGTGGGCAGATTAAATGTCAGAGTGGGCACAGCTAAAAGGAATATTAATCAACTAGAATCAGAGCTGAGAAAATTAGCAATAAAAATAATAACAATAACAATAAAAAGACCAACACTGACTGATCGTATACTCTGTGCCAGTCAGTGGAACTGCTTTGTGGTTAAGTTTTTTAATCCTTACAGATACTCTTTGAGGAAAGCAGCAAGGATCCAGGTGGGTGGGATAGCAGATGTAATAGTTTTAGCTTAATCTAGAAATATACAAATAAAAATTTGGGACATATTATGATCCAAAATAAAATTATAGATGAGAAGTAACAACAGTTGTGTCTCTGTATTTGATCTACCCAATCCATAAGCCTGAGCATTTAAATTTTAAGATCAAAAAAAGGGAAAAGATGTATAGAAAAGAAATTCTAAATAATTTAAGGAACAGTTAAAAGTTAGAACTCTTGAGTCAAGTTACCTATGTTCTAATTTAGATTCTCTTACTTTTATTCCTTTTATAACCTTAGGTAATTTACATAATCTATTTTTCCTCTGATTTCTCATCTGTGAAGTGGGGATATTAACAGAAATTTATACTTTCCGCTTCTGTTATATTTTCAGTTCAGTTAGGTTTGTCTTGTCCCTTGTCAATTTTTTTAAAAAATAAATTTCTTATTTTGGACTAATTTTAATTGACTTACAGAAAAGTTGCAAACATATCACAGGGGGTTCTGGAGTATCATCTACCCAAGTTATTCTAAGATTAATATGTCATATAAACAAGAAGTTAAGAGAGGAACCATACTATTAACTAAAGTCTTGACTTTCTTTGGCTTCTACCAGTTTTTCTGCTAGCATCTTTTCCTGTCTCAGAATCCAGTGGAGGTTTAATACACTGCATTTTGTCATCATGTCTCCTTCATCTGTTTCAATCTTTCTTCTAATTTCATCAGAAGTAGTTGACAGCAAACCGTCAATTTAAACCCTGACTGCTTGCAAGAACACTTACTATGCATTTTGTAGAATGTCCATTAATTTGTGTGCGTTTTATGTTTCTCTCATGATGAGCCTGGTGTTGTGGGTTTTGAGAAGAATATGACAGAGCTGAAATACCCTTCTCATCACATTGTATCAGGCTACATGATATCATGGGATTTAGGACTTGGGATATTACCCCCAATCATGTGGTTATAGTGGTTCCTGCCAGGTTTTCCCACTGTCAATTTACTATTTTTTCCTTTTGATATAGTCAATTCTTTTGCAGTGAGTCATTAAGTCCAGTCTACACTCAGGAAAGGGAAATTAAGTTCTACTTCCTGGAGGGGAAGAGGGATGTAGTTTCATGTATTATTTGGAATTCTTCTGTAAGGAAGATTTGTTCCTTCTTCATTTATTTATTATTTAATAATTTATTTATATCACTGTGGCCTAAACCTTTAGTCAATTTTATGGCAATTTTACATATAGGGTAACATTCTGGGGACTAATATCTGGGTTTCTGGCCTTGGTTATTTGATAAATTACCTCAAGATATCAACCAAAAATTCTAGACTCTCACTGGCTCCAAATAAAATCTAATACATTTTACCTCTTAATATGGATCTGAAAAGCTCCCATATGTACAAAATATATATATGCATCTAAATTTCCTGAACTTTTACTAACCTGACAATTAAAGAGTTGACTTAATAACACTGATTTAAAAATTTTCCAAAAAAATGGATATTTTAAGAAGTGTTAATTGACTGTAGATGCCAATATTCCATTATCTACTTTATTTTGAATTCAACGGTGACTGAACAAAACAGATGAAGGTGCTACTACAAATACAAGTTTGATTTATTGAATCTGCAAACCTGATTATGAAGCTGTTTAATGCCATTTATCCTAGTGTTTTTCCTCCTTATTTAGCAGCAGAGATATTTTGTGTGTGTGTGTGTGTGTGTGTGTGTGTGTGTGTGTGTGTATGACTGTGGCATTAGTCTTCTCCACCCAGTTGGAAAAATGTTTAAGATATTTTCCCAAATTATCTTTTTCTGCCTACTGTTTCTAAATGCATGTTTCTGTGAGTATTTTCATAGTGTCAAGTGTGAGCGTAGCTATCCTGAACACTTTTGAGAACGCCTTAAAATAAATAAAAATACATTATCTGTATAATGATGATAATCTGCCTTGGTCAGGACAAATACAGATTTCCATCATTATCTGAAAGGAGAGCATTTCTAGGAAAGCTTTCCTAAGTCGAAATGACTTAACGTGAAGAAACACTTACCATTAATTTATATGGAAAAAATTTTGAACATTCTCAGACCCCAAAAATATCCTCTCTTAAGCTTTTCTGACACCTTAGGACACATCTTGCTAACAGATACACAAAATAAATTGAGATAAAGCACAGATGCTCAAAGACACAGTTCAAAGCTCTGGTGGCCGGATGTTGAAATGCTGGGTATAGTTTCCGGGGACAGAGCTCGACAGGGCCACTCTCACCGTTCGGGGTATGTGGTGTCTCTATAATAGCTCCCTGGAACGATTGCTGAATGCTGGTTTTGCTTTTCTTTCTTTCTTTTTTTTTTTCATAAAAGCAAAAATTCTTTTTTGGATTTCTTTTGGTTAGCAAAAACAGGTACTAACGAAAGTCTTTAATACAAGCAAAGTGGCCTAGCACAAACTTTGAGGAGCGAGGAATACCTGTATATTCTTGTCATAGTCCTTAATGCTATTGCTAATATGGAGGTAAACAATGCCATCCTGGTCAAGGGGAAATTTGAATTAATAATAATAATAATGATAATGATAATAGTTCACATGAGCTACCAAGCATTATTCTGAGAAGCACTTTCCCATATATTACAAAATTCAATACTGTTAATAACTTCACACTTTAGGTACTACTATTTCTCCCATTTTATAAATGAGAAAATAAAAGCCGAGAGAAATTATGTGGTTTGCCCAGAATTACACAGCTGGTAAGTGGCAGAGTCTCTAGGTGTGTGTTCCAAGTACAGGAAATTCTCGGAAGTCAAACAGAAGAGAGGAAAAGTTGGAAGAAGTGCTGGGAAGGAGGTGGAGCTCAGACACACTCCCCCCTCAAATCCCCCAAAGCCTCTTCAGTTCTGAGAGCTCATTTTTTATCTTATTTGTAATTGGCACAGAGGGGAACTCCGAAGACTCCACAGCTTTTCAGGCAAGTGAACGTCTAAGGGACTTTCTCATTTTTGATGAACTGAGGAAGCCTGACAGGGTCTTGCACTAGTCCACAGCCTCTTTAACATATTGTACCAGTTAGCAGGTCTTCAGCTGCCAGAAACAGACAAATTCAGGTCCAGGTACCTTAAGCACATAGAGGAAATTTAACATCTCATAGAACAAAGAATCCAAGGTAAAGTGACCCTAGGGTTTGTTCACTGAGGAGCTCCTTACAGTCACTGAGGATTCAGGTCCATTTTGTTGGTCTGTTCTGCTCTGCTCTTCAAGCTCCTCCACCTCAGTGTTTCAAGATGTTGGCTACAGTTCTATGCATGAGATCCTGACATGACAGCTTCCGAGGAAGGAAGAGGAACTGTCTTTCCTTGATCAACTGATGAGCATATGTCCACCCATAAAAGAATCACTGGCAAAGGGAACAGGATTACTATGGAAGGCGAAGATTGATCTGGATTTACCCTTGGACTAGGGGTTGCGCCATCTTCCTTGAGCATATACACAGAAGAGTGTAGATGCTCCATGAGAAAGAACTGGAGGATGGATGTTGGAGAGACAATCCGTAGTCTGCTACAAATGTCTTCAACTCATATTGGTACTTGCTGAGATAGTTTGAGTGAAATTATTGTATTTTTACTAAAAAACAGAGTTATAACTCTTTTTAATGTTCACTGCTACCTGTTCTGCTCTTTTCATTCTTATTTTTCTTAGAGCTGTTCTGGCTTGTTTTTGCTAGCATGTTTTTTCCTTCATTTTTATTTATGTTAATTAATTTTTTCTGATGCATTTACCTGCTAGCTTGATTATATTTCAAAAATATTTTCCCGACCTAAAATGAAGAATTGTGATAAAAATAATCAATAGTGTTTGATGAAAGCCATACTGTTTTTATTTTGGGAAAAATTTTCGGGTAATCCTGATGTAGTCTATTGACAATTCGTATCTTTTTAAATGTTATGAGTGACCATATCCAAGCTACTGAAATGAAAATATATAATAGTCTTGAGATGTTTTCCATATTCAGGTGAGTAAAAATACAACCTGTAACTTCTGCAAAATTAAAGTGAGTGATAAGGACTGAGAACCCTTATTCTCTAGGAGTTACATTTGAAAGAGACAATTGAATCTTTATATTTATTGTCAGCTAAAATTTCTGCCAACTGCCCGGTTTTCCAATTTTTGGTTATACTTAAAAAACTAACATAAATGCCCTTTGTTGGGCACTGGGAATACTGAATGAATTTAACATTAATGATTTTTTTCCTTTGCCTTGATCAAAGAAGAGCAGCAATTAAGAGCTGTTTCAAACCCTTAGAAACAAATTCTGAGTATTTTAGCAATTAGCATTACAAGATCTCTTTGAGACCCCCTGCAGCAAAGAGTTAATGTTCAAACTATTTAAAATTCAGTGGTGGTTAATAAGGCAGTTTAAGGCTCTTATTTCCTGACCACATCAGATTTGTCTTATGCAGTTTTTCAATTATTCCAGCCATTTTTAAAGAAACAAATTCTAATTTCACTGCAATTTCAGGTGAGTCTTTTAGCACTTAAATCTGTGGGCTACATTTGGATTTATGCTGTGGGCTACCTTCAGATACTGTCACATTTCCAAACTAAAATGTTAGAAACAGAAACCCCAAATTTCCTTTATTTCTTAAAACACAAATTTCCCCCGGTCTCTTTTTGTGATCCTTCTGTCAGTCACAAGGAAAATTTGGACTCTCTAATTTCATTCATTTCTTGTAATGAATGATGTATTTTTAATAGAAATTGCTCCCGGAATCCACAAGCAGTTGTTGAGCTAATACTGTGTGAGAATCAATACGATATACACGCACTGAGAAATCAAACACTTCTAAGGCAAGTCTTGGCTCTGAAGGAGCTCACAGGGAATTGGGGATGATATAGCCCCAGAATCAAAGACGGGCAATACAAGGCTGCAAGGAGGTTGATTGAGAAACCAAGACAGGTGGATGGATGCTCTTAGTCTCAAAGGTGAGTGTCAGGGAAGGTCCATGATGAAGGAGATCACCCAGAGGACGTGAAGGCTAGGTGACCCAAGGGCAGGACACCAGCCATCTGGTCAGTATGTGTGACTGAGCCCAGCTAAGTCCTCTATACAAACTCTGAAGATTCGGGTGACAGGGGCAGAGATCTACTCATCTTGTGGCCACCCAAGACAAACCTCGTAAGTTCCCTTTCTTATTAAAGCTGCCACCCACCAGACTGGAATGGTCTGCCTCTTTCTGTCTCTCCATGATCTCTGTGTACAGTGCTCATTTTGAATTCCACCGAGGGAACTCTTGAAGGTGCAAAGCAAAAGTCTGCTAAGGAAATAAGATCTCAGTTGAGTCCTGAAGAAATTGGAAGGGCTTGCCAAAGAAGAGATGAACCAAGGGCACACAAAGCCACAGGAACTGTGTTGGCTACCAAATCGGTTACTTATTTAGGTGTTTTTCTTAATACCTAGAGGCATTTTGTGAGCCAAAGATTTCCTGGAGAATATCCTTCAACCTTACTTGTATTTGTTTTATCAGCTTATTTCCCTCTTTATTACTTTTTCTCCCCCACCTCCCACGACAGCAAGTACTTAACACAAAAGCCCCTTAAAATGTTTTTCCCCTGTGCATTTCATTTTTTGTGGTGTGATCTCTGCAGGTAAAATGGCTCCTGATGTCTTCTGCATATTAGAAAGGGGGAAAGGATAGCAGGACTTGACTTCAGCAACCTCCAGGACTGGTACCATCCTCACCCTCATTGCCCCGCTCTGCCCCACCCTGCCATCATTGCAGTCTCTTAAAGTACTCTGATTCTCTTCTTCTGGTTGTTTGACCATCCCCAGTGCCTGCTCCTTTGAGTATGTTGCCTGTGATTCCCGTGTCTCCTGAATCTGTTAGCATTGACCAAAGTCATGCATTGAGTTTTGAGGATTTAAAAAATGGGTTTGCTCTCTTCCTATGTCATTCCTCTTTTGGGAATTCTTTTCCCTTCCCATTTGGTGGAGTTGCGCTCATCCAATCAATATGCAAATTAATTCTGTTTGTTCTTCTGGGTCCCTAGCAATGCAAGCAAGTCTTGCTTTGTTAATTAGAGGTTAGATTGCATCTGTCCCTCAAAGCCACACAATTCTCTGTTTTAAAGAAATATGACTCTATGCTCACTGCAGTTACAGCCAAGAATTCTGAGCCACCTCAGCCAGTTGTAGAGTACCAGGGACGGGGACTGCTGATGTCTTTCAGAGACCAAAAGAAGATTAGTGGAATGTGCTTTCCAAGTTGTGCTCTTCCCTCCCGTAGTGTCTGAATCTTCTGCACTGACTTGAATGGCAGGGAGAGGGCTGTTGACTTCTGTGAAGACTTTCTTAGTCCTTTATTTGGTTGGGACTCCATCACATTTCTTATACACAATGCAAGTAACTCCATCTAAATAGTCTCGTTCTCATCGGTCATGTTCTCCACTTCATCTCATTTCCACTCTGTTTCTCCGTGTTCCAGCTGGACATCATACTCATACCCTTCTCCCTTCCTCTTTCCTGAACACATTCTACTACTGCCCTGACTTTTGCTCATGTCCTTTTCATTGCTTGGAATACTTTTTACCCCAAATCCACACGTTAAATACTACAAACTTTTCAAGGCTCAGCCCAAATAGCACTTCTATGTTCCATTGCTGTTTTTTACTTCTTCTGGCCTTTTCACCTTATAGCACACCTGCTCACATACATACAACTCTCTTCCCTAGGCTGCAAACCCCATACCTTGTGTATCTCTGCTTCCAACTGACTGGCTCAGAAATGAAGACACTGGAGTTGCTCAGATCATTGTTGTGGAGTGGAATATCTCTCATCAATCTATCCAAAAAATCTCTCCATTAAGTTCAAATCTTACAGGGGCGTTTGGAGACAGTGGCTTTAATTAGAATATGGCACCATGTTGTTTTAGATTCCCTGGGAAGTGTATCATATGAATTCATTTATATATCACTTGGGATTAGTCAGTCTGATTGGGCAATTCAACATTCAGAAACACTCATGTAGAAACCAGACCTTCCTGGGATCATATACAGTAGGGATTCCCCATACTAGGTAATTAACAAAATCAACACTTGGGATATGTTAAAAATCTAACTTCCTGTAGGTTCTGATTTGGTAGCTCTACAAACAGGACCAGGAAACGATGTTTGTAAAGTGATCCCTAGTGATGTTTGTGCCAACCTGGTTTGGGAATGAAAACAAAACCAGAATTGATGAAAGAACATTTCTCAGAAGAGTTTGGGTAGGAGCAACATAAGAGAACTGAGTACGTGAATTTGAGGGATGGAAAGGAGGCGGGAGAAAAATCAAAGAAAAGGTGAAGGGAAATTCACTTACTCATTGGATAAATCCTCTGAATTGCCCAACCCAGTGGGAAATGCTGGGGATATCATGGTGAGCAAGGACTCCGCTCTTGCTGATGTTGCCACGTGAGGAAGATAAATGATCCAAGCACTACAAAAAGAGCAGTAGTATGTGGTGCTTTTGTAGCAAGTGGAGTGACCATCTCACTCAATGTGTGTGGGGTGTGGGAGGACATCTAGAAGACATGGGACCTAGAGGACATTGGAAGTAAGAGTCAGCATGAGACAGGGGCTGAGGAGGGAGAAGAGTGTCAGGCTAGTCAAGGAGGCCATAACAAGCCTGATAGACTTGTTATATCCTAAATGCTGGAAGTTGGTGGAAAGCAGGGAGGGGCAAGGGAGAAAGAGAGTGTAAGAATTGCTCAGGGTAACGTTATAAAACGAACATTCTGGCCTCGAAGTGGATGGGCAGAAGGTGAAAGAACAACCTGAGAAGCAGGTGGTGCCGTGAAATACAAAAGCAGAGCGTTTCGTTGAGGAAGGAGTGAACGGTGGGATACCCAGTGCCGCCAAGAGGTCAAGTAGGAGACAGATTGGAAGGTGGACTGAATGAAGTGATGAGGATGTTATTTGTGAGCACGCTCAGAGGGCTTTAGTTAACCATGGGAGTAAATGCCAGAGTTAATGGTCTGAGGTCCGAGTGGAGGCAAGGAGGAGGAGACAGGAAACTAGTTTTTCAAAAAGTTGCCTGTGAAGGGGAGAACAGAGGTAGCATGAAAGTGGGTGAGGGTGTAGGGTAAAGGAGGTATTTTTTCTTAAAATTTTTTTTAACTAGAGTAGAGCAGGCTGATAGAATCACATTTTATTAGGGTTAAATTGGCGGTAAAGGAGAGTTTGAAAATAGAGTAGCAAGGGGGCCTACAAGGCAGAAGGATCCTGGAGAAGAGAGAAAGAACGGAATCCATAATAGAGGTAGAAGGGTTTACTATGTGTAGGATGAGGAGCAACTTTTTTTCCATCATCACAGAAAGGAATAAGAAACAGCTTGGGGCAGATGTTTGTAGAGTTGATTTAGAAAATTCACAGAGCTCTTGTCTGATTATCATCAATTTTCCCTGTAATTTTCAGGGAGTGAGGAGAGATGTGTCCGGGAATGGAGCAATGTAGAAGTTTAAAATAGTCCTTCCCCTGTGGGAAGATATGACTAGATGAACTGTCAGGAGGTATTAGCACCCTAATTGTCAAATTGTCATTAGTGAGCATCCCTTAGAAGCGCCAGCAGAGCCTAGCAGTCAGGCTGAAGGAAAGGTGGATGGTAGGGTTGTGCTAAAAGTTCAACATGATTGATTGCCTACATCAGATTCACCACCCTTTCCCCTTCTTCCTTCCTGACAGAACCCTGTTTTTGTTTCGGTTCACCACTCTCCTCAGATTAGACATGTTGCTCAAGGGTTGCAGGCCCACCCACTATTTAGGGAGGCTGGCCCTGATTCATCTAAGCCAACCATAACGGTTCCCTTACCAATGACTGCTTTGCACAAGGGTGTGAGTGTGTGATAGAATTCCGGGCAATGAGGGGGAATCCACAGACAGGGAAATGTTTTCTTGCTTCTAAGAAGAGACAGAAGGAAGGGATGGTCTATTTTCCACCTTGGGATGCTGTCCTGCCGGCAGGTGATGGTTGGTGAACTAGTCCAAAGACAAGGTGAGATAGAAGGATGCAGGGTTGAACTTGGCCCTTGACAACATAATTGAACTAGTGGTCTTCTTGTTAGGTGGCAGAATTACCTTATTGCTTATGTCATTTCAAGTAGGTGTTTTGCTATTTGAATCTGAAAGCACTCTACCTGATACATTAAATGAGCACAATGGAAAGATAGTGGCAAAAAAAAAAAAAAAAAGGCACGGGGGATATTGATTAAATCCTGCTTCAGGTGATTGACCCTCCAGTTTAAGATGGAGAGGGAAGGAAGTGATGACAGGAGGGAGTGACTCAGAGAGAAACTGGAGGGCCCTTGACCTGGAAATCACAAAGAAGTCAAAGAAATAATGTTTGGGGAGCAGCTGAGTAAGAAAAAGGGAGAAACTGGAGGGAGGAGAACTGAACTTATTCAGTCTTTAGGATTTTCCTAACATTGTCATTTTTAAGATTTGTTTGGCTCTCTAATTCAGCAACTGTGAGTATCTCTCCAAAGGAATTAATATAGACTCTTGTCAGCAGAAGGGGGAGAGGCAAGAGTATCTTGGCATTTTCTTATATGTTTTAGAAATAAAGAAGAAAATGGTATATTTCAGAGAACATTTGTGGGAGATGTGCTTTTAATAGGGAGCTGCATATTGTACTTTTTCCCAGCCAGGCTCCATGCCAAGTGGCGGAGATGGTAATTAGCAAGACACGCTGTTGTCTATTCTTATGCATTTAATAACCCCAGCTTGATTCACAGAAGCTGCAATGCAGAGTAGTTACTGGGAAGCAGAACATTTCTATGTGGGGCATTTACTTTGAATGGAAAAGTTTGTGCTACGGCATTCACAGTAGAGCTGCCTGACGGTCCCTGCCTCCCCCATTTCTTTCCACTGATGCCATTGTTATAACAGTTATTCTTCTGCAAATAGTTCCCAATGTTTTATTCATACTTTAGGTGAGACAGGGAATGCTGAGTTCAGAGGGAAGTTTTGTTGTGTTTCTGACGTGGGTCCTGCAACTGTACCTTGTGACACAGAGCAGCCTTTTCTGTCTTCCCACTGCTCTTTGGCTGCTTCCTTCTAATTGGCACATCTCACGCCCTGTTTCTTCCTCTGGACTTTTCTGATTTGCAAGATGGATAAATAGGACGAGTAATTTTCCATAGACAAAAAAAAAAAAAAAAGCATTCGGTGTACTCTTTTGGACAGATTTTGGAATCTTTCTTAACATTGTGAAGGCATTTTGGCTTTCTTCTTTTTAAATCACTTTTCGCTCATGTTAAGCTACTCCTGATGAAAAAGCTTATAAAGAGTTATTCTTCTTAGGAGTATGGCCATTTAGCAAGAGAATAAATGGAGCTAGAAGTACCTGTGATCAAAGAAAAAATTAGCAATAATCGAAGAGTAGAATAATGAGTGTTTGGGGTGGGGAGATATTCTGGTGCTCATTGATCCCCTAAGGTAGATGATAAATGACATGACTTAATTTGTTCAAAGTACAGTCTAAGTTTATTCAAAAGAAGATGTTGCTTAAATTTAAAAGGTATATATATATAATATATATTTTTTATACATATAGATATTTCTGATTTAGAAGCTATACAAAGTAGGACAGTCTAGGCTATGCTGCAATAACAAATAACCCCCTCCAGTAATAGATCTATTTCTCTATCAATGGCTACTGAGTAGAAAGTCTCTACTGATCATAGTCACTCAATGACCCTAGATGATGGAAATTGTGTCAACAACATGTGCTTTCATGATCACCCCATTTGGGGAAGAGAATGAGGTATATCATGGCTGGGCTCTTTTCAGTGGTCACATATGGTCTCATAACTTCAAGGGAGATAAAATCATGCAATTCTATATGTGCTCAGAAGACAGAGAACCAGAAAATATTTAATGAACAGAATTAAGAACCTGTATAGAAGAGGGTAAAGAAAACTCAGGAAGAAGGAAAATAGGGGTGCCTGGGTAGCTCAGTCTGTTAAGCATCTATCTTCAGTTCAGATCACGATCCTGGTTGGGGTCCTGGGATGGAGCCCTGTGTCAGGCTCCCTGCTCAGTGGGGGAGTCGGCTTCTCCCTCTCCCTCTCCCTCTGGCCCCCACCCACCACGCTCCTGCTTTCTCTCGCTCTCTCTCTCTCAAATAAATAGACAAAATCTTAATAAAAAAAAGAAAGAAAAGAAAGAAAGAAAACTTAGGGAGAAAAAAACGTAGGTAAAAATAAATTGTCTTTGTCTGCTTGGGCTGCCAAAACCACGTATCATAGACTGGGTGACTTAAACAACAGACATTTATTTTCTCACAATTCTGAAGTCTGGGAAGTCTAAGTTCAAGGTGTGGGTCAATTTGGTTCCAGATGAGAGCTGTCTTTCTGGCTTGCAGATGGCCACCTCTTGCTATGTCCTTATGTGGTCTTTCCTCACGGCACGTATGAGGGGGGAGAGAGCTGTCTGGAATCTCTTCTTATATGGACTCTAATCCTATCAGATTAGAGCTCCTACCCTACGACCTCATTTAACCTGATGCCGTACGTAAAAATCAACTCAAAATTGATTATAAAGACTTGAACTTAAGACCTGAAACCTTAAAACTTTTAGAAAAATACATAGAGGATAATCTTGATATTGGTCTTAGTAATGATTTTTTTGACTTGACATCAAAGGAAAAGGCAGAGATCAAAAAATAGCAAAAATGAACAAGTGGGACTACATCAAACTGCCAAGCTTCTGCACAGCAAAGGAAGCCATCAGCAAAATGAAGTGGCAAACTAAGGACTGAGAAAATATTTGCAAACCACGTATCTGCTAAAGGGTTACTATCCAAAATATACCAGGGACTCAAACAACTCAATAGCAAAAAAAGCAAGTCACTTAATTCAAAGATAGATGGGCAAAGGATCTGAATAGATATTTTTTCCAAAAGAAGACCTACAGATGGCCAACAGGTACATGAAAAGGTGCTCAATATCACTAACCATCGGGGACAAGCAACTCAAAACTGCAAGATAATATCGCAGACCAGTTAGGATGTTTGTTCTGAAAAAGACAAAAAATAACATGCTGGCAAGATTGTGGAGAAAAGGGAACCCTTATACACTGTTGATCAGATAATTATGTTGTGTATTCTAAATATATTATAATTTTATTGGTCAATTATACCTCCAAAAGCTGAACAAAGGGGTAGAGAGAGAAAGAGAGAGAGAGAATTCAAGACCAAAGGGCAAGCTTGAAGAGAAACTCATCTCCTAGACATGATATCAGCCTTGAAGGTGGCCCTAAAGGCTGGGGCTTGGAATTTCATGCCTGCCGGGCAACAGAAGACAAGGCTTAAAGGTAGAACTGTAACTGAGTCCATCTGTGACAAGAAGACAGCAAATCTTTGGTTATCAGACTGGAGAAGTGACGAGGAAACTAGCTATCCACTTGGCGGATGGGGGAAGCGGTTTGCTGTAACAAATGGAAACTTTAATTCTGCATTATAGGCTGCTGCTGTGTGGTCTGATCTTAACTACCCTCTTAGTGCAGGACCCTGAGAAATTAATGTAAAAACTGGTCTAAATCACAGAATCCCTGCGTCCCCAGCAGACGAATGTGTAAATTACTCTAAGGGACCTGGCGCAGTTACCGGGGGAAGCCTCTTGAAATCTCATCATCCAAAGATGACATTGGTTAATAGGCTGCTAACATAGCCACTAGGGATTTTTCTACATATAGATTCTGGTTCTTACCTCATTGCAGTCCTAATATTTTGTGCAACAGAAAGCAAAGTTTTTTTTCCAAAGGAACATAAGTCGTTGAACATAATTGAGTTACTGCAGTCAGTGTTTTCCCCCAATTGCAGCACTCCCTCCTGACACGGGAAATGTTTTGTTTCTTCCCTGTGTCTCAAACATTGGGCTCTCTCCTGCTGTCAGAAAGGGGAAATGAAGAATTCAAAGCAAGAGAAGAATTTAGAGAAGGATAGAGAGGGGAAATATGGCTCCATAGGAAGCCCAAGTGATGCTGCTGTTCCCGGGGTGGTGTTAACAAGTATGAATCATTTCCATCCAATTGATTCATGCAGGTATATCTTGCAGCAAAGGGCCTTCCCATTAACTCAGTGCCCTCCACATCAGTGCTTCATGATTTCCTGCATCATGTCTAATTGGACCAGAAGATGGATTATTTCTCTGGAGTATCTTGTGGGAATTTGTTAAAGAGTTTATACATCTAGAAGTTGTTTGGATTAGTTCTGTGTCAACACTTCTGTTCTTCCTGTGCAGAAGGCATAGTGGAGGCAGATGAATAGGCACACGTAACAGTTTGCTTTTAAGTAGTTTCAGTTTCTTTTCAGAAATGTGAACTGCTCATCCTTGGTCACAAGGCATAGCCTTTCCCTGGGCAGGGTGGACAACTTTGCACCGGCCACCAGAGCTAACTGCATTTTTTTGCTAGATGTGAATGGGTGGGGGGAGGCCAGACATTCAGCTCACATGTGCTCGCTCTCTCTCTCTCTCCCCCCTGTGAGTTCTAACCAATGGAGGGCATGCACAAGGAGCTAAGCAGGAAGTAAAATGCAGGATCTACTTTGTTACTGATAAAGCTAGTCTGAAGAATTCCACAGAGCCCCTTCTGTCTTAATGTCAGTGTTCCAGACTCATAGGACTCTGATGTCCCCAACGAGTTGCCAAAAGAGAAACGAGAATAGAAACTGTAGATTGCTGGCTGGGGCCACTAGGTCTGCTTATGGCGCTGTGGTTGATATTCCTGGTGCTCAAGATTTCCACCTTTCCAACTCTTCCTTATCATATAGAAGGCAGTGTTTCTTCACCTTCTCTGAAGTTGGGCAGAACTGTAGGACTGGCTCTGGCCAATGGATCGTATGTAGCAGGAACTGAAATGTGTCATTTCTGGGCTGAAGCAGGAAAGGTCCAATTCTCTATGTCCCTGTGGAGTCTAGCTTCAGCCCCCAATCCCACACATGACACTTTGGCCCAACCACTGGCAGTCACAGGCTTTCCTTGGGCAGGCTTCGTGGTGAGGGGGGAAGCTGCCCTCCTCATGTTAGCTTGGTGCACACACAGCCAAGGCACTGTGGTCTCTGCAGGCAGTTGTATTCTAAGACTAAGCCCCCTCCCCACCCCCACCCCAGCCCCCCGTTGGACTGCTTTTAGGCAAATCTGTGTTCCTAGCCTAGGTACCTCCTTTTGAAAGCCTCTTCAAAAGAGGTCAGAGCTTGAAGATACTTTTCTCTACTCTGACTAGATACTTTTCCACTTCTAGCCCTTCCCCTTCCTAGTCCGTGATTCCAAAAGGTAGTAGTAACCTTTTGTTTAGGGATCTTCTTTCCCCCACTGCCCCCTGCTACCAATCTGTGATGTCTGTCATCTGTCCCTACCCTGGTGCTGTTCCCCATGGAAAAATGGAAGCTGGCATGCTTTCCTGTTTGGCCTCTTGCTTATAGCCTCTCAGAGAGTGAATCAAGTCTTTTTTTTTGTTTTAAAAAGATTTTATTTATTTAGTTGACAGAGAGAGATACAGCGAGAGAGGGAACACAAGCAAGAGAGAGTGGCAGAGGGAGAAGTGGACTTCCCGCGGAGCAGGGAGCCCGATGCGGGGCTCCATCCCAGGACCCTGGGATCATGACCTGAGCCGAAGGCAGATGCTTAATGACTGAGCCACCCAGGCGCCCCGAGAGTAAATCAAGTCTTAATTGTTACTTTCAGTTTGGCTTATTTTAAAAACCTCTGTTGACTGGAACACCCAGGGTATGGAATATTCTGTTTACTAAATTTCAATTTACTACTAAAATCTTTCTCAAGTTCATGTGGATAAAAGCATGTGCCCACTTTTCTGCTTTAATATAATGTCATCATTCAAATTAAATCTTTCCTTGATGATTCAGAACTTTATCTCAAAGTAATCTTTTTTTTTCATTGAACAACCGTATAAATGTAGGTGTGGAAAACCCAAGATGAATAAATACGAACTGCTAGAAGAGATTCCCTGAAATCTATTTTAAAGAAATATGTAATAACATTTTAGCTGTTACTTTTCTTTAAAAATGCATTTTAGAAACAAAACAAAAGTATTCTGAATTACCTGCCTTTAGATGACTTGCGATATAAAATGAAAAAAAAAAAATTCCCTAAATGGAGCTGACTGGAGATCTGGGTGTGAGGCATCCGTTTTTTTTTTTTTTTTTTTTTTTTAAGATTTCATTTATTTATTTGAGAGAGAATGAGAGATAGAGAGCACGAGAGGGAAGAGGGTCAGAGGGAGAAGCAGACTCCCTGCTGAGCAGGGAGCCCTATGCGGGACTTGATCCCAGGACTCCAGGATCATGACCTGAGCTGAAGGCAGTCGCTTAACCAACTGAGCCACTCAGGCGCCCTGAGGCATCCTTTTTTAAATTATCTTTTTTTCTCTCGCCTCCGCTCCCCTCCCCTCCCCTCCCCTCCCCTCATTTCTTAAATATACAGATACATTTTAACTCCTTACTTGCAGATTTTGGTAAGCCTGTTTTCACAGAGCTACAACTTTTAGTGTATTTCTAGTGTATTTCTCTTGTTAATTATTGTTTTTCTTTTTTATTGGTCACTGTCAATTTCTTTTGACACATGTAAGGCTGTTCCAGTTCAAATGCAGAAAGTGTCCTGTCTTCTCTTGGTAAGATCCCTGCCATTTCATAGTCAGGAAAATTCCTTGGGGGGTTGCCTGTGGAGCTCCTACAAAGAAAGAACAAGATTTAAGAAATTAACAGATGTTTTCATTGTCAATGGGAAACTCTGATTCTGTTAATATTTTAATAGACTCCAAAGTGATTGATAAAGTTTATGGAAAGTTTATTCTTTTAACTGTAAATTGTTTGCATTTCTTAAAACAAAGAAACGAAAATTTTTTGTTCAATACACACTTTTATTAAAGGTGAAATAACATTGATGAAAGATCAATAAGAAGAGCTATTAAGGTATAACTTGTTTGAGAAACAAAAAATGCAAGGACAGGTCAACTCTGAGCACTGTAGGTTTCTACTGCAGGTAGCTGACCACCCCACTTGACTTATCTTTAGGAATCTCTTGATTTATCTTCTTTTATTTTAGGGATCTCTTCTGAGACCATTTAGGCTTTCTCTGGTGTTCTCTTAGACCAAGCCCTCAGCCTCAGCTGAAAACTGCTGGCTCCTAATGCAGCCCTCTGAACCATTTTGTTTGGACACCCCTGACAAGTAACTATTTTGCATTTGAACACCTGTAGGCTGGAAAGGCCACTGATGTTCCACTACGGGTTTTCAGAATTCCTTTAAATGTTAGAAGGGAGCATTTGACTTTGCAACTCGTGTTTCTTAGTATGGGATAAGCTATTTCTGGCACATCTTAAAATATGGAACATATGGAATATTAGAGGGAGGAGGGATCTCATCAGAATGACTGGTGAGTTGGGATCTGTGAGGGAATCAGAAGCAAGAGAAATGAGGCCCAGACCGATTAAGCAAATTAATACCAGCGCTATTTAAAAACTTGGTTTTCACAAGAAATAAACTCATGGCCCCATGCAGCTTCCATGCCTAGGACGTATACATATTGTCCTCACCCAGTGAACTTAAGCGTCCGTGTCCAGGCGCTCATGCAGTACATAACAGTGGTTAAGCGCATGCATTCCTAGGCCAGCTTGCTTGGTTAAAATAGAGTCCCATCACTTACTAGGGGTGGAAGTTTCCTGATCCGACAAATGAGAAGAATAGCTCTATCTGCCCCATAAACTTCTTGCAGGGACAGAGTTAACAGTTTAAAAATTTCTGGCCTTCAGTTAAGTACTAAGTGTTGACTAGTATTCATTCATTCAATCATCCAGTCATTTATCAAGCATTAAAAGAACATTTTCTATGTTCTAGGCACTGTGGTAAGTCCTGAATATTCAGCTGTGAACCAAAATCAGCGCCATTCTTCGAGCAGTTAACAATCTAGTAGTGTGGGCGCCCTGAGGCTACCAAAGCTCAATGCAAAGGTTAGCTTTGAGCACTGGAATGGGAGCCTCTTCTCTTCATGTCTCTTCATATCGGGTGCCATTTCTTTAAAAAAAAAAAACAACAACTGTAAAGAAAAGAGTTAAACCAGCAAATATGTTTGTTTTAGTAATGAAATGTATTTTTCTGTGTGTCTGATAAGATAGTTGAAACTGAAGGGATTTTTTGAGAAAATCATCTGACAGCTCAGTGTACATACTGATTTGATAAAGCTCCTATTTCTAAGGACATAGCCTACTTCCCATGTGGAAATGTGAAAGACAGTGAGTGCCTGGTTTTTTTTTTTTTAAAGCTATATCCTTTTTTGTGCAAAGCTGAAATACGCTTAATTCCAGGTTGTCATATTCAGTTAGGAAATGTGGGATGGAACAGAGACAGTGCTCTTTAAGAACTTAGCCTGGGTATGTGCTATGGTGAGTACTGTGAATTGTGTAAGACTGATGAATCACAGACCTGTACCTCTGAAACAAATAATACATTATATGTTAAAAAAAAAAAAAAAGATAGTAGGAAGGGAAAAATGAAGGGGGAGAAATCGGAGGGGGAGATGAACCATGAGAGACTATGGATTCTGAGAAAAAAACTGAGGGTTTTAGAGGGGAGGGGGGTGGGGGAATGGGTTAGCCTGGTGATGAGTATTAAGGAGGGCATGTATTGAATGGAGCACTGGGTGTTATTTGCAAACAATGAATCATGGATCACTACATCAAAGGCTAATGATGTAATGTATGGTGACTAACATAACATAAAAAAAAAAAAGAAAGCCTAAAAAAAAGATATTCTGTGTTCATGGGTTAGAAAACTTACTATTATTAAAATAATAATACTCCTCAAATTGATCTATAGATTCAACACAATCTTTATCAAAATGTCAACTGCTGTTGGGCAGGAACTGGCAAACTAGTTCTAACACTTATAAGGAAATACAAGGGACCCAGGCTAGCCAAAACAAATTTGAAGAAAAATAAAGTTCAAGGATTCACACTTTCTAATTTCTATATTTATTACGAACATATAGTAATCAAGACATTGTAGTTACTGGCATAAGAATAGATGTATATACCAATGGAATAAAATTCAGAGTCCAGAAATTAAAAAAAAAAAAAAAAAGCTTTGAGGTCCTTGCTACTTTGTATAGCAGACAGAAGGCTCCCCTACCCCCACTGCAATGCTTGGCATGGATAAGTCACATGACTCCAGACAGGCCAATCAAGGCTAATGGGATTCAATTCTGGGAACTGGTTTATATTAGCCCAAAGACCCTGGGTCTGTAGAGCTAAAAGGTGGAACCTGGTAACATGATCTGAGCCCTGAATAACACTTGAAATCTTGGGACTATTCCATTACATGAGTCAATGTATTCTCTGTCTGTAAGCTTATTAGGCTTGGGTTTGATGTTTTTGTAACCAACTTTGGCAGACTCCCTGAACTTCATCAGTTTAAACAAATATTTTAAAAGTAAACGTCTAGTGGCTCAAAGATAGAAACCTGTCCCTTTGCCAACAGTCAGACTCACTGGCGAACAGCTGGATGGACTCTGTCCTATCCAGAGAATAATTTGAATCATTGGCTTTGACTTGAGTTAAGGAGGATAAATAAAAACTGTTTCCATTTTTAGGCCTGCTGCACCAAAAGCTTGAGTAGGCCTGAAGGTGCAGCAAGAAATTACGCTTGGAAGGAGATGATGTGGCACAATAAAATAGTCCTTCATGGAAGCAGCATGCTGGTTTTGGTGTAGTGCTGTCTGGAGATACTGCCTGGGGGTGAATCCTGTTCTGCCACTTAGCAGTTCTGAGATCTTGGACAAATGATTTCACTTTCCTCTGCCTCAGTCTCTCTATCTGTAAAGCAGGGATAATAATAGCACCTACTCATAAGAGTTTTTACAAACCACATTTGCAAAATGCCTAATAGGTGCCATATACTTTTAAAAAATTACAAATATATACAGTAACATACTAGACTGTAAGTGCCGACATAGCTCTTCCCCAACCTGAAACTATTTGGCGGGCAATGGAACGTGAAGTGGTGAGTCCATGGGGTTCGATGCTACTCTGACTCTTCCTTCAGACCACCCAGGCTGCTGAGAATGTCAAAGTTTGGGTTCCTATGGGGAACAAAGATGGGTTCAAGAGCCTGGTCAACTCATATCACCACATCATGCTGGTATCTGAAGCCTATATTTTGCAAGGCTTGTGTGCTGGTTGATTACTAAGATACAGTGGAAGAATCCAAACAGTTAAGACCACGGGTCATTTTTACCTGGGCCAGTCATGATGACCTGACTTGGCTCAAAAGTAATAAAGTCAAGGCTCAAAAAATGTTTGAAAAGAATATTTTAAAAAGCTCTTTCAAAGATTTTTTGTTGTTGT
Source organism: Callorhinus ursinus (assembly GCF_003265705.2). Taxonomy (NCBI): domain Eukaryota; kingdom Metazoa; phylum Chordata; class Mammalia; order Carnivora; family Otariidae; genus Callorhinus; species Callorhinus ursinus. The sequence continues at coordinate 13,125,866 of NW_027397064.1, forward strand.
TGTTCTGCTTAGTGTGACTTGGGGGATAATAGATGTTTTCATTACCATATGCCTGTTTTCAACATGTTTTGACATTTTGATTCATTCTAAGAACGAAGAACCCATCTGGCATTTATAGCTAGGCTCTCTTATCTTTCTCTTTACATGTGTCATTTTCCTTTGTGGGTGTCAAATCCCATTTTGTTTTAGCCATTGAAAGAGAGCAAAGCATTGGTGCCCATGAAAAGCAGCCTGAAGCTCTTTTCAACAGTGTGTTTTATTCCTGGATTATAATAAAGGTAAACAAAACTCAACAGGTACAATAGTATTAGAAAGCATCTCATAAGATCAGCTTCTTGTTGGTGCAACATACAGATTTAAACTCTTTTTATAAAGTGCAAAAAAGAAACAATGTGTTTGCAGTTAGATTTTTGTATTAGACTCTTAAAATCCATATTATATTTAAAAGAGCTATCAGTTTATAAACTGAGAAACTGTCAAGGAAAATGGAAGTAGATAGCAAGTTTTTATTGTTAATAAATGGCTTCAGCTATGGGGTCAAGATATTCTCTTAGTCAAAGTGATTAACGTTAAAATTTTCTGATTATTTAGTTTGGCTCTCCCAGACTTCATTTTATACTCCTTCTATTTACAGAAGTTAGAAAGCTGAGAATATGTTACCCTGACTCTCTTGCAGCTAGGATCTTGAATGCAGAATAAATTCAGTCATTTGATGGACTGTCATGAGGTCTGACAGGCAGGAAGTTGGGGCATGTCATCTGTCAGCAGAGTGCACAGGGACAATTAGATCTAACAGAAACACATTTTAGCAATGGCAGGAATCCACAGCCCACCCTGGTCACTGGCTTTGAAATTAGCAGCTGTGGTGATGGCTGTAGTAACTACTGACCTCTGCATCATATTTACAATGACAGAAACTTGGAATCAAACCTCTCCAGTCTTTAAACTTTTTTAAAAAATTTAAATTTGATTAGCCAACATAAAGTACATACTTAGTTTCAGATGTAGCATTCAATAATTCATCAGTTGCATATAACACCCAGTGCTCATCACATCATGTGCCCTCCTTAATGCCCATCACCCAATTACCCCATCCCCCCACCCACCTAAACTTTCTTTTAAAAAGATTTATTTATTTCTTTGAGAAAGAGATCTCATGCATGAGAGTGGAAGGAGGGGCAGAGGGAGAGAATGCTCAAGCAGACTCCCCATATGAGCATGGAGCCTGAGGACGTGAGGCTCAGTCTCAGGACCCTGAGATCATGAGCTGAGCTGAAACCAAGAGGCAGACGCTCAGCCGACTGAGCCACCAGGTGCCCCTACACTGTTTTTTTTAAGCACTTAATCTTTTTAAGTATGTAATTTCTGTCTTTTGCCCTGAATCTTGACGTGATAACAAACATCAAGTCATGTCTGTAACCTGTGCGCAATTCAGTGCAATATCCTTAATTTGTCCTTCATATCCTGGAATCTTTACATGGATATCACCTGCCTAGCCATTCAAAATGCCACGAAGAATGTATGAAGCCGCTGCCTATGTAATTCATCAAGAGTGCCCTCCTATGTCTTTGGAACTGATGATACTTAGACCCTTTACCCTTGATTTCATTCACTCCACAAATAACTTACTAATAGCTCTTCTTTGTCAAGTATTGTTTTAGTGGTTGGAAATGCAGTGGTGAACAAGGTAATAAACTTTGACCATGTACAGTTCATAGTCTCATGGGAAGACCCAATGAGCAAGGAATGACACTAATGGCTAGCATGTATAACGGTTACTCCCAGGAGATTCTGATGCAGGTGGTCCACATACCAAACGTCAAAAATATGTAATCACTAATCTCAGGGAAGAGTAGACATAGAACCAGAGGGCACTACATAGCATCCTCCACACTGAGCTATGGGATTGTGAAAGAGTATATGGCTGGGATATTGTTGGACATGATGGCTTTCTTTGATGAGCATTTCCAAGCATCTGCTTTCAAAATGCTCTCCCCATTGTCCCCATGGTGCAAATTTCATTGTTTTTGTTGTTGGTATTTAAGCAGCCATTTTCTTCCTTGATGGCAAAATATCACTTTTAATTTGAAGAATAGATAAAATGTTTTGTTTTTGAAAATCCATATTTGTTAACAGAAACCAATATTCGGTCTGATCAAAATGGAATTTTACAGTTGATTCTCATATTAAATACTAGTAAAGTTTAATGTATTCTTTCCTTTTATTTTTTTAAATTTTATTTTAATTTCAGTTAGTTAACATACAGTGTGATATTAGTTTCAGGTGTACCGTATAGTAATTCAACAATTCCATACATCATGATGTATTATTTTAAATAAAAACATATAAATAGAGGTTCTAATATTTTCCTCCAAATGCTAATTGATTGTTTCATACACATTGTTGGATGTGTCCAGCCATCTTTGGAAACCCATGGCTTAGAGGACAATCTCTGCTGGCCCACTGTTTTACCTTTTATATAGTAATTTATGGCTTTTATCCCTACAGAATACCCCTTCTTAATAATCTTAATTTCTTACCTCCAAAGACCACTGTTTTCTCCACATTTATTCATTCAACAGATATCTCTTAAGACCCAACTCTATGCCAGGAATAATTCTAGGCTCCGAAGATACAGAAGGGAACAAAATAAAATTCCCGCCTTCTTGGAGCTTGCATCCTGGTGCATGTGGAAGGGGAAGCAGACCATAAATACATAAGTGTGTAATATGTCAGGTGAGTGTAGGTGACTGTAGAGTAAAAAAAAGCAGGGTAAAGGGGAAGGGTGTGCTGAGGGCAATGATGTGCTGTGGTCCCATGCATGGGCTCTTAAGAGCTAGTTGTATGCGTGTCTTCCCAAGTCAGTGTTCAGTGATATCAGGTTGGCAACTGGTATTGGCCACAGTGGGGGTATTTACAGCACAGAAATTAACAAATGCTAGAAACCAGGACTTTTTTTTTCAGACAGCCAATAGTTAAACATGTACCAGCACATTACTGGGTGAGAGTGAGGGGTTCTATACTCTATAGGGTGATTGGAGAACGCCTCACTGGGCAGAGAAGTGAAGGAATGAGGGAGTGAGCCCTATGGGCATCGGATGTCAAGACGAACAGCATTGCTGGAGGAGGGAACAATTAGACCTTTGACATATAATTGGAGAAAACAAGCAAGCCAATAGAACTGGAACAGTGTGAGATGGAGGGCAGCAGTGGGAGTGGAAATAGGCCAGCTACCTAGGGGCAGAGTTATGTGGAGTCTTGCAGGTTGGGATAAGGGGTGTGATGCATCATAGCAATAATTGGCTAATGCTGAGTAGCAAAACCTGCTTTTAGAAGGACATGTGCTCTTCAGTTTGTAGTAGTCCCCCTTCTCATAACTGTTTCACAAAGCCCACCTGCTTCACTGATGTAAGCTTTCTACTTGGCCTCTCTACGTATATGTATTTCTCACCCTATTCAACAGCATCTCCTTCTCTATATATTATAGCACATATTTTATGTTGCCTTGTTTTGTATTTTATTTATTTTTTAAGTAGGCTCCATGCCCAGTGTGGAGCCCTAGGTGGGGCTTGAATTCACGACCCTGAGATCAATACCTGAGCTGAGATCAAGAGTTGGACACTCACCTGACTGAGCCACCCAGGTGCCCCTGTATTTTATTTTTTAAATCTGTGCAAAGAGTTTTCATAACTGGACTAAAAAAAGACTGCCATTTGTCCTTCTTAGTACCTGGAACAATGCCTTTCATGTGATAGGTACTTAAGACGTGAATGTTGAATAAAATAAGACGAAGACTGTATTTTTGCTGGTACTTTCTCAGGTTGTGCAAACCAATTTCTTTCTGTTTGGTGAAATCCTTGTTTCCTCCCAGCATTCTGAGCCTAAACCTATGATTCAGGTTTCTTTAGCATTTATATATCTTTAACTTATTAGAGTCTACTTTCAAGTGATATTATACCACTTCACACATAGTATAAGAACCTCCCCAAAATAGAATTCTTTTTCTTCCTTCCTGACCTCTGTGCTATTGCTACATTTTACTTTTACACGTATTGTAAACTCTGCACTGGGTTGTTGATGTTTTTGTTTAAATATCAACTATCGGGGCGCCTGGGTGGCTCAGTTGTTATGCACCTGCCTTCGGCTCAGGACACGATCCCGGGGTCCTGGGATCGAGCCCCACATCGGGCTCTCTGCTCTGCGGGAAGCCTGCTTCTCCCTCTCCCACTCCCCCTGCTTGTGTTCCCTCTCTCGCTGTGTCTCTCTCTGTCAAATAAATAAATAAAATCTTTAAAAAAAATAAATAAATATCAACTATCTTTTAAAGAGATTTAAATAACGAGAAAATATGTGTTGTGTGTTTACTCATGTAGTTACTATTTCTGGGCTTATTCTTTTGTGTGGATTCATTCTTCCGCATTTCCATCTGGTGTCATTTTCCTTCTGCCTGAAGGACTTCCTTTAACATTTCTTGTAATGAGGGTCTGCTGATGGAAAGTTATTTCAGCTTTTGTAGGTGTGAAAAAAAGATCTTTATGTTGCCTTTGCTATCTCTTTTCTTAAAGTGGCCAAGTTTCATCAGTTGCTCTGGTATGAGTAGACTCTTGGATTTTAATAAATTATTGTGGTAAAATATACATGATATAAAACTTACAGTTTTAGTCATTTTTAAGCATACAATTCAGTGGCATGAAGTACATTCATATTGTTGTAAAACCATTACCACTATTTCCAGAATTTTCTCATCATCCCCCAACAGAGACTCTACCCATAGGCAATAAACACCCATTCTCTCTTCCCTGCAGCCCCCTGGTGACCTTCATTCTACTTTCTGTCTCTATGAATTTGTCTAGTCTAGATATTTCATATAAGTGGGATCCCGTACTATTTGTCCATTGTGTCTGGCTTATGTCACATAGCATCATGACTTTAAGGTTCATCCATCATGTGACGTGTGTCAGAACTTCTCTAACATGGGGGGATATGTGTGTGTGTGTGAGTTACTGTCTTAGTTCATTCGGGCTGCTAAAACAGAATGCCATAAACTGGGTGGCTTATAAACAGCAGGCATTTTATTTCTCACAGTTCTGGAATCTCGAAGCCCAAGTTCAAGGCAGCAGCAGATTTGGAGGCTGGTAAGGGCCTGCATATTCGTTGATGCTATCTTTTTAGGGCATCCTCACATGGTGGCAAGGGTGAAGGAGTTCTCTGTGATAAAGGCATTAATCCCATTCATGAGGGTTCTATTCTCATTACCTAATCACCTCCCAAAGGCCCCATTTCCAAACACTATCACTGGAAACTCAGTTTTAATACATAAATTTTGTGTGTGGTGGGTGTATGGAAGGATGCAAACACTTGGTCTATACCATTCCATCCCCAGGCCCCTGAATTCATGTCCTTTTCACATGAAAAATACATTCATTCCATTCTAATAACCCCCAAAGTCTAAACTTTTTCAAAAATCAACTCAAAAGTCTAAAGTTCAAAGTCTTATCTAAATATCCTCTAAATCAAAAGTGGGGGAGACTGGAGGTGAGATTAATCCTGAGGCAAATTCTTCTCCAGCTGTGAACCTGTGAAACCAAGCAAATTACGTGTTTCTAAAATACAGTTGTGGGAGAGGTACAGTAGAGACATTTCCACTCCAAAAGAGAGAAATAGGAAAGAAGAAAGGGGTAACAGTTACCAGGTAAGTTCCAAACTTATAGGGGCAAACAACATTAAAACTTAAGGCTTGAGATCATCTTCCTTGACTCCATGCTCTACTTTCTGGACTCACTAGGGCTGTGGCCCTGCCTCCACAGTTCTCCTGAGCTGGAAATCTCATGGGGGTGGCTCTGCCCATCTGCCTCCATGACCTAATCACCTCCCAACCCAACCACCCCTCCAAATGCCATCACATTAGAGACCAGATTTCAACGTATGAATGGGGCGGGGTGTTGGGGGAAGCACATTCGGTCTATAGTAGGTGCATCTTCCAAGGAGATTTTCTGTTGTCAGATTTTATGTTTTCATCTTCATCATTATCATCATCATCAATGAATTACTAAGCCTGAAATAAAGAAAAATCATCCACAAGACCATGCTGTTTGTGTCTTCGCACATTATTCTTGAAGTATGAACGAAGATGCTCAGACAACCAAGTCAGTAAATGCTACCAAGCATGACTGTGAAATAGACTGGTTATCTAGTGAATACATCCGGGAAACACAAACAGTCTAGACAGGCTGGCATGAAAGAGTGATATAAAAATTTCCCAGTCTTGTCATACCTTATAGGAGACAGTTTGAAGGAGACAAACATCTCTTCAGTATTGAATGCAAGCAGCAGCTCTGAGCTCAGTGCCAGGAAAGAGCTTTGTCCACTCCCTGTCCTGGCGGGAGGCTATAGGCTGAGCATATTCCCGTGCTCTCATCATGCCACCCAGCCATAGACATAGGCTCTCCAGAGCTGGAGAAGCCAAATGGTGTAGAGGCTCCCAAGTTGGACAGTTTGGGCTCAGGTTCTGGCTTCATCACTCACTCTGTGGCCTAGAACTAGTTACTGACTTCTCTGAGCCTCAATTTTCTCAACTGTGTAATGGGGTGATATTCATATTTTCCACAAAGGGTGGTTGTGAGGACTAAGTGAGGGAATCAAATCAAAAAACACAGTGCCTGGCATATGTGAAGAGCTCAAGAAATATTAGTTGTGAATCAGGAGGTGATGTTTGAAATGCTCTAAGTGGGAGGGCATGAGTAGAGACCAACCTGAATTGTCAATGCCTGGAGGTCCCTACTGTGCCAGATGTTATGCCTTTAGTAACTGGATGGTGAGCAGGCCCAGGGGTACTGGGGGTAGGGGTGAGGCAGAAAACCTTCGGGAGACTTGAGGGAGCCACTATTAACCAACCGGTGTGGAAGTATTTAAATATTTTAATAACTTGCATGACCATACCCCTGGGTATCAGGCTTGTTTGTTATTCTGGTGATTATTCTTGCAGAGGAGTATTCTTCTGGAGGCATGAATTTGCTCATCATATTAAATAACTTCTTTATGCCGATGACTCACAAATTTACATCTCCAGCCCTCTTCTGCTCTACTGCCTACTTGACATCTCTACTTGGATGTCTTAGGGGCATATCACTCTTAACATTTCCAAAGAATTCTTGATCTCCCCTGCAGAGATTCTCTCCCTCTCTTGTTTTTCTCATCTCAATTAATGGTACCAGGGACCTGGTATATCTTTGATGTCATGATTTCTCCACATATAAGGGGCTCTATTGCAGAATGAGTCGAGTTCAGTGGAGCCAGACAGAACTAGACTCACTCTCAACTTTGTCATTTGTTAGCAATGGCCTTGAGCAAGTCACCAAACCTCCACGACCAAGTCATTTCCCTGCCTAATGAGAAGAAGGACACTGTAGGATTATGGTGTGCATTCAAGGCAGTATATATGAAGTGACCAACACAGAGTCTATGTTTGTTATTAACACTTGATTGATTTCCTGAGTCAGATAAAAGGCCAGGAAACTCCAGGAGAGTCAGCTGGCCAGGAAGCGTGGACTCTTACCTGTTTCATCTCTTCTTCACTCATAAACTCTGACCATCTCTGACCTCGAATCTCTTACGTTGTACTTAAGTCCCTTGTGTTTGCTCAGAGCATCCTTCCTTCAAAATCTTCCCTCCCAACTGTTTCTTTCCAGTGTCTTAATTTCTTCACCTTTAAGTGGAACAGATAGTAGTTTCCATTTATGAGGCTGGAGTGTTTGGAGAGTTAAGAAAATTACCTGAAACTTGGAAATAAACAAAAAGCATTTGCTATGGACTGAATGTTTTCATCTGCTGTGTCCAAATTCACATGTGGAAGCCTTAACTCCCAGTGTGATAGAATCTGGAGATGGGGCCTTTGTGAGGTAATTACGGTTAGATAAGGTCATGAGGGAGGGTGCCCTCACATTGGGATTAGTGCCCTTGTCAGTAGATTCCAGAGAGCTGTCTCTCTCCCTGAATGCACAGAAAGAGCTCACATGAGCACGCAGCAAGGTGACAGTTGTCTACAAGTCAAGAAAACAGAAGAGGCTTCCAAATGAAACCTGCTTTGCTGCCACTTTGATCTTGGACCTACAGCCTCAAGAACTTAAGAAATAAATGTTTGTAGTTTAAGCTGTCAGTCTGTGGCTGATTTGGTCTCTTTTCTTTCACTCAGCATTACGGAGTGTTCTTTCAGTGAAATGTTGCATGTTTCTACCAGGCCCACCCATCTTGGGGATCTAATTTTCCAGGGCGTTTTAGCCTGTTTGACTTCCTATTTGCTACTGATTAGGCAATTTCACAACTCTGTAAAGGTAGAAATTGGCTTAAATCAGAAAACTGATAGCAATGCAAATTACATTTGTTTGGGGGCAAAGCAAATAATTCTCATCCATAAACTAGGTCACCCTAATGGTTACAGTTTATCGACTAGTAGGACACTTACCAGTTTTACAACTACAAGCAAATACATTTCAGCTTTGTATGGACTGTCTGGCTCGAATTCCCTTTTTTTTTTTTTTTTAAAAGATTTTGGTTATTTATTTGACAGAGAAAGACAGTGAGAGAGGGAACACAAGCAGGGGGAGTGGGAGAGGGAGAAGCAGGCTTCCCGCCGAGCAGGGAGCCCGATGCAGGGCTCCATCCCAGGACCCTGTGATCACAACCTGAGCCGAAGGCAGACACTTAACGACTGAGCCACCCAGGCGCCCCTCGAATTCCCTTTTGAACCACTCTTAATATTTTACCTGATCACTCATTCATTAATGAGTTGAATGGAATATTTGACATGTGTTCATTTTGTATTTATATGAGAATCATGTCTTAAACTGTTTTGGAAATTATACTCTAATGGGAGAATTACTGAGTTAGTGTTTAGAGAACATCTCTAGCTAAAATATGTTGTCCCATTCTTTCTAGGGGGGAGGGGGGTGGGGGGATGGGTTAGCCTGGTGATGGGTATTAAAGAGGGAATGTTCTGCGTGGAGCACTGGGTGTTATGCACAAACAATGAATCATGGAACACTACATCAAAAACTAATGATGTAATGTATGGTGATTAACAGAACAATAAAAAAATAAAAAAAATGTCCCATTGATAAGCATTATAAGAAAGAGCCCTTGTAATAGTCAAGATTCCTTCCGAAAGGGGTTCTACCTTTTTTTTTTTTTTTTTGTCATTAAACTTTTGTTTTAATGGGTCTCAAAATTCTGTGACAGATTTTTGGTCAAGTTGTTTCCATTAAAAAGTACTGATTTTAAAAACTAATAAAACTGCCACACACACACACACACACAAAACATGGTCCACAAAACATTCTCCTTTCCTTCTGAAGGTTTTACGATGCATTGTTATCATTAACCAGTCTTTTACTATTAAACTTAAATGGCCAATTGACACAAACAGTTCTGAGACCGTTCTTCCACCACTGATTAAGACTGGAGTGGCGGTATTGGGGATAATATTCATTTAGCCTTCTGAGCTCTCTGGGCAGACTTGGTGACCTTGCCAGCTCCAGCTGCCTTCTTGTCCACTGCTTTGATGACACCCACAGCAACCATCTGTCTCATGTCACGAACAGCAAAATGGCCCAGAGGTGGATAGTCAGAGAAGCTCTCAACACACATAGGCTTGCCAGGAACCATATCAACAATGGCAGCATCACCAGATTTACAAGAACTTGGGACCATCTTCTAGCTTTTTTCCAGATCGACGATCTATTTTCTCCTTCAGCTCAGCAAACTTGCAAGAAATGTGAGCCGTGTGACAATCCAGCACAGGTGCATATCCAGCACTGATTTGGCCTGGATGGTTCAGGATAATCACCTGAGCCGTGAAGCCAGCTGCTTCCATTGGTGGGTGATTTTTGCTGTCACCAGCCACATTGCCACGACGAACATCTTTGACAGATACGTTCTTGACATTGAAGCCCACATTGTCCCCAGGAAGGGGACACTCAGAGCTTCATGGTGCATTTCAACAGACTTTACTTCAGTTGTAACATTGACTGGAGCAAAGGTGACCACCATCCCAGGTTTAAGAACACCAGTCTCGACTCGGCCCACAGGGACAGTACCAATACCACCAATTTTGTAGATGTCCTAGAGAGGCAGACGCAAGGGCTTGTCAGTTGGACGAGTTGGTGGCAGGATGCAATCCAGAGCTTCAAGCAGTGTGGTTCCACTGGCATTCCCATCTATACGGGTGACTTTCCATCCCTTGAACCAAGGCATGTTAGCACTTGGCTCCAGCATGTTGTCACCGTTCCAACCAGAAATTGGCACAAATGCTACTGTGTCGGGGTTGTAGCCAATTTTCTTAATGTAGGTGCTGACTTCCTTAACGATTTCCTCGTATCTCTTCTGGCTGTAGGGTGGCTCAGTGGAATCCATCTTGTTAACACCAACAATTAGTTGTTTTACACCCAGTGTGTAAGCCAGAAGGGCATGCTCACGGGTCTGCCCATTCTTGGAGATACCGGCTTCAAATTCACCAACACCAGCAGCAACAATCAGGACAGCACAGTCAGCCTGAGATGTGCCTGTAATCATGTTTTTGATAAAGTCTCTGTGTCCTGGAGCATCAATGATGGTCACGTAATACTTGCTGGTCTCGAATTTCCACGGGGAGATATCAATGGTGATACCACGTTCACGTTCAGCTTTCAGTTTATCCAAGACCCAGGCATACTTGAAGGAGCCCTTTCCCATCTCAGCAGGCTCCTTCTCAAACTTTTCGATAGTTCTTTTGTCGATCCCACCACATTTGTAGATCAGGTGACCAGTAGTGGTAGACTTGCCCGAATCTATGTGTCCAATGACGACGATGTTGATGTGAGTCTTTTCCTTTCCCATTTTGGTTTAGGTTGAGCGGTGGTTTTCACGACACCTGTGTTCTGGCGGCAAACCCGTTGCGAAAAAGCGGGGTTCTACCTTTCTATTTTATCATTTAGAGTCTTTCACGTACCTTTGTAGCCATATTAGAGATTTTCTTTTGAGTAGTACAGAATGAAAATCTGGGTCATTAAGGCATATTCTCCAACAGGCAATAATGTGGATCAGTTACTTTTTGACTTTTGAAAAATCACCTTTGCATCAATGGTTGTTTCTTTTCAGGGCAAATGAACTTAGATTTGAATTAGATTGAATGTACTGAAATAGGACATTCTGTTCACTGCCAATCTGCTAGAATGCTTAACAGATAAAATGTCACCAGAGTAATTTGTGGTTGTTAAATTTTTTATTTCTCTAGTCCCACAAATTAATGGAAACAAATCAAACGTCAGCCACCCTTCAGGTACCTTATTCCACCCCAGTCAAGCCATGAGATGCCTGTCAGGATAAATTGCAGAGAAAAGTAGTGCTCGGTGACATGGTAAATTATGATGATCTTAGGGTTTTTTTCCCCCTAATTCTTCATCACCAAACTGAATTTATAGGTTTCTATTATGTGTCAGAAAAGAAAGAAATTTGTGAAGTTAAGGTGGGGCAGTCAATTCCTTAATGCTGCATTTCAGGTTTAGGTTATAGAAAGTCTCTGGAGTCAAACTAATGTCAGAGGGTAATTTATTAATTCTGTGTAAAAAGTTCTCTTTACACAAATATAACTGTAGTGACTTCTGGTGATTAATAGTAAATTAGTTCCTCTCACACCCAGGCTATTCTGAACCAGCACATGAACATCATAACTGTCTGTGACCAGAGGCATTTCCAGAGTGATAGCCACGTACTTTCAGTTAAGAACCATAGAGCAGGGGCACCTGGGTGGCTCAGTTGGTTGGGCGACTGCCTTCGGCTCAGGTCATGGTCCTGGAGTCCCGGGATCGAGTCCCGCATCAGGCTCCCTGCTCAGCGGGGAGTCTGCTTCTCCCTCTGACTCCCCCCCTCTCATGTTCTCTCTCTTCCATTCTCTCTCTCTCAAATAAATAAATAAAATCTTTAAAAAAAAAAAAAAGAACCATAGAGCAATGGAAATGTGTTCCCAAAAATATTGTTTCCCATGCAATCTTAGTCATGATCTTCACCTTTACAGAGGTTACATTTTAGAAGACATAATCTTCATAATCACTCAACAAATAATTAAAATTGTGAGGAATGGTCTGGATAGAGTGTCCAGAGGGCTAGGGAATATGACCTCTTCTCTCGGGCTCAGGGCTTCTTATATTTTTCTGTCATAGTCTCTTCCTTTGTCTCTTCTCTTTCATTCAACTGCACTTAGTTATTAAGCAATCTTTAGCCAATGCCTACTACATGATCAGCACTGGGCTGTCTGGGAATTGTGAATGCCCTGATCTTTGATGATTAATAAAAGAGAAACAAAGTCCATAACAAGGATGTCTACACCAGAGGGAATGACAAGGTTGCTAGATACAATGGATATAGCAGATATGTATCAGTTAAGGTACAAAACTCCACCAATTCCATTTGTTATTTGCAGGTAAGAAAGGGAAGAGCCACTCTATGCTGATAGGATACAGAAGAGATTCATGGAGGAGGTAGGGCATGAGCCAGCAAAGAAAGAGGGAGAGAAGGTAGCTCCTGGAGCCCTCCAGGGGTTCAACAACATTTTATTTAACAAACACTGTTCATATGCCTATTATGTGCCAGGAGTTGGTCTAAGTGCTTTAGGAATGCTAACTTCATTTAGTCTTTATAATAACCCTATGAAATAAGTATTATCATGTCCATTTTATAGAGAAGGAGATCCAAAGCACATAGAGGCTAGGAAGCCTGTTCAGATCATGTAGCTGCAAGTGGCAAGTCAGAATTTATACCCGGGAGTTACAACTGGGTAGTAAGGCTCCCCTGTTGTGCTTTTAACCACTATACCCTCCTGTCTCACCAGCATCAACCAAGGCACAACATTTGGAAAAGAAACTAGCTAGCTGTGGGGAATCAATTAAACCATGGGTGTGTTGAGATGATGGGACATCCATGTTGATATATCGGATGGCCACTTTGGTGTGCAGGTGGGGGCTTGTACTGAGAGCAGGAACCTGGAGTTACAGATTCAGAAGTGAGTCATTTGCCAAGAGGCTGTAAGTGAAGCAAGGGGTATCTTGTCTAGAGAGCAAATCTTAATTGTTCTCAAATGGGGTACCTACCTGACAGTCCTTAAGCAGGAAGGAACTTTTTCCCTGTTTCTTAGTGACATGCCACTAATTGAAAGATTGCCAGTCAAAGTGAAGGAGAATGCAGAGATACTGGCAGTTGTGACGTGTGGCCAGGCCTCCACTGCGTTGGCGTACCCCGAATCATCAACACACACACACACTGCAAGGGAGAGCCATCTTGGAGGACCAGAGAAGCCTCTGTTTTGGATACTTCTCATTTTGCTTTGGGAGCAGAGCTTTAAGTTGTCGAAGGAAATGATTTCAGAAATGGCTTTTTCAAGCCGAATGAAGTCAAATTGTTACGGAGTGTTGAGCTGTAGCTATCATTATTCTGATTAACAATTAAAAACCTGATTTTGAATTATTCATGGTGTTTAAATAACTATCAACATGAACAAAAGTGATGTGAAACCACTGCAATTAGAAAAGCTTACTTAACGCTTGTAGACAAACATCCTTAATTAAGTAATATTGCCTGCTGGAGATGGCATTTCTGGGAACCAAAGAGGAACTGGGAAAATGGAAGTCCAAGAGGGCCAGAAAAGTGTGTGTTGGTGTGTGTGTGTCGGGGGGAGGCACGTTAGTGTAACCTCATGATCTTAGAAAGCTTGAGGAGGCATTAAGTAGGAACTAGGAATCATAGCCGGTTTACTACTGTCTTAGGAGAGTCTAGTTAGTTAGTTAGTTAGTTAGTTAGTTAGAAAAAAAAGGAAAGAAAATGTGTAGAATATGATGCATTCAGCTTTCAATTTCTTTTTTTTTTTTAAGACTTTATTTATTTATTTGACAGAGAGAGACACAGCGAGAGAGGGAACACAAGCAGGGGGAGAGGGAGAGGGAGAAGCAGGCTCCCCGCTGAGCAGGGAGCCCCATGCAGGACTCCATCCCAGGACCCTGGGATCATGACCTGAGCTGAAGGCAGATGCTTAACTGACTGAGCCACCCACATGCCCCAGCTTTCAATTTCTTGCTGGAAGACTGATAGGAATGGTCATGCTGACACAGATATAATCTAAAGTAGTAGAAAAATTAGGCTAAGGGTGGGCAGGATTGGAGCCTCAAGCCAGCTCAAGAGTGTGGCATCTGAACACCTAGGAAATCCTGAAAATTCTGTTTAGGTTTCATATGCTTCTTATATTTTTCTGTCATAGTCTCTTCCTTTGTCTCTTTTCTTTCACTCAACTGCATTTAGTTATTAAGCAATCTTTATCCAATGCCTACTACATGATCAGCACTGGGCTGCCTGGGAATTGTGAATGCCCTGACCTTTGATGATTAATAAAAGAGAAACAAAGTCCATAACAAGGATGTCTACACCAGAGGGAATGACAAGGTTGCTAGACACAATGGATATAGCAGATATGTATCAGTTAAGGTACAAAACTCCACCAATTCCATTTGTTATTTGCAAGTAAGAAAGGGAAGAGCCACTGTGCTGATAGGATACAGAAGAGATTCATGGAGGAGGTAGTTGTGACATGTAGCCAGGTGTCCACTCTATTGGCATACCCAAAATATGGGTTCCTTTCAGAAAAGTAGGAACCATATTTTCAAAGAGGTTAAAGGTAGATGGGAGACCACTCCACTAATAAGCATGTTCAAAAACTTTTATTGTGTGCTACTGTGATTGAGTCTGAGGCTCCAAAATCAAATATTACCCATTTCTTGTCTCTTAAATAAGAGTTCAGCGTCATGCTGGGAAGACAGAAAAGCAGATGGAGGGTAATGGGTGGGGCAGTAAAGCCTTGCACAGGGTGCCAAGGAAGCAGAGCACAGGGACACAGCTCCCTTAGGGCCCAGATGGAGGGAGGCCCAGAGTCTGCAGAGATTCAGGGTCACTAGTGTTGGGGGCCCACAAGGGTGGAATGGATACATGAGTATGCCAGTGAGTGTTCTTGGTTTCCACCAATACATACCAATGCTGGTGAACTTAAGCAGCAATTAATGGACAGCAGATCCATTAAACAATGGAGGGCTGCATGAGCAGGCTTGGCAAATGAGCAAGAGTAGGGGAGTTTGGAAGATAAGTTCTAGTGTGGATAGCTACCATTGGCATCTTCCCAGACAGACACAGTCGCCATGTCACTGGACTCTGCTCCACACCCTTGAAAGCCTCCAACTGTTCCTGCTTCATTGAAACACCAAGATTCAAAGTGCTCCATGCTAATTGGCTAAGTTCAGTCACATGTCCCAAACCCAGAGGCCAAGGGTCAATGTTGAGACATGTCTCATTCCCCCTTGTTTTGCAAAGTATGGCTCCTTCCCAAGCCTGCTTCCACTTATTTGGGAATTCTCTCAAATGGTAAGGATGTTTGGTTTCTGGGTGACCAAGCTTTTCACCAGCACCCTCCTTTCCAGGAGAAAAACAGATATCCTCAAGAAGTCGAGTGCATACCAGACATTCATGGTCAAGGAAGCATGGCTGGAGAAGCTACTATGACATTTTTGAGAAAACTCTATAGGACTGATGCCTAACAGACCATGTATTCCAACAATACTGCCATAAAATGAGAAATTAATAAGAAAAAGGAATGAAAATAAATCTCACATATAAGGAGACTGAATATCTTGGTATTAAAAAAGGAAGTCATAATGGAATCAAAAGGAAGTCACCTTGCCTTAAGTTATGATGAAAACATTAATGTTGGGGTGCCTGGGTGGCTCAGTCAGTTAAGCATCTGCCTTCGGCTCTGGTTGTGGTCCCAAGGTCCTGGGATCGAGTTCTGTACTGGGCTCCCTGCTCTGCAGGAAGCCTGCTTCTCCCTTTGCCTCTGCCTCTCTCTCTCTCTGTCTCTCATGAATAAATGAATAGAATCTTAAAAAAGAAAACATTAATGTCAAATTTGTCAGGCACATCTACAGAAGTACTGAGGGGAAATATATAACTTTAAATACATTTATCAGGAAATATGAAATATTTAGTACTTCATATGAAAAATTTAAAAATAAATGAACTAAGCATTATCACAATGAAAAAAGAATAGCAGAGCAAATAAATAAGAAAGGAAAAGCAGCAGGGAAAATAAGTTAGATTTCAATGTAATGAGGATAAAGAATAATAAAAAAAGATAAATGCAAAATTGGTTCTTTGGAAACAATTCAAAGGAGACATTTGGCAAGAAAGATTAAGAAAAAAGGGAAAACATAAAAAAGGTTAAAATGCAGAACAAAAGAAAGAGAAGCAACTACAGACACAACAGATATTTAAAAATAATAAAAGACTGTTATGCTATTACATCTAATTCATTTAGTAAACTGGATGGAGTCAATGAATTCCTAGAAAAAAATCAAATGCTAAAATTGATAAAAGAAGAAATAGAGAAATTAGTGCACCCATATTTATTAAAGAAATTTCCCCTAGGGTCCCACCCACTCCCTGTCCCCAGTCTTTGCACAGGAAGTTTTGTGGAAGCACGAAAGGAGCACTAGATTCCTAGTTTATGTAAGTTCGTCCAGAAAATAATAAGACAAGAACAACCCAGCTTATTTTTATGAGACTAGTCTAATTTTGATTTCAAACCAGATAAGAAAAATTTAACTCATTCCTCAATAAAATATAGTCTAACCAAATCTAATAATGTATTTTAAAGACATCATGATCAACTAGGGATTTCTCCCCAAATGCAAAGAAGATACAACATAAAAATCTAATAATGAAATGCCTACATTAATAGATGAAGGGAGAAAAATCTTATAATTATTACAATTTGTACATTTCCTGAGATTTAAAATTTATTTGTGAGGAAAATTCTTCACAAGCCAGAAATATAAAGGAATTTCCTTAATTTGATTAAAGTTATATTCCAAAAACCTATGACAAATATATCTAATAGAGCAGCTGTAATATATTATGTCTAAGACCAGAAAAAAGACAGAGATCTTGATGCCAGCCCTTCTGTTTTCAGAGTATTGGAGGTCCTGGCCCAGGTAAAAGTGATGTAAGCTTTTAGGAAAACAAATAAAACTGTTGTTATTCGCAAGTGATATTACCTCTAATACAAAACAATCTAACAACATCAACATACAAACTCTTTGAGCTATCAAAGGGATTCAGTAAGTTAAAGGCTATGAAATTAAATCCCAAATAATAATAGAGTTTCTCTATACTCGTACCAAATATAATGAAAATTAAGGTATCATTTATAATTGCAACAAAACTCATGATGTATTTAGGCATTAACATATACAAGAAGACATAAACTTTATAACTCTAAGTACATTGAACATTTGGATGTAATGACTTAAACTCTCACGAAATTCATCTTTAAATTTGATGAACATTCAATATTCCAGCTGGACTTTAAAAAGAACTTGGTAAGTCTCTAAACATTATTTAGGAGAAGGAAGATCCAAAAATATCTAACTTTAAAAACATTAAAAGTAGGAGTAAGTCCCAACAGCAACAATGAAACATTTGAGGTGCCAACCTATGAAGAGGCTGTGGTTTTGGAATCCCAGTGCTGTCCCCAAAGGTTGGATCAACCCCTCCCCCACACCCACACATAGCAGTGTTGTAATCCGCCCAGGACTTGAGGAGGGACAGGCTAGCCATCTAGAGGAGACGGACAGAGCCAGACTAGAAAGGCAAGTGGGCTAAGAGGGGTCTGTGACCCTAGGAAGCCCTGGAAAAGCTCAAATCAGCCTTGGCTTTGGGGACCCGGGGTTGTAGGCACTGTTCCTGATCTGCAGAGCTTGGTAGTGCCCCTCCAAGATTGGAGTCTCTTAGTCTAGCCCCTGCCTATGACGTCAGCTTTGGTCATCCTGATAATGATGTTTCCACGTGGGGAACTTAACATAGAGGGGAGTCAGGCTATCATGAGCCTTTCCCAGCTGAGATGTAGGTGGCACAATGTGAGTCTTCAGGTAACATTCAGTGACCTACCCCATATCCAGACTTAAATGGAGGGTGAGAGGAGGAGTGATCCAGAAAATCTGGAGAAGGAGGAAAAGAAACTTCTGAGTGACCGCTATGTTGCTTCCGTTCTGGGTGCTCTGCCTCTATTAGCTCAGTTAGGCTTCCCAGCCTTGTGAGGTATTATTACCCTCATTTGAAAAATGGGATTTCAAGAGGCAGAGAAGTTTAAGTATTTGCACAGGGGCACACTGTTAGTAAATGGCCTAAAAATAATTTTAATTCTACTCTTCCGATCCCAAAGCCCATTGTATTTTCAGTACAAAGTCATCCACAGATCTTTCAATCTCTGTTTTGGACAACTGCTGGACAGAGGTAGGAGACTTCCTGTAGACAGAATGGTGGACCAGTTGTGTCTGCAAGCACTGTGGGCTGAGCGTAGCCCGGAGTGTGCCCAGCCTCTTAGACGAGCAAAGCTAATCATGATAGCCCCTACTCCAGGTGGGGAGCAGTTTCTGCCCAGGGGCTTAAGAGCAGTCTCCAGTGCAGGGTCCCCGTCCTATCAGGAAGCAGTAGAGTAAACTGACCCAGGGGAAGGGACTTCCAATTTTGAGATGGGTGGATGAAGGTCAAAAAGGATAAAACACGAGCTTGGTGAGAGGTGGCGGAGCATCTAAGGCTCCTTCTTGAAACATCTATGAAGCGCTGGAGCCACCAACACAGTGTCTAACCACGTAAGCCTCAGCCCTGCACTCTGACCACAAGGTTTACCCCTGCGCCCCACCCCGCCCCACCGCCCTGTCCTCTTTCCTTGGATTCCAACAGAACACCAGATTTTCTGAAATTGTGCTGTGGGTGCAATGTAGGTTTTAGCCACTGGGAGCTGCTCAACCATCACTGACCCACCCTTCTCAAGGGCGCGCCCCCCACTTAGGCCTTCATCCGCTGTGTGTGTGCTATCTGTCTAATGCATTCTAGCGCTCTCCCTCTCCTCCTTATCCTGGTCCCAACAGTTTACCTTCAATAAAGTGAGAAGTCTGGCCCAAACAAAAAAGACCCAAACAAACTAAACAAAACAAGCTCCGTCCCCAAAAGTCATTAAAAGTATGTGCTAGCCCTTACAGAAATCAAAATAGCCTACAAAGTCATTAAAATAAAAGAGTATGGCATATGTTCAAGAACAGATACATATATCAATGAAGAACTCAGAGACAGTCCTGTGAATATATGGAACTTCATCTGCAATCAATGTGGCACCACAAGTCAATAGGGTATTGACAGTTGGCTTATTCGGTGAGATCGGAAAAAGTGGCTTACTGTATGGAGAAAAATGAAACTGGATTTCTACTAATACCACAACTAAAAGTGAATTTCAAAGGGATTCAAGACCTAAATATAGGTAGTAAAATTATAAACTTATTAGTAAAAAAAAAAAGTAAAATATCTTTGCAACACAGAAGTAAGGAAAATCTTTTGAAATGAAATCTTGAATGAATACTTCAGGATAAAATATGATAAATTTCATGACATCCACAATAAGGATTTTTGTTCAATAAAGGACGCTATAGACAAAGTTAATGGATGGTAGAATGGGAGCAGGTAGTTGCAGTATGTAAGACTGACCAGGGATTAATATGAAGACTCTGGAAGAAAACAACCACAAAAGAAAAATAGGCAAAGGATATAAATAGACGATGTAACCAGAAGAGGAAATCCTAAAGGCCATCAAACGTACGGAGGATTGCTTAAATTCATTAGCAATTGGATAAATACAAATTAAAGGAATGAGATATCACTAGACACATACTAGTTTGGAAAAAAGTGGGAGGCTGGAAAATGCCAAAGCATTCGCCAGGGTGGGAATTCGAGAATAGAGAGTCTCTCAAGAACCTCTGGAGAGCAATCTGGCCCTTAGAAAAATAAGAATATGCACAGATGTAAGGGGCCATGCACAAGGATGTCTTCTGCAACATTGTTTGCAATGATGGAGAGTTGGAAGCAATCAGAACATCCATCGCTGGGTCAGTGGCCAGGTAAGGTGTGAGCATCCATGCCGTGCACATCAGATGTACACCTAGCAACTAACCTAGAGAGGCGTAGTGATGAATGATAAAAGACATAAGAAATGAAAGGAGGCATCTAACACAATACAATTTACGTAAGTTAAAAATACATGCACAGAGAACCACAACAAAGCCCATTTTGCAAGAATACAAACAAGCAAAAAAGATCCACTTTAAACACATTAGCATGCTTGCCTGTGGGGAGGTGTTAGGAATTGGGGAATGAGAATGGAGAACGGAGATAAAAGGGCATTTTTTAAAAAAATTTGCCTTCCGGGACAGGCAAGCTACCTAATTGGGTTTGGAGGGAGGATCATTTGATGCGATGCTCTCAGGCTGTCAATTAGGAAACAACAGGCGAGGTGTTTGGATGCGTCAGATCCCTGGGCTCATCATCTTCGAGGCTGGAAATAGAATCCAGAGCTCGGGAGCCTGCCTCCCACAGATGGGGTCAGAGGTGCTAGATGCTGGGCTTCTAATTGGACACACTGTGTCAGAGAGCAGAGCCGAAGCTTCCAACACAAGGCACAGGATGCATGTTGGGCCTCTGTGACGCATTTTAGAGAGAAAGTGAGAAACGACAGTGACACTCTTGTATCCTGTGATTAAGCCCAGGGAGTTGGCTATCGGTGCTGTTATTTTACAGTTATAGATGTCAACCGTCACTCAGATTGTGTTCCTAAATGCCCTTGGGTGTCAACAGACATATTTCCAGAAACACTCTGTGATGTCCTAAGGGCGTGCTGAGAACACAGATACCTTCTTTCAGACAAATATGAAAAGTAAGCTCCTATTATTGTCAACAATACAATATTATAAACTTCAAAGTTGCTAAGAGACTAGATCTTAAAGGTTCTCACCACAGAAAAGAAATGATTATGTGGCTCCATAGAGGTGTGAGTTAAGGCTGCGATGGTAATTACATTATAATAAACAGATGTATCAAATCAACACATTGTACACTTTAAACTTACACAATGTTATATGTCAATAATATCACAATAAAAATTTAAATAAATAAAAACAAACACATACACAGGCACAAAGTTAGTTCCTGACCACTTATAGCTTTCTCCTTGGTAAGGGGGAGCCACCATTTCCTGCCCCCTCATTCATGTATAATTTTTACCATTCCTGTGTTGTCTAGATGGTTGAGAACCTCAGGTGAAGCATGTGGCCTATGGAGGCTCACTCAGGGTGGGGTGCACCAAAATGCTGATTCACCAGTCAGTCTGACCATGTCTCTCCAAGACCCCAGACTCCCAGATTCTCTCAACAAGTTATTGATGCCTTTGGCATACATACTAGTGACGCAGACCTAACTGGAATTAAGCCTATCTCTCCAGCCTATCTCTCCTCTCTGTTAAGGGAGCTCAGGGTTCCCACCTAGATCTACATGTCCAGTCTGTTCCCATGCTTGGCTGTGTCAACCTGGTTGTTATGACAGGTTTCTGCCTCACTCCTCCTGTGTGATTCTGCTAGTCCTCATGGGACTGGGAATATTTGTTCTCTTTTAGAGTGTCTCTTAAGAGCCAGGTACAGGGATAAAAAGGTAAGCACAGACAGATATGGAACCTGCTATCAGGGACCTCACAATCTATTGGGGGTCACATAAAACAGTCATAGAAACGACTGAAGAAAGTCCTGTGACATTGTTTTAAAGTATATTGGGGATTTGTTTTAATCAGGTATGGTAAGATGACAGACACAGAAAAAATTTGTCATGAAGGAAGAAGTTATTTTTCCTCCCCAGTTTTGTTGAGATATAATTGACATAATTGACATACAACACTGTATAAATTTAAGGTGTACAGCATAATGATTTGACATATATATGTCATGAAATTACCACCACAATAAGTTTAGTTAACAGCAATCATTTTATATAGATACAAAAAAATAGAAAAAGAAAAAAATATTTTTTTTCCAAAAATATAAGAAGTTTATATTTCCAGAAAGAGGAGATACCACACACCATGCAGGGTGACATGGAGAAGGATCAGGGTCAGTCAGGAGGCAGAGAGAGGGAAAGAACAGAGCATGTTCCAGAGCCTTTATTGGAATTTTGGTGGGAAGGAGTGGGTGAGCAGGGCAGGTATTCTGAGTAAACTTAGGATCAGGTAGTTTGAATAATTTCAGCAGGCTCTGGATGGTAGGTCCCTAATTGTCCAGTACCTGGCCCTGGGGTGATTTGGTGTGTGAAAGTTTGATAAAAGAGGTAGTGTGGTGTAGGCTCTGGGTTGGTTGGTTTCTGCATCAAAGGCGTGCTTGCAAGGCAAGTCATTTACCATCTGCAGGAAAAAGTTCGCCCTGCAAGAACCAGTTACTTCAACACCAAGCCCTCAAAAGCCAGAGCATCAAGAATACAGAAAATAAGAAAATATAGTCAATACAGTAAGCAATTAAATTCTTCGAGAGTTTGTAAAAAAGGAGCCATTTAACCCAGGTCAGGGATGGCTTCTATGAGGAAATGATGAGTAAAGTGAAGGCTACGGACTGAATGGAAGTTAACTAGGAGGGGTTAGGAACCACATTTCACATTTAGGAAATGTCATGTGCAAAGGTGCTGGGGTGGTAGAAAGCCCTAAGGGGGACTGAGGAACAGAAAGGTAAGACTAGAGTGAAAGGAGGTAGGACTTTGGAGGCAAGCAGAGACAGACTGATGAGTGCTGTTAGGGATTGGGATATTCATTTGAGAGAAGTGGCTAGCCATTGAAGGACTTTAAGTAGAGAATGGTCAAGAACCCACACCCCACCTGCTTGGTTGGTCTCTCATGCCTGACTTGGGTATGAGCAGAACTCTCCTCCGGGTAAGTGGATCCTGTTGCTATCCCTCCAGCTACTAGGATCACCATCAGTGCTGCCATGTTCCTGATCTGGAGGATCACTGCTCCCCAACTTCCCCAGCAGATGGAACTTCCTTAGACAGAGAGCTGCCTTAGACAGGGGTGCCTGTGTTTGCTCACCCTAACTGCTTTGGTGGCAGAGCCTGGGCCAGTCCCTCAGTGCCCACTCTCTAGCTCCGGTCTTCCTCTCTTGCCCATATAGCTACCATCCCTGTGAGGGAAGGGGCATTCTAGTGGGGTTTACTTTAGCCAGATTTTGCAAAAATTTGAAAGATTTGATGAAAAGTGGCTCTTCTGTTAGGAAGCAGACTCTTCTCCTAATGAATGAGAGATTGGTATGCGGAGGGGCATAGAGCTGAAATCAGGCTGGCTTCTTCCCATTAAAAATGCAGGAATAACAAGTCAGCAAGGCTTTAATGCAGGTGAGCAAAACCTAATTTGGAGCAATTAGGTGTAAGGCAAATAGCTCCATGTATCCAATTATGAATTTGTGGGAGAATTAGTTCCACAGCGGTCTTGAGATTAATTTCTTGTTCTTAGAGTCCTGTGTTTAAAATACAGAAGGAACTTATGGAATGAATAAGTCACAGGGATGAAAGGCACAGCATATGGAAAAGTGTCAGTGGTCTTGCAATAGCACTGTATGGTAACAGACTTGTGGCAAGAATAGCATAACCTGTAGATTTGTCCAATCTCTATGTTGTACACCTAAACTAATATAACATTGTGTGTCATCTATGCTTCAATTAAAAACAAAATACAGCAAGAACTTGATCTTCTACATCTGGTTGGCTTGCCTTCCCCACCCTGACTTGTTGCATTTGACTCTTCCCTGGGTACTTTTAGATTACTTGCTTTGGCCTAAACTTGTAAGAAAAAACAACACAAAACGAAACAACCGAGTGGGCGAGAGTGGGAAGCAGTGGGGCAGTGGAAGGATGCACTTTGAGGTAGCCTGGGGGTGACAAGGGGCGCTGATTACAGAGTATGAGCGTGGGGAGCTCTCGCTGCGCTGCTCGGGCGGGGCTAGCCCTGCTCCCTGGCCTGGCCAAATCCAGGGGAGGCTGGAAGTGCAGTCCACCGCAGGCTGCTGGTAAGCGGCTGCTGGTTTAAATACTGGGAAGTTTAAACCTGAGTCACGCGGTGGGAGGAACACAGGACTTGGAGACCAACAACCCACGTTTGGATCTCAGTTCAGCCACGTTCTGGCTGCCAGACTCTGGGCAAAACAACTCAGATTTTCTCTTTCCTTGTCTGTAAAATGAGAAGACTGATCTAAATGACTTCGTTTGCGGCTGATGGGGGCGGATTCCTATCCGTAGAGCAGCCTTCGCAGGATGTGTGAAGGGGCTCTTTAAACTGATGCTGCTCCCACCCTCAGCTTCATCTGGAAGCTCTTCATTAAAGGCTCTAGCTTGAGGCGGTTAACGTTCTCATTAAAATGCAAATTAATTCTCCACACAGCTGCCCTAGTAGTTTTCCTTGTGTTGTCATTTATTTCCTTTCTCTACTTAGAAAGTGTGGCGGTAATGAAGCCCAAACTCCCTAACCTGGCTTTTCAAAGCCCTATCAAGCTCCCAACCTTGCTCTACACTATCCAGAGGACAATGTGGGGGCGTGGTTGGGGGGGGGCAGGTGCTGTGGGGGCGTGGTTAGGAGGCTGGCAGTACGGGGGCGTGGTTGCGAAGCAGGGC
The DNA here is from genome assembly GCF_003265705.2 of Callorhinus ursinus. NCBI lineage: Eukaryota > Metazoa > Chordata > Mammalia > Carnivora > Otariidae > Callorhinus > Callorhinus ursinus. The sequence continues at coordinate 13,150,448 of NW_027397064.1, forward strand.
TGTGGGGGCGTGGTTAGGAGGGCTGGCTCGTCTTAGTACCTGAGCTTGGCAAAAATATGAAATATTTTGCGCCTTCAGTTTCCTTCTCCGTGAAGAGGGAATAATAAGGGTACCTATCTCATAAGATTATTACAAGGATGAGTGTTATAATTTACTTAAAACACTTAACCCTGTGCTTGGAACAAGGTAAACATTTAATAAACGTTAACTGTTGTTGCGGCAAATCGAATTCTGTTTTCTCCAACAGATCTATTTCCTCCCTACTCTGCACCTTGCTCATGTCATTCACTCAGTAGAGCATGTTCTTACGTCACCTTTTTTCCTACCTGAAATCTTTTTTAAGATCCTGTTCAAATGCCACAATATCCATGAAGGCTTTCATAAACTTCTGGGAGAATTACTTACTTATTCCCTCTTGGCCCTTTCCTTGTGCCTCTCTTGAGAATGTATTTTATTCTCTTTTCTCTGACAATGACAATATGCATGTACCTCTTTCACCCCATCTCCATGCAACCACCCTCATTCCCAGCCTCCAGCCTGTGAGCTCTACGAGGGCATGGAATGAAGCTCCTTCCTTCTTGAATAATTCAATCAGTTCAGTAAACATTTGATGAATGAGGAAATGACCGAATGAATGTGTGAGTGGAAGGTTACTCAAATGGCACTTTCTGCCATTATTACAGATTGGTTCTATCAGAGAACAGGACTTCGAGTAACTTAAGTTCCAATATGGTTGGTGCCCATGGAGCTAAGTTCTGAAGTTTGCGATGCAGCCATAGAAAGACAGGCCTCTGTGGGGCCAAAGAAGGTGTAGGACCCCCAGAGAAGCGCTACTTCCTTTTTAAAGTAAAAAAAAAAGCTCTGTGGCCTTGGTTTGAGTTGATGGTGACAAGTAATTACATGAGAGATAATGAATAGACATACACAAAATGATGCAAATCTGAATGTAGCGAAGCCCATATCCATCTTGCTGGATTTTGCACCTCTAGTTAAAACTCCCTGAGTGATAGTGGCTCTTGAGGGAGGGAATTGCTTCTATCAAAGATTAATGGAGTCATGTGGGAGACTGAGGCAGAACACACCATGTAGCCTGTGTAAGACCCACTAGTGGGGATTCTACTTGTTTAAAAGATGATCACCACATTCTCAAGTTTAAATTTACTTCACTTAAGTGGTCATACCTTCAAGTGGGATAAAATAGTGGGATTATGCAGGTGAAAGCTGTCATCTCAATACCAATAGGGAGTTGAGAGTTCCTATAACTGTCCAGCCTGATCACCAGGTCCCCAGTAGCTCTGGGGCAGCAAAAAGAAGAGAATAATGGAAGAAGATTTTGGGGGAGTCTTTGGAAAACTTTCCATTGCCATGGCTTCTGGGAAATGGCCATCAATGACACAACCAACAGGATGCTCTTGACATTTTGGCCCTTTTACTTTCTATGTCATTTTCATGCTCCATTCCGGTAGTTTCTGTCAGCTTGTCAGTGTTCACTTTAATCAAAACTAGCAGGCTCATCCCAAGTCTCCAGAAACCCAACAAAGGGCCTGCCTCCCAAATTTCCTGACCTTGAACTCAGTGATTGCTCCAGGTTCTACCCATCAGAGTCTTTAGCTACTTACTCAGACTCTCTCTCTTGTCTAGTTCCTTGGCATTCATGATTGATTTAGGATAATTTTTTTTTTTTTTGGCTCTAACTTAGCCTTGTGTCTAACTGCTACCTTCAAATGCATCCATATTTCCAGATTCTGGAACTGGGGCAAACGGGCCAGATCTCAAATTCAATCCAACATACCGGGAGGCCATGTCCTCAACCGCAATCACCTGATTGCCTAGGAAATGGGGTCAGTCTATTTGTTTTCTTTTTCTCCCTTAAGGAGGAGCTAAATTGCTATAGAAAATAAAATGATTAAGATCTCATAATGTACCAGGAACTTAACATTTATTATAGCTTTCCACTTAATCCTTGTAAAGGTAGAAAATATTACTAAGAAGTGTAGTCAGAAATCATACCCAGGTAGTCTGAGCACAGGTCACTTGTGTTTATGACACTCTGAGGCTCAGCTTCCTCATCAACCAAATGGTGATAATATTAGTTTGAATAACAGAAAATTGTCTATATTCAACGATTTTCAATATAAAAATGACATTTTCAGATGGTTCAACATGTAACATTCCCTGCCTTATAAAGTTAGTTGTAAAGACAGTAATTGTCGAGAGTGTGACACATAGTAAACTTAACGTTAACTATTATAATTGTACCGTGTGCTTCATTTTCCTACTTTACCTTTGTGTGTGTGTATGTGTGGTTTTCTGCTTCCTGTGTTGTAGCTACAGTAGTCTCCTTAACACTTGGCAGACAGTAAAAACTCCATAAATAATTACTGAATTGAACTGGATTTGACGGAATTTGTAAAACAAAACAAAACAAAACTTGTGCTGAAATTCTATGAATTTCAGAATGGATGTCATTTGTGACCAATAACCATATTTACCCCATCTGAGCCATCTTTGCTGGTATATGGTTAATAGGTCCTGCTTTAACTTTTCTCATCCAAGAATTCTGAAATGTGGTTGTCTCATTGTCCTATTATGGCTAAAAGCTACGAGATTCTATATCAAGACCCAAAGACCAGGATATCCAGACAATAGAGAAAATCTTGGCCTTTAGCAACTCTCTCTCTCTCTCTCTCTCTTTTTTTTAAATAGACCCATTCTTTTACTAGGCTTAGTATCTTTGGGTTTGGGAGACAGAGCGAACCTCTGGAACATGCAATGTCTTCTGGAGAAGCACAAGTGTGGGGAAAAGGCACTGGACCCTGAGGATCCAGAACAGCTGCATATCTTGTGAGTCACATGTAGAGTGTGGGACCAGTCTGCATTTTGGACAATTGAAGAAAGTGTTGTGTAAAATCTCAGCCCCCTGGGGGACTAAGGTGAGCTTCCCTCCATCTTAGACAGCCAAGTTCAAAGTTTCCTGCTACCTGAAATCATCTGCATCCCTCCTCGGCAGAATTAATCAAGATCTCCTCCACTGCTGCTTGAGTACACATTTCTGACAGACCATTGCATTTAGGTTTGTGTAGATGGTTTCCCCAAAAGCCATTTTCTCCCCCTAGACTCTATGTGGGTAGCCCTCTTATGAGTCTTATTCATGTTGTAACATTGGTGCCTAATGCAGTGCTTGGCAGAAAGAAAATATCCCATAAATGCTTGCTAATAATAATAGCACTATATTTACTGAATGCTTATATGTTCTGATTGGGTTTGCACAGAACCCATACCCACTCTGATGATTTATTTCTATTTTATGGGGGAGGAAGCAAAAGCAGAGAGAATAACCTCATCAGGCCCCCACAGCTCGTGAGCGGCAGAGGAACGGTTCAAACCCAAGCAGTCCGGCGCCAGAACGTGCCTATTAACTGCATCTCTCTCCTTTTAATAGACGGAGGATTCTTGACTTTGGGCTAAGATGAAGAGTAGTGAAGCATTGCTCAGAAGGAAGGAATTCACTGTTGCGGGAGAAGAACAGAATTTTATCTCCTGGGCTTTTTGATTTGTTACAAGACCCCAAACCCTACTTGACTGATGGGTACTAGGGAGATAGACGCAGCAATTTAGAGATTTCAGAGTTGAGGTTATGGGGTGGGGGGAATGCCCAAAAGGGACTCTGAAGAGTCTCATTCACTCAGAACACTCGGATTGGCTCAGCAGCCAAGATGGCTGGGAGCCTTCGGGCTGGCAGCGACTTCAGGGTTAGTTTTGGAGGCCCCCTGGCTCCGCCGACCTGCGGCTGCTGCCTTGAGGGCATCTTCAGCAGCGTGTTCTGGACACCCAAGCGTCGCGACATTTCAGCCTTGTTCCCGAGTCTCATTAGGACAGAGCCAGGGGATGAGTATAATGAATGCATAATGTGCAAATTGCTTCCGCCGTGCGCCTCGGTGCAGGGCTGCGCGGGGAGCTGATGATTAAACCGTGAACCTGGCCTCCGGCGGCGGCGACAACGCACGCCTGGAATGAGGTGTTCGCTTCCATTCAGATCTGCTGCCGATCCGCCCGAGCCTCGGCCCCAGGGGACCATGACTCACGTCTTATTCCCTGGAGCCGCGTGTGTTTTGACTTTCAATTTCATCCGTCTGACGCCACGCCCGGGCTGAAGTCAAGACAGTTTGTGGCAGAAGCAGCTTTTCAGAAGAAACTCCACCTCCGCCGGCTGGAGGCTGGAGAGCGGAACTTGCTTCCAGCAGTTACGCAAACACTTGTCTCCTTCCTCATTCCAGTTGCGGGGAGGTTGCAAACGACTTGCCTTGCAGGGGCATCCTGAAATCCATTCTAATCACATTGGAATAAAGGAAATTATCTTTTAGCTTGCTTACAGTTTCAAAATTCAGATATGGCTAGTCCGGTTTCAGTGAATTCCCAGGGACTGGGAGGTGAATAATAATCAGGCAGTACATCTGCTGAGTGCCTCAAACTTTCCAGAACATTTCTACAACTATTACATAATTGGACTCTGGCAGCAACTCTCTTAACGCCCTTATCCCAGATAACATCACCGTCATTTGGCAAATTAAGAAACAGGGGCTTGAGTAATTTCCCTGAGGTGACACAGCCAGGCAGGAGCCCAGTATTGTACCTCCCCCCATAAATAACTGCTGCCTGTTGAATTTGCTCTGGGGCAAGTTTTACTGAGGAAGTAAAATGTCTTTAAAACTTAAATGATTTTTTTTTTTTTTTGCTTAGTGAATATAGCATTTTTGGACATGGGAAGAAGGAGATGTGACTTATATAACCAATAGTTCTGGACCCCAAATGAGAATTAAGTCCCACTCAAGGTTGAACTACAATGTAACACAAAATATCTAAAAAATTAGTCATTTGAAGAATTTTCTTATCTTTAAGCATTATCTGTACTACTATTTTCTTAATATTTTTTCTATATTGAGTCTTTTGTTAAGCCTAAATAAAAGGAGTTTGTATCACTGCCTCAACTTAAAAATTTTATCACCTACATAAATAGGCAACCCAAACCATAAATTCAATAAAAATATGAAGATGTTAATAAATTTCTGTTTAGATCCTGCAGCCTATAGAAAGCTCTGAGCCTAAGGCCAAAAAGAGAAGATTTTCAAGTGTCAGAAAAGTATTAAAAACATACTAGCCCCAAGATGAAAATTTCATCTTTATGTACCTGGGAGAATTGTACAAGGAAGAAATTTCAGACTGTGTAATTCAATTTTACTTTTGTCCTGTCTGTGCCTGACATCAAATCACTTCCAGTGATGCATTCTATACTTTAGGAGACATAGATGCCTCTGATTAACTCTTTTGATAATGGGAGCCTCTTGGGGAAAGCAGAACAAATCCTCATTACCAACTTGTCTCACCAATGACTGTAATTCAAGTTATAGTAATATTTAAACCAGCTGATCTCAATATTTGTATCAGTCAGTTTGAGCAAGGTTCTATGTAGTAACAAACAATCCTCCCAAATCAACTGTTTAAAACAACTTTATTTCTTAGTCACTCTGCATGCCACTGAAAGGTTTGGAAGGCAACACTCCACATTGCAGTCAGTCACTCAGGGACCAGGCTGTGTGGGCAGCCACTGTCTCAAACCTTGTCTGCCATTGTGGTGAAGGAAAGTGAACTCTGATATGTCCACCTAAGCTCATAGGCTAGAACCCAATCATGAGTCCAAGAAATGTAATTATGTTGTATTCCCAGAAGAGGGAGAATTAGAAATACTTAGTGAATAGTACTAAGAGTTACAACAAAATTTTAAGATTACATACTCACTTGAGCATCTGTTTATAGCTCTGGAGCTGTCTGATAAAAAGCATGCTGTAATATACACATAAACATTTGCATTCAATTTCATGGGATTCAGTGGACCTCAGGTTAAAAATCTAATGGTCTAATAAATGGAGTAACTGCATTCAGGGGCTAGGGATTGATCAAGGAAGGCCTCCCTGAGGAGACAAATCAACTAAATTTTGCTTTTAAAGAATCACAATGGTGTAGAAAAGAGGTAGACCATTTTCTGGGCAAGAAGAATGATGTGGCTGAAGATGGACCTGATGAGAATAAGTATAGCTGCTGGTAAAGAGGTTTATATAATTAAAGCTGAAAATCCAAGAAGTTGGGACTGGAACATATGGGAGAGCATTAAGAAAAAAAAAATCAGTGAAAGATCTGGAACTATGTATGGAAAGTCAATCCAGTTGGTTCCAGTTGAACAGAGGAGCCTCATAATGGAAAAATGTTGAAAGATAATTTGCTATTGTATTTCTAAGGATCAGATCCCCATGGTTTATATTTAGTAGACAATTAATATAAATTTACTGTGATTTTTTTTTTTTAATCCAACACTCCAGTCATTCAAGCAACAGTGTTTTCTGAGCGGTGGCTCAGAATAAAAGCAGAAATTATTTCCCTTCAGTTGCTAACTTCCTGGCGGAAAAAGACACATGAGAAAGATTAGTGATAAACACTGGATAGGGAAGGGATTCTGAGAAAGACCAAAACATAAGGGGGCATGAAGAGGCTGTGAAAATGGACAAATAAGAAAGGAGCAACCTGAGTGATTAGCAATAGTTAGGGAAGGAGGGGTGGGTGAGGGAATGCAGGAATGAGCTGAGATTATCATTCCATGGTTGGAACGGAGGGCCAGGAATTATAATTGATCATGTGAGGACATTGAGAAGGAGGTAAGAGATTGGGAGGGAATGGGGTCAGCTCGGGTCTTGATATGCTTATTTGGAGATGTGATTATTTTTAAGGTTGGTTTGGATGGCTTTTGCGTACAGAGTGAAAGAAACAAAACAAGATCCCTGACCTCATGTCCTCAAAGAGATTATGGTCTACCGGGAATAGAATAATCTAAGAATCTCACAAATAAATGCTACATTACAACTGCAATATGTATTAACCAGGAGAGATATGTGGTCCATGAGAGAATATTCTGGAGAGAATTTGCTATGTCAGGGAAGTCAGAGAAGGTTCTCCAGAGGAAATGTAACTGAGCTTCCTTGGAAGTAAGAGGTTCAAAGGGAAAAGCAGGCAATGCAGGGTTGCGGAGATTTTCTAGGCAGAGGGACTGGGATGAATGTCTGTTCTGAGTTAGATGCTGTTTGGAGTTTTGAATTAAGACAAAGAATGTGCTTTGGTGGTGGGGACCAGAACCATGACTCATGAAGAAAATTCAGTAGAGCTATTTCACTTAGGAAAAACAGAGTGGGGGCGGAGACATGATTCTGTTCATAGGAAGAGGCTGAGACCAGCTCCACAGAGTCTGGAAGTTCTGAACTGGGATCCATAGTGAAGCCTACAAGAGGTCAGACTTCAGATCACTACAAGGGAAAAACCCAAAATTTAAGAATAAAGCTGTCCAAAGATGGAATAACAAGTGGCATTAGAAAATAATGAGTTGCTTGTCATTGGAGGTATTTGATTTAAGTATAGGCTGGAAGGCTGTTTGTTAGAGATATGACGGAAAGAGTAGATGACATTTTACGTACCTTTCCAGTCATGATAATCTATGAACTAGCTTGGACTCAGATAAACTCATCTGTATTTATTCAAGAATCAATTTAAAATGAAGTCTTTTTAGGTGGAGAAAGAGATATTCTTTACAAATGCCAGCAGCATTTCCATAATGGGAATAAATAATGGACTAGCGAGCAAGTCTCTAGAAAAACTGTAAAAAAAGGTCAGATATATTTACATTTAAATTTGGTTTTATGTTTAATGAACAGTTCTGTTATGAGAAAAATTTAAAGATGTGAGAAAAGGAAAAATTAGTGTTTCATTATGCCGTCTAAGAAAGGCGTGGAAATACCATATCTTTTGATAAAGATAGAGAATCAAATTTACTATAGTGTTGCTCTGACTTGTTTTAACTAATCAAATTTTTAGTATTCTTCTTTATCCCAGATGTGATGTATGAAATGGCCCTGGAATCACTGCTTCCAGTTCTAAGCCCCTTGGACAGCAATCCAGGGACTATTTCATTTCCCCATATTTAAAGCTGCTGAGGCAACTTCTCCAAATACTGACAAAGGACCAGTGGTACAGATGTATTTCATTTTGTTAATATTTGCTTGTGGGACTCTAAGGACTTTAGAGTTATTAAGGAACCTTTAAAAGGGGCTGGTTAAAGCAAAACTGTAAATTCATTAGCCATTTTTCTCTTTGTTATTTTTTACTTCATTTTTTTCCCCCACATTCCCCATTGTCAGGGTTCTTATCTCTATTTTACAATCTTTGTTCTGGCCTTTGAAAATTCTTAGGGTCCACCTTATAGCTCTTTTCTCAGGCTTTCTTTCTTTCTTTTTAAAGATTGATTTATTTATTTTAGAGAGAGAGCACAAGCAGGAGGGGCAGGGGGAGAGGGAGAAAGAATCTCAAGCAGACTCCCTCCTAAGCAGGGAGCCCAATGTGGGGTTTGATCTCATGACCTTGAGATCACAATCTGAACGAAAACCAAGAGTTGGATGCTTAACCGACTGCTCCCCTGCCCCCAGGCTTGCTTTCTTATGCTGTAACTCTCTGTCAATCAAAACATAGCCATCTGTTAGAATCACCTAGAGGGGTCATAGGACCTCGATCACTAGGATCCATCCCCAAAGTTTCTGATTCAGTAGATCTGAGTGGGATCTGAGAATTTGCATTGTTATTTTCCAGGTGATGCTGATGTTGCTGATCTGGAACCACACTGAGAATCACTGCTTTAACAGATGCTTTAAATCACCCTACCTGTAGCATGTCCTCCTTTCTTCAGTGTCAAAGTAATAGATGATTTGATTTATGTGCTAATTCCCAGACTCTATACCAAAAGTTCAAAAAAAAAAAAAAAAAAAAGCCTGAGATGTAGAATACAGTCTCAGTGGCTTTCTTTGGGGGAGGAGATTTTAGGTTGGGTAGCCTTTTTTCAGCTCCTGACTTCATATTACACATGTGAATACCCTACCTCCAGAAGTGATACACTCATTTTATCAAAATAGCACTCTAAAATCCCAAAAAAGGCTAAGTGAACTGTGAAAGTCATCTGGTGAATCAGTGGGAATCCTGAACACAAAATGCTAAACTTGACCATGAAGATGGTAAGTTTTGACCTTGAAGACTCTCTTACATCTCCTTGGGCTTCTGTTTAAAAGGAGGTATAGAAATGCATAGTTGGGAGATTTCCAAACAGAAAATATCCTTGTTAAAATGTTTGTATGTATATACTCAAAATGTTGATTCACAAAACAATTATGCCAGGAGAATCTGAAAGATTGAGACATTCAGTGTTGTTTTAAACAAAGTAATTAACTTCTAGCACACAAACTTCTTTCCCCAAATCCATTGAGGAAGCAGATGCTCAAACATGCATGGTATTAGATTACAGGAGTGGTACTTTCTTTTCCTCCAAGCACCAGATGGTTCTAGAATCCAAAGGCAATGGAAAAGAAAGCCTAAATTTCTTTAAGTGGCTCTCATTGAGAGTTTATGAGAAAGATCGTATTTTAGTACCTAGTAAGCAAATGTAAAAATAATTTCAAAGTCAAATCCCATTTCACAAAGGAAAAAGGCACAGTGTCCAAGGATTAAAAGGGGCCTTAAATGTTACCTAATTTATCTAGGGCCACTAGCAATGTGGTACTTTGATAAGAAGAAGAAAGAAGAGGAGGAGGGGAAGGAGGAAGAAGAAGAACAACAACAAAACCCTCCCCCCAAAACAAAGAATAAACAAATACTAGAGCTATAAATGGCTCATTTTTCTTATGTACAACCTCAAATTTTAACTCAAATACTAGGAAATGTTATACAAAATAAGGGAAAGAGTAGAAAAATAGAGTGAAAGAAAATTTTCCTTAAAAAAAATCTATCCATAATTTGTTAGCAGTGCCTGAAGCTCACATACAAAGGTTGTTCATTTGCCTAAGGACACTGAGACGACAAAACATTCCAAGATGGAGCTTTGACAGTAGAAATGAGGACATGTTAACTCAACTGAACACAACATCGTTTTGGCCAGCCATTGTGGCAAGGCAATGGGGTAGGTGTGAGGGTACAGTGGTAGAAAACAGAGTTCCTGCCTCTTAGAATCAGTGGATTTTGTCTGAGGAACTAGGTAGTTACAGTATTAAATGTACCCAGTTCCTGATTTATATGTTCTCTGAAAGCAGTTTGGCAGCTTCTGCCTTTGCAAGGGAAGTAGTAAAACATTTCATTCTTCTATGATTGGGAGTTTAAAAAAAAGTCATGACAGGAACATTTATTAATAAAGAAAGTATACTACAACTAAAAGAAAGAAGTTTAAATAAAATTTGGAAGCAGTGCATCCGGGAGGCAAAGAGTAAACAAGGAGTATAAGGAAGGAAAAGTAAGCAGAAGAGAAGGGAGGCAGACGTGAGGAATGAGCAATGAGAAGTAGCCCAGGCCTTTAGGGGTGGGGGAAGACACTGCAGACCACCCTTTGCCCCTGGCAAATGCTGGAGGACCTCAGGTCATACATACTGCAGACTGGACTCCTCCATGGGTCTTATCTTCCAAGGGACAGAAGAATGAAGGAGTTAAGAGACGGGGGAGAAGGAGATGAGAGAAAGGAAAAAGAAAACACATTGGCTTCTGAATCTTAATTGCTTTCATATAAATTGAAACAAAATGGGAAATGTAATGGCGTGGAAGAGAGATACATTTCGAACTGAGGTATTACTAAGATTGCTTGTACAAATGACAATAAAATATTCAAAGTCTGGTCTAAATGAAATATGAAATTGAATAACAAAGAATGAAATGACTAAGATTTAAGAAAATCTGATCATAAAAACAAATTAGTCCATTCTAATTACTTAGATTTGAATTGTGAATGATTGGCTTGATCTCAACAGCACATGTTGAGGATTCAAGCTAATTTAGTAAAAACTATTATCATACACAGTACATAATTATTTTGAAAATGTTCAAGATATAGAGCTTTGTTTCTAAGAGGCAATGATAGTTGGTAATTTGGACCTAACAGAAAATTAAAATTTTGTAAGGAACATTTAAAATGATTTTATCTCAGGCTTAGTAATAAAAAGATTTATAGGTTATCTATAATATACATGCTCTAAAAGATTTTACATCAACAAAAATGCTGCCTTCTCTCTTTATATTACATTTTAACTTCTTCAAATGGATTTCTATTTCAGAAAATAGTTTCCTTTAGAACAAATAACTACTGGCAAAAACAATTAATGATTTCTAGAGCTATATTAAATATAACTCATTGAAAAATCTATAGAACACAGGCTGCTGGTGAGTAGAATTTTCCAAATTCAGTAATTACTCTCTTGTTTGGAAGACATTATAATATGCCACATAGCAATATTAAAGTGATCTAATGTCAACTCTTGTTTTCCATTTTTGCTGTCCCAGATAGGAGTCTGGGCCTAGGCCATCTGGACAGTGACCAAGAAAAGCAATTGGGACAACCCCTGAGGATCTTTGTCAAAGTGACTACATTCTAGACTTGGATCTTTAATGGTTGGATCCATGCCATACTCATTTCTCTATTCTTATAACCCAGCAGAGTTATGGAAATGCCTTTGGAAAGAATTAGGTTCAAATCATACCTCTACCAGTTATGAGTGAGGAACCAGTGGCTGACTTATTTATTTCTGAATTTCGGTTTTGTCCTCTGCAAAATGGAGATAAAAATAACTATCTGTTGTAGTTACACGAGGATTAAATTAGATTGTAGAAATTCCAACTACAGTGCTTGGAACATAATGGAACTCAATAAATGATATGTATTTATCTTTGTATCATACAATAGGCAGGAATTCACTTACCCACATATGGCTCATTACTCTACCCACACCTGTAGCTGATGCAGCCAGTCCATCCCAGCAGCTGCCTCCTGACATCTCAATTGGAGTTTTTGAATGACGTTTTGTGTGGATTTTGGATGATTAACCTCAGGAAAGAGATTGACTTTGGGGCCTTAGAAGAACTATAGCTTTTGGCCCTTGTTAAAAAGGTTCAATTCCTGAACTAGCCTAGTCAAGAGTGTCTTCATTGAGAGCTATTGAGACCTATGTTGAACCAACCCTTCAAGATTGCACTTGCAGAATTTTCTGGGGCAGTATTGATACTGGTTAGTTCAACTGGCCACACAGAACTACTAGAAAACAAATTAGGTCAAACTCAGAGTGGCTTAAATATTTATCAAGGTTAAAGAAAATGTTATTATGTATATAAAGCTAACAAAAATAGCAGCAAAAGAGCTGACATCATTGAGATAGTGGTTGAGAAATGGGATTTTCAACTTTTTCTCTTTAACCTAGCACTTGACGTTGCTCTAAAAACTCATTATGAAGCATAAAAATATTAGATGAATTGGCCATAGGGTTAAATCTGAAACTATGAGTTCCAAGTCAATTCACAGATGATGGTGGTCTGGTCATTTGGAAAAATCAAATATTTTCAATAGGAGAGCAGGGAAAGAAGGAAGGGAGGAGGGAAAAATCAAGGGTCATTTTCCCTAAGATTGTTTTTTCCCTAATATTTTAAACTATTCCTATTTCCTTGAGGATTTCAAGAGTACTGTGGTTTACCTAACATAGCTAGAAATCATTTTAATAAAACCTGATAATGAGCTATCTTAGCAAAGGCTTCTTTTCCCAGGAGGCTTTTTTCCCTTGAATTTGTAGATGGAACCAAATGGCTCTCCACAGTGCTTCCCAAACACTTCTGGCTAACCTCTTTCTTAGTGCTTTCCAGTTTATAACAAAATAATCTGTTTGTCTGTCATCCCCACTAGACTAAAGGATCCTCAAAAGTATATACAGAGAGCCATATATATATAGTCATATACATATGATGTCATAAAAAGCTTTCATACATATATATGATATCATATATAAACTAACATACATATATAATTCATCTTTGTATCTGGCACTTAGTAGGCATTGCAACTTATTGAATGGACAAATCAGTAGCTGATTATTCATTTAACCTAGATATAAAGGGATCTCTTATACAGCAAGATTCTTTTCATACTTAAAGTATATTTCAAAACATAGTTTCTAGAAAACACATCTTTAATAAAATAGGTAAAAATTTAGACATATGAATTATTAAAATAAATAATCATGTTATCTAGCAAAGCAGAGCACTGGTCATGAATTACAAATCTGAGATGTTGGGAGTTAGCTACTATCTTATGCCCTGGATTAGTCACATTTATGAAAAGTATTCAATTCATCTGATTCCATAGGAAAAGAAAAATATTTATAGCTACTTCCTCTCAATTACAGATGAATACCCATTACATACGTGTCACATTTTTCTCTAACAGTAAAAGAATCCATTTTTTATTTAATGGAAGTATTTTCATTAACATTCAACCTCTAAGCCTCCTTTTTTGAGACAGATATTGCAAAAGATACCAACAGATTCATATAGAATTATCAACTAGTAGACCTGAAATCTTAGAAATACCTGCTTCAAAATTATATTGAAGCTCTAGAGCAAAATTCCAACTCATTAGAGCCTTAAAGTTTATTCTCATACAAAAAAAAGAGAAAACTTTCTTTTTTATTCAAATAAATGGAGTTTAAAAACAATTTTGCTTCTGGTCATGATATTAAATATGACTTTTCATATTAATAATGTGCCTTCCATTCCTCTTGGAGTATACAAGGGAACGGTAATGTAATTTCTTTGTGGGCAATGTAGAAAAAAAAGTCCTTGTGTGTAAAACTTTTTTATAACGACAAAAACAACAGCAACAAGAAACACTTATCACAAGATATTAGAACATAGATAAGATTATATTTCAATTAGCCATGTCTGTCTGACAGATTTCTTTATTTCTAAGGGAAATTGTGCAGAGCATTTTATTTCAAGCCTCAAAAATTTTGATGAAAGAAAAAAGAAAACTGCAATTTTTGCCACGAAAAGACAGGTGGCGTAAGCATGCAGCATTTTTTTTTTCCCCTCAAATATATAAAGTGATTATTTTCTCTTGGGTTCTTTGAAAAAACTCGCTTGTGCTCGGGTTTGTGGCTGAGCCCGGTGACGTCAGTGTGGCAGTGCGGAGTCAGGCGCCACGGCTCTCTATAAGCCGAGGAGCTGTCCGGGTGCTGAAACGGCCCGAGCAGCTCACCCGGCGCTCTGGGAGGAACATGCTGTGGACCTCCTCTCCCATATAAAAAGGAGGTAAGACTGCTTTTCTCTTTGATTTACTGGAAAGTTCTAAATTGCGTGTTCTTTCCTTAATTCCTAGCTGAGAAGAAAAAGACCGTTTGGCAACCTTATATCTATAGAATAACTGAATAGCAACCTGCTGCTCTTCAATCAATGTAAGGACACTATATATGTACATATAGAATTGAATCTATGATTTATAGATGCTGTTGGATATTTATAACCATGATGCTATTTGGATAACCATATGTAAGAAGTGTGAAAAAGTTAAGGATTTTAGGGTCAATACCCATATTAATGTAAAGTTAACTAAGCCTGATTATTTTCTTTCCTTAATGTATTGTTTCTTCTCCTAAAAACTAGATACAAAGCCAGAGATATACTTTATATGTTTAATATTCTTAGCAGTATGTTTCCAATCATTCAAAGGCTGTTAAACACATTAGTCATAGAGGCAACCAATTTTGGAACTAGTTCTTTTTTTCTTTGACATTTACCTTACAAGAGCTCAAAATTAATAAACTATATAAAATTATTTTCTGAACTGATATACTCTGAAAGGGCTTACATTATTATCTCCTAGTTTTAGTCCCAGGAAAGTAAGATTAGAATTATCCTGAGTACAGTTTTTTTCTTTTATTCAGAGTGCAATATTATCTTGGGTTATAGGTTAGATATGACTATGAATTGCAGAGAGTTGTTAATTTTGAATTACCATGAGGAAAACCTTCATAACTGTGTAAGATATTATTATTATGTTTTGATTGAAAGAGGTTGTACAATCTTTTGCTGGACATTTTTAATGGGACACATTTCTTTTTTCTGCATCTTAACTAGTGGAATTGCTCAAATTAGATTAAATATATCCTGTATTTGTCAATGTTCCAGTCTAAATTTCAATAGAAAAGACATTTTTAGCTTATGAAGCACTAGTTCAAATTGTACATAGAATATTAGAGCTGTTGAAACCTTTTTCAGTATATTGAATAACTGCTACCTGGGAAAGAAATCCCTTGAGTCTTACTCAAAGGCAGTAACTATGTCATCCAAACTGAAACCTTATATATGACCAAAGAATAGCATATGTTAGGCTGTGGTTTAAATACCTGCATTAAATATTCTGCCCCAATTCCACAGCAAAACCCATCTATAAGATAATGATTTTAAAGACAAACACATAACTCATATGTTAAGAATACCCCAGGATAATGGTTTTGAAGAAAATAAGTTCATTAAGATTCTTAAAATTACTATTTCACATGCCAATGTTGAAAATAGATAATCAAAGCTAAATTCATAATATAGAGAAGAAATTATAACGTACTTTTATTTAAATCTAAGAATCTATGAATTAAATTTCTTATAGTAAACATTAATTCATAGTAAATATTTCAGAAATTTTCTCTGACATGCCTTTAAAGATTTTTTCTTTCAGTAAATTAAGTAGTCTGATTAATGGGAATCATTTTAATAATTATATGCATTTATGCTAAAGAAATTTCTATAACTACAACCACTGTTAAGTTCTAAAAACTGAAAGCATTACTTAAATACCAAATGATGAAAAATGATATTTTCTACAGCTGATATCTAAGCTAACAGAATATTGTACCCACAAAACTTAGCTTGTATGTCACAAAATCATGATGCAAATAAGATATCATGAACAAATTTGTGAGCTTTCCTCACATTTATTTGCAACAAAAATTGCAAATATTAAAATAGTTTTTCAGTGTTAGCAGTGCTGAATGTAAAACATGTAAAAAAATAATCCCCTTTGTAATTCATATGTGAGATAATAAGACATTGGAGGAAAAAAATGAATGAAGATTTTTAAGTAGGAAGAATTCAACATATCGTCTGTGTTTATCTAAATTGGGAGTTACATAGTGGTTATTTTAAGATTTTCTAACAGTATGAGTCATTTAAGATTTCACAGGTCCACACCAAAATAGACACAGACATAAGTCAAGCTGAATCTGAACACTCACAGGTTCAGAAATAGACTGGTTAAGAAAACTTATGTTCTCTCTGTAGCATCTGTTATTATTTACTATGCATTCTTGAAGGCTGATGAAAAATATAACCATGATTGCATTTTGCAAGACAGTCACAAATAAAATGATTAGAAGAAATATGGAGCACAAATATTTTAAAAGTTTACTTTTTCAGTATGTTTATACAGAAAGAAACTTCACTAGGTTAGCCTACTAGCTGGGACCAGAGAATGTTCTGGAGGTTATTAAGGTATAGAACCTTTAAAATTGTCAGTTGGGTTTGGTGTCAGAGTGAGAACAAGTTATTTCTGAAAAATGTAGGTAAATAGGACTCATCCACAAGGCAATTCAGTATGATTGACATTAAGATGCTGTATTACTTCATTGTATGTAATGTCACTGCTGTAGTGTTTCTACAAAAAATTAGATGGACAATTCAGGAACTTAACCACATGATTTTTTATACAACCTTAAGGAAATCATTTAATGTGGTGTGTGTGTGTGTGTGTGTGTGTGTGTGTGTGTGTGTGTGTATGTACATGCATGTTTTAAATTAAGCCAACTAATTTTTTTTTACCAGTGTTTTCAATAGGAATGTTATACAAGAGAACTAAAAATCAGCTTGGAAATTTTTTATTAAACAGAAAATGCATACTAAAAAAAACTAACTACATGTTTTGCAAATTAAAAAATAAAATTTTAGAAACCTCATATCAGTATTTTTGTTATTATTTTAACAAAGTGAATGTCATGAAAACTTGATGAAATTGGGTAACAATTTTGCTGGATTCCTGTAGTTAGGTTGTGAGGGTTATATAGGAAATATGTACGGCTTTTAAAAAGAGTCATCCCAAGCTTAATGTGAAATAATCTCTGCTGTCTGTTTTCCCTCAATGATCAGTTACTTGTTTTGCTATAGTGTCTTCTAGTTTTTCATTTCTATTAACTCATATTTTCTATGCTTTAAGGACATCTTTCAAACATGGCAGAAGCTAAGACTCACCGGCTTGGAACAGCCCTGTCTCTCATCCCTTTAATTTTCCTCATCTCTGGGGATGAAGCAGCTTCATTTCAGCGAAACCAGCTGCTTCAGAAGGAACCAGACCTCAGACTGGAAAATGTCCAAAAGTTTCCCAGTCCTGAAATGATCAGAGCTTTAGAATACATAGAAAAACTCCGACAACAAGCTCACAAAGAAGAAAACAGCCCAGACTACAATCCCTACCAAGGAGTCTCTGTTCCCCTTCAGAAAAAAGAAAATGGTGATGAAAGTCACCTGCCAGAAAGTACAAGGGATTCCCTGAGTGAAGATGAATGGACGAGGATAATACTTGAAGCTTTGAGACAGGCTGAAAATGAGCCTCTGTCTGCACCAAAAGAAAAGCCCTATGCCTTGAATTCAGAAAAGAACTTTCCAATGGACATGCCTGATGATTACGAGGCTCAACAGTGGCCAGAAAGGAAGCTCAAGCACATACGACTCCCTCCTATGTATGAAGAGAATTCCAGGGACAACCCCTTTAAACGCACAAATGAAATAGTAGAAGAACAATATACTCCTCAAAGTCTTGCCACACTAGAATCTGTGTTCCAAGAGCTGGGGAAACTGACGGGACCAAACAACCAGAAGCGTGAGAGAGTTGATGAGGAGCAAAAACTTTACACAGATGATGAAGATGACATCTACAAGGCCAATAACATTGCCTATGAAGATGTGGTTGGGGGAGAAGACTGGAACCCAGTAGAAGAAAAGATAGAGAGTCAAACTCAGGAAGAGGTAAGAGACAGCAAAGAGAATGCAGAAAAAAATGAACAAATCAATGATGAAGTGAAGCGTTCGGGACAGCTGGGCCTCCAAGATGAAGATCTCCGGAAAGAGGGTAAAGATCAATTCTCAGATGATGTCTCCAAAGTAATTGCATATCTGAAAAGGTTAGTGAATGCTGCAGGCAGTGGGAGGTCACAGAATGGGCAGAACGGGGAAAGAGCAACCAGGCTTTTTGAGAAACCACTTGATTCACAGTCTATTTATCAGCTGATTGAAATCTCAAGGAATTTACAGATACCCCCTGAAGACTTAATTGACATGCTGAAAACTGGAGAGAAGCCAAATGGATCAGTGGAACCAGAGCAGGAGGTTGAACTTCCCGTTGACCTAGATGACATCTCAGAGGTTGACGTAGACCATCCAGACCTGTTCCAAAATAAAATGCTCTCCAAGAATGGCTACTCCAAAACACCTGGCCGTGCTATGGCAGAGGCCCTACCAGATGGCCTCACTGTTGAGGACATTTTAAATCTTTTAGGGATGGAGAGTGCAGCAAACCAAAAGCCTCCATATTTTTCTGGTCAGTATAACCGAGAGAAAGTTCTGCCAAGACTCCCCTATGGTCCTGGAAGATCTAGAGCAAACCAGCTTCCCAAAGGTGCCTGGGCACCAGATGTGGAGAACAGGCAAATGGCATATGAAAACCTGAATGACAAGGATCAAGAATTAGGAGAATACTTGGCCAGGATGCTAGTGAAATACCCTGAGATCATGAATTCAAACCAGGTGAAGCGAGTTCCAAGTCAAGTCTCATCTGAAGATAACCTACAAGATGAGGACCATATCGAGCAGGCCATCAAAGAGCATTTGAATCAAGGCAGCTCTCAGGAGACTGACAAACTGGCCTCGGTAAGCAAAAGGCTCCCTGTGGCACCACCAAAGAATGATGATACCCCAAACAGACAGTACTTGGATGAAGATCTGTTAATGAAAGTGCTGGAATACCTCAACCAAGAAAAGGCAGAAAAGGGAAGGGAGCATATTGCTAAGAGAGCAATGGAAAATATGTAAGAGTTTTCATTAAATGCCCTAATTTCTTCCTCCAACCCCAAGAAAACCCCAGCATTTCTCTTTAGTGTGTTGACTTCTATCCTGTTAACACTGTAATATCCTTAAATGATGTACAGGCAGATGATTCCATTTCACTGGGGTATCTGCTTCACTTATTCTGAGCTATTCTCTTGTGTGTGGATATGTGTCAATGTTATGACTTCTGGATAAAAAAATTAATCACATCCCTTATTCAAGAAAGATATCTGTGATAGTGTTTAATAGTGTATTTAATGGCTGTGGCATTGTTGATGCTCACATATGATAAAGAGTGTCCTATAATTCTCTTGAAAGTTTTTAATATTTATTGAATTATTTTGTTACTGTCTGTAGTGTTTTGTGAAGTTCTGGAGCAAAAAAAAATAAAGCATTATAAATATATAGTTTTATTCATAAGGCCTTTTCTATTGTGTGTTTAATTGTTGATTAATAAATGTTATTTCTCGACAACTGTGGACTATTCATTCTGGAAAGCCAGAGACAATGACTATGGAGCCCAAAGAGAAAATTCTTATCTTCCACAGTCAACCCAGGTAAGAAATAATTGTAAATATATTATTATGCTATGTGCTTAGAATGTAACATCTTCTAATAGCCCACTGCTTAACACTTGCTTATGGCTTTTCTCACATATATGATTTATGGAATAAGACTTTTATTGTCATAGTTATACCTTGCACCTTTGATTTATAAATAAATAAATACATTTAAGTCTTCCATACCCATAACTAGCTTTGGAAAAAAAAAAGCTGCGTTCAGGGCAATCAGAAATAACTACAGACTTGGAAGTAACCTACCTATTTCCAGATCACCCTGGTCCTCAGAAGACAAGGCTGAAGCCCCTTTTGTATGATTTGAGAGGGGCTAAGGACCCTCAGACTGTCAGGTAAGTGAATGAGCACAGGCACAGTGGAAAACACCAATTGCCTTCTCTTTTGTCCTTGTACTTGAGAGAATCCTGAGTGGGCTAGGCCGTGTGTGATTGTTACAATGTGTGTCATGTTGGGGAATGATATCATCCTAACATATCAACAGGGAATCAACAACAGCAAAGGCAGCCGGCACAAGAAAAGATACATAGCAACAAAACAGTAATAGTCGTAAAAGAAAAAAGGCAATAAATAATTACTATTTACGGATGCCTATTACACACCAGGCACTGTACTAAACACTTTACCTCATTTAGTCTGCACTGTAACGCTGTCAAGGGTCTCTTATTATCCCTGTTTTACATCAGGAGAAGCAAAACTCAGAAAGGTTAAATAACTCTCAGAAACAAACTGAGGGTTCTAGAGGGGAGGGGTGTGGGGGATGGGTTAGCCTGGTGATGGGTATTAAGGAGGGCACGTTCTGCGTGGAGCATTGGGTGTTATGCACAAACAATGAATCATGGAACACTACATCAAAAACTAATGATGTAATGTATGGTGATTTACATAACATAATAAAATAAAATTAAAAAAAAAAGAAAAAAATAACTTTCCCAAAGTCACTTGGTGTTCCGAGTTACCAAAGCTTGAGATCTTCATCACTTCACTACATAGTTTCTAAGGGAAGTGCCCTGTCAGCTGAGTTGGGACTTTGGAAGTGGGATGGTGAGGGACTCATGAGGTCTCAGGGTGGGTTACTTCCAAGTGTCGGCACCTGTGGTGTGTGTGTGTGTGTGTGTGTGTGTGTGTGTGTCTGCGTGTCTGGGCTAGGGAGGGGAGGAGATCCTTGCACGGTCAGAAGGCAAAGAGAGGGCCTGCATATCTTGGGGAAAACATTGAATGTAGGTTTTTCTACTTTACAATTTTGCCTAGACTCTTTTCTAAATTATCACACAATTTTGTGGAATTCTAGGATCTGTTAAGTGGAAGAGAACTTAGAGGTAAATTACCTCTACAGTGTTTCTAATTAATACCTAATTAATTAATACTCAATACTTACTCATATACTTTCAAAATGGAGACTACCTCACTAGACAATACTATGAATTGAAGATTATGGAGACATCCAGGATATTTGGGTGGTTTAAGGTCTAGGTACATACTACATGCCGTGCTTGGCAGAGGTCCACATATATCTTCTGCCCTTTGTATATTCTCTTCAAATTTCTGTTTCATGCAAGAAGTCACTCCTACTATCCTAAGTCAACCCCATGACTACTTCTATGCCAACCCTAAGCAGGAAGGAGAACTTGGCACATGACTCCACTCAACAGAAATGCCCTCACTGTGATATTTAAACATTCTACCCAGAAGTTAGGAATTGAGCACAAGTTACCGTACATGATACAGCTGAGTCTCCCAGGTTGGGATCTACACACAAATCAGTGGGATGTCAAACCCTGCACTCATTCTGCTACAATGTGATACTTTTTTCTTAAAAGTCTCAGACTTGAAATTCCATGATTCTCTAAGGATGACATTGTAGGCATCAGGATTGGCCATTGGGGAGCTACTTTAATTTGGAATGTATATTCTTTGCCTGACTTCTCTCCAGCACCAGTCAGCAAGCATCTCTGCCTTTTTGCAATACCACTGTATTCCCAGCTACTGAGTCATCAGACTTATTTCTGATCCAATGATTTTTTCTTCAAAAGTGCTTTAGTACATTGCTCACTAGTGTAAGACAGAAGGCTCTAAGTACCATTTAAGGATGTAAATGACAAATTAGTTGGGATTAGAACAACACAGCCTCTTTGCCCAGAAGCCTCCTTCAGCAGAAGTCAGAGAGTAGCTTGAGCCCTCCAAACAGATGCCCTCTGCAGGCTACCACTGCAAGAAGAGTTGCCTGGGCACTAAGACTGCACCCCTTGTAGGAGTGCATGCCTCCATTGGAAGTCAGATAGGAGCCTAGCAGTCTCTATGCTCTTGCCAAGGTCCCCCACTACCAACCTTCTGTCCCCTTAGCACTCACAGCTGTTCCACCCTACCTGCCTCGGGAACAATTAGGACTAATCTGATTGTGCTCTTTATGACAAAATGTCCAAGTTATTCCTCATTTCCCACACTCAACCCTCACTAAACTTTGTATATCACCTTTTTGACCCCAGTTCCCACTCTTTTTCATATTCCATGACATTTTTTATTATGCCCTTTGATACTCAAGGTCAGTCATCAACAAAACTCCCTGCATCCTGAACCTTTTCTCTGAATATTCTCTTTAACTTCTTGCTCTAAAGGAAACTCACCTCTCTCCTCTGAGGTTGCTGCTGCCCTTGAAACTCTTCCTTACTCCTTTTTGCTTCTTATAGGACATTTATTTTTCAACTTTTTTTGGGGGGGTGTATGTTAATACACAGCTTTATTATTAGTGAAAATTATCTTAGATGCAGGTGAAAGTAAAACCAGTTTAAATGAGATGTATTAAAAACATAAATAGAGGGTCACAAAATCCAAGTAAAGGTCAAGCTAAAATGTTGGACATCCAGAACAGCCAGAATAATGACCTTTTTTAAAAAAATGAAATACATTTGACAAATAACATTGTGAAAATTTAAGACATATAACATACTGATTTGGTACTTTGAATGTCATGCGTCATTCAGTACCTACCCATTACCCCTTGTTGCATTTGTCCCCTGCTCCAGGTCACTCACTCATTAAAGGTAGTAGCTCCTGCTCACTTCATTCCTTTTAGCACTGATCCTTCATAATACTTGTCAATTTCAATATCCCTGAAGATGATCTTTCCAGGCCTTTCCAGGCACCATCCTCCATCAGCTATTTACTTGCAGTTCTTCTTCTTAGCAATAACTGCGACCTAACCTAAATCTAAATCCTAAACATTTTACTCTAACAACTACCTTCTATATTTTCAATGCACTTCCTCTAGTACCTGAGTTCCAGTAATCACCCACACCCACCAATGAGATGTTATCCATGGATCCTACCATCTTTCTACACTCTCCCATCTTCTTTATTCTTCACCCACCCACCTTGCCAGTCTTAAATTTCATGGTTCATCATTATACTCCTTGTAAACCTTAACTCTCTTCAGTCTCTCATGTTTCATTGTAATTTATTTGCTAATCTAGGAAGTCTAGTTAAGTCCAATTCTCCACCAACTCTTACCTTCTCTTCTACAACTGAACATAGCAGGTGAAAGACACACAACCACACTGACTGATTTCATTTTAAATTCATGCCTACTGACCTCAAGTAGTCCATAAAGCTATGTTGGAATTCTAATATGCCCCTTGTCTACTCAGGCTCTTTCCCCTTAGACAGTAATTTCATACTTTCCTTCTGTCCACAAATATTCAACCCTGCCTCCACAACCTATACGCACATGATTATCTTGCTTCCTGTTTCACTGAGAAAAATGAAGCCATTGGGAGAGGTCTACAGAGTCTCATCTCCATTTTTTTTAAGATTTTATTTATTTATTTGACAGAGAGAGAGCACAAGCAAAGGGATTGGCAGGCAGAGGGAGAGGGAGAAGCAGGCTCCCTCCTGAGCAAGGAGCCCAATGTGGGGCTCAATCCCAGGACCCTGGGATCATGACCTGAGCAGAAGGCAGTTGCTTAACCGACTGAGCCACCCAGGCACCCCCCCATCTTTATTTTTGTCTGCCTGCCTGCCTCTGTGGTGATACATTCCCTGCTTTCCTGTTCTTGTGGGTAACTGTACTTCCTTCTTTATTAACCCCTCCACTTGTGCACTCAATTCAACCCTCATGCTTACTTCAGAAACTTGCTTCAGAAATTCTCCCCTTTTTTTGTGCATCAGCTTTGTTCTTTCTACTGGATGATCTTTCTCAGCATACATAGTTTGCAATTTTTTTCATCTGCAAAACCAATGAAACACCCACGAAGCAAGCAAGAACCTCTCCTGACTCTGCCTTCCCTTACACCAATTCTTCATGCCTATTCTTCCCTTTAAAGAAAGACTCTCTAAAGAGATGCGTGCACTTAACCAAATTCTTTTCTCACATCTAAAACCCCTTTCAGTCAGGTTTTTACTCCCACTTCTTCACAGAAATGGCTCCTGTTGAGATCAGCAATGATTCCACATTGCTAGGTATGATGATCAATTCCAAGTCCTTATCTAACTTGTTCTAGCAACATTTGGCACTGTTAAACACCTTATTTTCTTGGTATTCAGGCCACTGCACATGCCTGGCTCTCCCTCTACTTCACTGGCTACTCTTTCACTTATCCTTTACTGTCTCTTTTTTATCTCTTCAACCTCTGAACATTGGAGGCTGGCACTCAGACCTTGGAGCCCTTCTCTTTCCTGTCTGCACTCATTCCTTAGGTGAATCTGTATGTCCAGCCCATAATATTAACCTGAACTCCATACTCATTAATTCAATTGTCTAGATGACATCCCCATTGGATATCCAATAGATATCTCACATGTAACTTGACCATAGAAGAACCCCAGGTTTCCCTCTCCTTGACAAACTTCCAGCTCCTCTCACAGATTTTTCTATCTGACTTCTTCATACCAAAACCCATGGTTTTGTCCCTGACTCTTCTCTTTATCTTATAACTCATTCATGAACTGGCATCCAATCCTGCTGTTTCGACTTCAAAATATATCTACAGTCCATCTTCCTACCATTTCCACTATTATCAACATGCTACAAACCATGATCATCTCTCACCTGGGTTACTGGAATATCCTCCTGTTGGTTTTCCCTGCTTCCACTCTCTTTTCAGTGCAATCTAAACAGAGCAACCAATATGACCCAATTATAATTCAGATCAGATGATACCCAAGACTGAGAGCCAAAGTTACTGCTATGATCTACAGTCGCCTACTTGGTCTGGCTCTGAACTCATTTCCTAGTACTCTCTCCATTATGCTTTCCTTTCTATGGGCACTGGCCTCCTCAGTTCCTCGAATATGCCAAGCATACTCCCACCTCAAGACTTTTGCATTTGCTGTTTCCTCTTTCAGAAGTGCTATTTCCCAAAATATCTGCATGGTTTTCTCCCTCACCTATTTCAAGTTTTTGGCACAAATATTGACTTCTCAATGCTACTCCTCCTCAAATTTAAACTCCTACGTACTTTTCCTGTCTCCATTCCTTGTTTGACCCTTTCTCTTTACCACATACTACATTGAGCATTCTTTTTTTCTTTTAGGTAGGCTCCACCCCCAGCATGGAGCCCAAGCTGGGGCTTGAACTCACCACCCTGAGTTCAAGACTTGAGCCAAGACCAAGAGCTGGACCCTTAACCAACTGAGCCATCCAGAGGCCCCCCTACATCTACCATTCTTAATTTACGGTGTTATCTTACTTATTGCCCACTCCTCCACCACTAGGAGGTAGCTACTGTTTGCTTTATCCATGGTTGCCCCTCTAGCTCTCTAGATTAGTAACTGAAACATAGAAAGTGCATAGAAACTAGTTAACGAAATTAATGAATTGGGAATAAGAGGCAAAAGTCTTGAACAGTAAAACAAGATAAATCCTTGTTGAAAGAATAAAGAAACAGCAATTTTATTACATCAATACAGATTTAAGAGCCACTTGACATTTTTATAGAATGAAATTAATGAAATAAAATTCCTGATCCAGATTTCAATATCCTCTTTTACCAAGTCTTCCATCTTTGCCTAAAGGGAACATAGCAGGGGCACTGAAGCTCAATTACCTCTGTGACTTAGCAGGAAGAGATAGGTAGAAATTGTCAGCTTGTGATAAGTGGGTTCAGATATCTCTCCAACTTAAGCATTATCAGAAGGGCCTATGCCATGATTAGGCAATCCTCTAAGATGATGTCGTTTTCCAGCACCACAAAATTATAGTTATTTTGGTATTTTTATCAATATGGGTGGGAATTATAGTTATTTTACTCCATAGAAGAAAAAGATTACTGTTATTAGAAATGCTATAGAAATTAGTCACATGCTGATATAAACTATGCCAGTGTGAATACGTAGCTACTACAGCTAATGCTATTTCTGCTGCAACTATTATTCCTGACGGTTGGAAGGCCAAGAAGCCCCATGGGTTTTGATCAGGGTACTTCTGAAGGTTGAAAAGAACCAGGAACTGAAATGCCGGTGGAGTTTTCCAGGCGAGTTGAAGTCTTTTGATTTGGAACAAAGATGACAATTTGTCTGCAAGTGTTCAGACAGTATCTACCTTCTGCAGGGTTTATTGTAGCAATCTTCAGCAAGTTTTTCTGGAAGTCCAAGCCCACATGTGTATTTATAGTTAATTTCCATATTATTTACATATGCCCATAGCCACTCTGTCTACTGTTCTCAGGACAGTACATTTCAAGTAAGAAATGTATTGTTGATACCTTGAGGTTTGTTCTTTTGTCAGACTCTTTTTTTCCCTTGAAGTCCTTTCATTAAATCATTATCATTGATGTGACTTCTGGACATCACTGGTGAACAGTGGGTGATGGGGTGGAAGGATTGGGTAAAGAAAGGGCTAGTCTGTGCTTAAGACATAATGATGTAAGAGCCACCTTAGTTCTTTCTGTTGCTCCAAGACATATTTATATCTCGATGCTTTTGTTTCCTCAGTCTGATGGACTCTTCCAACATTGTAGTCGTTCTTCAAGGTTTAGTGGACATGCTGTTGCCCCCATTAAGAGTGCACTGATTACTCATTTTCCTCGGCTTTCACAGTGATTTTCCTTTACCTTCACTGCAATGTTTATTTCTCTTGTTGTGCCACATAGCCATGGTTAGTCATGTTGACCTGTCTGCCTCATCTATTGAATTATAAGCTCTGAAGTCAGGAATCTTCTCTGAATATCCTCTCAATATCCTCTACAATGCCCAATCTCTGTCTCTTTCAAGTGAGCTACTCAATAGACATGTGGTGAATAAATGAACAGATATTAGCAAGCATACCTTCTTCTTTATTGTTTTGTGCTTTATGAAGTCTGTGCATATGTCCCTGAACCTTCAGCTCATTTAACAGGAAAGAGTAAAGTGAATCGCCTACTGTGCATCCCACATGGTCGTCTGAAGGGGCTCTTGACCTTGGTGTTTTCAGCACATCCGAAATCTCAAATGGTGCCATGGGTTATTCTTTAAAGAATATCTAATTTAATATTCAACTTAATTTGAGTTTGAGTCCAATCCTAGATTCCCACATGGGCATCTCTTTTTAGCTGGCATTTTTCTAACCCTGAAATCTAGAGACACTCAAGAGTTTGCTGTTTCAAACAATTAAGTTTTCACACATGTATGATAGGGTTAGTGTGGACTAACACATACTAATCCAGGTTTTTTAATGTTGCCTGGAGTGTCAATTCCTATATCACAGCTCAAAGACCATTCAGATTTCAGTTCTAAAAAGTCCTCTGACCTACCAAAGGCATTGGAACATTTACATGGAGAAGAGGCTTTTGGGCTAATAAACAAAACAAAACAAAACTGAGTCCAGTCCTGGCTTTGCTCCTTTATTTGGTCAGGCAATTAATCTATTTGCATCTGAGGTAGGGTTTATGTTTACCTTAAAGGGCTATTGCAAGGATTTATTGGTAAAGTGTTTGAAGTGGCTTTACAGTGCCCAGAACAAAGTAGTTTCTAGATATATGGCAGAATGTCCCAATCAATTAATCAAAAACTATTATTAATCATTTGCAATGCTGCAACCTAGTATTAGACATTATGTAAAAAGAGAGATATAAGGGATGCACATAATGTATTTCCACAAAAATAGACCATGGTGTGAAAGCTCTTTTCCTCCATTTACAAACAGGATTACTTCTCCTGCTGCAGCTATTTTAGGAAAGGGCTTTGTGATGAAGCAACAAGTTCTGCTGTCATGGGTTCCAATTTAACCGGGGCCATTTCATGGGAATTGAAATGTTCAGAAGTCCGTAGGTGGCATAAACCAACACTTCAGGTTTATTTTAAGCTTAAAATCCCAATTCATGCTAAAGTTCAGGGAAAACTGATGAGATCAAGTTCCAATTTCATATGATTGTCCTTTCTACACACTGCTCCAAATCCCATCTTTTCCTTACAATGAATTTTCAATGAGATGATAAAGGCTTTAATTTTGATTTTATTTGTTCTCTACATCCCAGTGATGATGCAATGATAAATTGACTTCTATTCATGTAACATAGATGTTACACGAATATCTAACAACCACGGTGTCTTAAAAATGCAACAGATTTTAAAAGAAACAACAGAATCATTCCTTCCTGGTTGTTCCACTCATACACACCGCACAGTGAACTGACTAAAAAATAAATAAGGCAGAAGCCCCTCCTCTCTCCCCCTTAGTGATAATCCTACAGTTCAATTCATTTTGAACCAGCAGGTTGCTATGGTAGCAGAAGAGTCAGGGTTACAGCATTGAACCATTCGGCAATGTGAAATCAGCATGGTGCAGGAGGTGCTTCAGAATTCATGAGACTGGCAGAAGCAATTTTGTGCTTTAAACTTCAGGCTTCTTGCATCTTTAAGAAAATGAAAATAAGAAGGTGGCAGTGCCCACCTGAGCCTCTGTGGTGGCTTAGCCACCTTTCCAAAATTTTAGATGAAGTAAGCATCATCTGTGCTTTTTATTTGTTGAGCTCAAGATTTGATTCTGGTAAGCCTCATTATTTATGGAAAGTTGCATGCGCAAAAAATGAATTAGAAGAGTTTCTAATTTTGCATTCTATATTTCTATTCCTATCCAGTCAGAGCTAAATTAAAGGTTTAATTTAAAAAAATGTGTATGTTTGGATATACTCAACCTGCATTATAATTGGAACCACTGAAGCACAGATTTCAATGTAGTATAAAATGTTCACCTTTGAGTCTATCCATTATGTGAAAAATGCCTTCTTAATATGATATATGTAAAAATTTGTGATATTTGTGACAATATATGTGAATATGTTATATACATGTAGATATATGTGCATTAAAAAGGCATTCACATAATGAATAGACTCATATGGTATACTCCACGTATGTTAATCTTAAATGTCCACATATGTAAATATACGTAAGCATACCAGATCATTTGTTCTACATATTTAAAATGTTAATAAGTTTAATAATTGCTAATATCACCTAATATGCCCTCTGCATTCTTTCTTCGTATGGAATGATTTTCTCTCCTTTACCTGACTGAAATACTAACCTGAATCTTATGGATGAAGTTGTGACTGTAAAATTAAAGAAAAAGAGCTATAAAGAGGTAGGTAAGCCAACAGATCAGCTTGTTTTCTTAAATGCATAGTTTCTTCTTCTTTGCAGTAAACTGGAAGTATTTGGGGACTAGGGGTGCATTAGGGCTAGAGATGTGTAGTGTTTGGTCCATTCTGAAATAACATAGTGCCATGGAGATGCTCCAGTAGGGATTTCAGTGGAGGAAGGATGTCCCACCATGATGTTTCATACCTTAGTGACCTGTCAGATTCCGTTCCCTCTGTCTGGATGGTCCTCCATCTTGTCTTTCTACCAAGCTTTTGTTCACTCTTTGAGATCCAGCTTCGTGAAGAACTTTTCAGATATTGTTTTATCTTACTTCCCTCCTCGTACACGTTGCCTTCACCATCCTCCCAGAGTTAGACCTTTCTCTTCTTTGTAGTAACTACTCCTTCAATGACACCTACCACATGCTATTGTAATTATCTGTTTGTATGGAACTCTATGATGAAATACTGAATTCCTTAAGGACAGGGAATACGTGGTGAGAAACCGTGTATTTTTTCATTTTTGTATGCCCAGCATCCTACTTCCACCTTCTTTTGGTCACACCACCACCCCTTGCTTTGGGGACTGCCTCTCCCCATTTCCTGTATATGTGTTGGGCCTAATAATTGTGGTACCTCCCTACCTACAGCCACGAAGCCATGCGGAGTTTTGAGTTTGATCAATCATGGTACCCCATCCTCTTGTTTTTAGTGATAGCTCAGGGACAGGCATGTGATCCAAGCCAAGCTAATCAGAGTTTTTTCCCCCTAAGAATTTATATATGGATGCTATGAAATAGAATTTCTTGAGACTTTGTTTGAATATTTCATGCCTGTATGTATCTATTGCCTTATTAGACTGCCAGGCTTGAGGCCATGAAGGACGCAGCAGTCCAGGAAAAGCTGAGATGAGACTGAATTATTACCAGGGCAATTATTAACAACTGAAAAAGTGGGAGAGATCAGACTGTGAGTTAGATTAGCCTGGGTAACTAGCAGGGCAAGTGGCCTTCAGGTGGACAAGTGACTTTATCCCAGAATGCCAGTCGAGTGCTCCAAGAAGCAGACCCCAAGATGGAGGTAGGGGTGCAATATGTTCATTGGGTGATACTTCTGAAAGAAAAAGGAAGTGTTGCTTTGCACTCTTGGGGGCTTCCTGGGTAAAATCTGAAACTGGCCTCCATATAGGCAGGGCAAGGAGAGACTGAAGAAAGAGCCTGGCCACTCCAGACTGGTAGGTGGCAGGTTTAATAAGCAAGGAAACTTACATACAAGGCTTGTCTTGGGCAGCAAGATGAGTAGGTCTCTGCATCTGCCTGTTAGAATCTGAAAAGATTATATAGAGGCCTTGACCAGGCTCAGTCACATTCAGTCTGGATGGTCTCAACAACACCCAACTCTCTGAAGGTTATGTCCTGGGAGCAGCTCCCACTGTGGGAGCAGTGGGAGCAGTGAGAGCAGTAGGCAAACAAAGTATACATTCCAAGAGTAGGGGAGAAAGTGAAGAGCCTCTGATTGCCGGGTCCATTCATGGGTCAACCAGTGGTCACCACCTCTCAACAACCTCCAACAGGGAGGAAGCAAGATGGGGAGGGGAAGCTCTGAGACTGAGATACAGATGTGGAAGTCACTGCTGGTCCAGTGAGACACTCCAGAGAAAGACTTCTCTGTTAGAATAGTCCTGCATGGGCAGCAATGGCCAGAACCCCATACCATCTTGCTCATGCCCTGGCAAGGGGCCACCACAAGAAGACCATGACTAGGTTATCGTATCATACTCTTGCTCAGACATTGGTCAAAACTACCTAAGAAAAGCATGACCCTAGCTTGGAAATTGAAGCAGACTCTGTAGGAGCTAATAGTTGGGAGGCTCTCAGCTAATTTCTGACAACTGGGCAGAGAGTTGTTTTTTGAGGTGGGATCTGAGAGATGCACCTCCATGTCTGCAACATTGAAAAAACCAGAAGGAGATGATGACTTTGCTTCAGAGGATCCCAATTCTTTCCTGGGATTCCTAGAACACTTAGGTCTTCCCCTACTTCTTACCCTATAAACCAAACACCACTTTAGGGAGAAAAGCTGGGGAGATGGGAGAATATCTAAGAGTCTTAGTATTTTTTAATGAATGGAAGGTTATTTCCTGAGAAGATTGTTAAAATTATTGTATTGGACGTCAGGTTGATTTGTTTTTGTGGTAACCCAGTGATGAGGGCTCAGGAGGATGAATGGGATACTTATCAGCAAAATAAAGATTTTCTATTGTCTCATTTTATATAAATGTAAGTTGAATTTTGTGACCCTGTCATTGGTGTTATTATTACTGTTAGAGTCATGATGTGCTGCCAGCAAACGGCTACAAAAAAAGAGCATTTTTGCCATGAGTTTGTCAAAGTACCTCTAGGAGATGGTTATTTTTAAGAGTTTACTTTTTTATTACCTTCTTTTTTTTTTTTTTTGGTGGTTGCGAGTATTGTGGGAAAGAGAAAAAAGTTGCTGTTTCCTTTCCCTTTCCTCTGATAATATGTTTCTTCCCATGCGTATATATTGTAAATCAAGAACAGAGTGTAAGAAAGAAAACTGTGTCCTTGCAGTAAAAGCCTATTGGATGGTGACTCTCACCTGAGGATTTCAAAGTAATACAATTGATTGATTGCATGTTACAGATTGTAGCTCATGTATTCTTACTGCATCCCAGGACACAGCAACACTTAGACAGCCTGGCCGACTCTCTGTAATGAATGCAGCAACCTGAAGCTCAGGGGTCACGTGACTAGTTGAAACTACAGAAGAAATAATAGCAGGATGTTGGAGCTGAAGCCAGGAGAATGGGAAACTTGTTTCCTATTTCATTCATTCTACTTTGTTCTGCTTCAATCCATTCATTCATTCATTTTCATTTTGCTATTTTAATCGTTCATTACTGGTTGCTCATTAAATGTAAGGCACTAATTGTTAGAATGACAAAGATAAAACATAAAATTTTGCCTTTAAGAGGCTCACAGTCTAGGTAGGGCAACTGCCTTATAAAAGTGCTTATTCGGAAAAAAACATAAAATAGAGCTATGTATGCTATGGAACAGGAGGAATGAGGTGTTTAGGGTATAGTCTGTGACAGTTTTAATTTGCCTGCTTCATGAAGTAAGTACAGAAACTTGACATGAATAAACAAAGCAACAAAACAAACACATCAAATCAAATAAAAAACAGAACTAAGTTATAGACACACCTGTAAAATCCTAGCAGCTTTTATTCAAACTGTCCAGTTTTTGGTGCCCCCCCCCCCACCTTTATGCATCAAGACTCTCTCTTTACCAACTCTTTGAGGATTCTGGGGCAATATAAAAAAATCCTTGGAAGTGGGGTCTTAAAATAACGAGTTGCTGTGTTAGCCCAAGGCTGGTCTTGGTTTCTGTGGCAAGTCTGAGTTACTGCTTGTGGACCTCGTCTCTCCCTGTGTCCTGATCTAGTGCTGCTCATACTTTGATGTGTACATGGATCACCTGGAGATCTCGTTAAAATGCAGATTCTGGGTCAGTATGTCTGGGGTGGGTTCTGAGATTGTACATCTAACAAGCTCCTGGGTGAGGCTGTTGTGGTGTCTGGTCTTGGTGGCTGATCTGCACTGAGTCCTACAGTTTGAATAGCAAGGCCTAGGAACATATTGTTTCTGAGTTGGGTGAGGGAGAGCATAGATGTGCTCCTGTGACCCTATTACTCCTGCTGACCCTATGCTAGTCTGAGGTGATTGAGACATAAATGGATTTTTGGGGGGCATGACTAGATTTTTTATTTTTTGCCCTTTCTCTTTCTGGGGTCCCTTTCTGTCTTCCATTGGTGCCCTTATCTTCCACACTCCCCTTCATCTTCTTTCTGTAAGAACGATGGGTGAGCAGTCAGAAGACATGAGTCCATGTCCTGGTCACAACTGTGTATGTTGGGCATTTTTACATCCAATCTCTGTTTCCTCATTTGTAAAAACAATCACGGACCAGATGATTCATAGACTCACCCACAAGTATTTACATGTCTGTGAAGACACTATTGTCATTGTCTGCTGTTGTATCCATTCCTCTCCAGGATGATTGCCCTGGATTCACACTTATCTCTAATGGTGGAATGAAAAGTTTAAATCCCTGAAAATGGATTGCTTTCATACCAAATAGGTAATGAGTGGGGATAGATGCCCTTCTTAACACCTCTAAATTTTCTGTATAAAACTTCCTCTTCCTCCAAAGGATACAACTGGTGGTTTGGGATGGGAATAAGAAAAAAGGAAACAATTCTACTGTGTTTTCTTTTTTTCAGGAGCATCATTCAGACTTCTTTAAGAGTGATAGGGAGATGGTGGGTGTGAAAGTGCAAAGGTCCTGAGGACACCTATCCATGGTTCTGGAATGACACCCTGACCCAATGGGAATCAAATCTATTAATTATAAAAGGAACAAACAGATGACTCATGAAATCTTTGCTAGGTGATAAGCGTCAGGAAGCATAGTATTTTCTGTTATAAAGTTCACAGAATTAATTAATCCAATAATACACTGTGAACATGGTCTCTGTCCCATCTTCTCTACCTCATTCTGATGAGCAGCTTCCTGAGATCAATGGGAACAAATAATTCTTCCAGAGATGAGAAGAGTGAGAATATGTGGCTATCTAATCTGAAGAAATATTGATTTAAAAAGGAAATAAAAGAGGAAGAATTTTTTTCCATTCTTTTCCCACATGGTGCATATATACTGCCCCCACAAGACCTGACTCAGAGCTGCCTCTAGGACAGTGAGTGTGCCTTATAAGTGTCTTTGAACATATTATGTCCTTAAACATTTTATATGCAATGAAGTATTAACAGAGGACCTTGATGGTGAGGGCTTATAACCTATGTAGCCTAAGTACAAGTCATCAAAGAGAAAGCAACTGTAGCTGCTGGGACAGAGAGCCTAAGTGTGAAAGTCACCAGTGATTCTCCATCCAGTGGCTTGCATGGCATTTACTGCCTAGTTCTGCTTCCTGCCCCTGGAGCCTGAGTCCTTGATCTATGTTAATGGATCCAGAGCTGGGGATGGACAATAGGGGGCTCAAAATGGAAAACCCTATGTCCCAGCTTACTGAGAGCAGTACAGATTTGAGCCTTTTGTCCTGGTGTCTTTTCTATTTAACATTTTCTTGAATTTTTCTTTTTTTCCTTTCTTTTAAGATTTTATTTATTTATTTGAGAGGGGGGAGAGAGAGAAAGAAGCAGACACTGAGCAGGGAGCCTGACACGGGGCTCAATCCCAGGACCCTGGAATCACGACCTGAGCCGAAGGCAGACGCTTAACTGACTGAGCCACCCAGGCGCCCCTTGAATTTTTCATTTTTTAATGAAGTGTTATAATTAGAAGTTACATTTAAATAAGTTGGGATGGATTTCAGTAGACCTCTACTATGTACTTCCAACTTCTGCCACGGTTACACAGTTTTGAGATTCCTGTGTAGAGAACAGGATTCTTTAACAAATGATTAAATCTGAAAGACAATTAGCAGTAACTCATTTCTCTTTTCCAACCCTTTCTAGATGTAAGGTAACAACTATTTTCCTTTCAAAGACAGCATGGAGGATGCTTGCCGGTAAACCAAATATACTCACATGAGAGGTTAGGGGAAGTCAACTCTTCCCAGTTTTGGATGGTGGTGAAAGAAGCATTTGAAACTGTTGCCCTTGCTAGCTTTATTTGCACTTCCCAATGATGCCATAATCTTGGCTGTGACCTGTGACATTCAGAAAGTTGCCAAACTGCCACTTAGTGAGGTTTGGGGTCAGTGGGAAACCAGAAATTATACGTTAGGCGAACATGAAATACATGTGGGAAATAGAGACTATTATTCTGTCATACAGTGTTTAGAGAGTTATTGGAACATTCTTGTTATGATTTATTGTTTATAATTTATTATATGTTGCAAGTCAACAGCTGCTTATTTTGTCTGGTGATGTTTTTTTAACTTTCACAATAAACCTTTAAAACAGAAATGAGCTGAAGAATAAGAGTGAATGCTTAATAATAATTTAATTGTTAAATTTCTATTTCTCAAGAAAGTTGATAATGAACTTTTAATTTGCTCAAAATTTTGCCCACGTTTGTCACCCACCATGGGAACTTTAGTAATAAAACTGGCCATAAGAAAGCCAGAATACAAAAATCTTCTGAAATAACATCAACAACTATTACAAAACTCAGTCATTATTTGGTGGACACTGTGCCCAAAGACAATGGTTTAATAGGTGTAGCTGTAGAAGGCTTAGTTACAGATCATGACTTTTCATTTAGATCAAGCTATTGCATTTCTAAATTAATTTAACTAATTTTTACTTCCAAGTAATAGTTGTTAATGTGTGAGTTCCATAAACCAAAGGACTTTGCAAACAAATTATGCCAGTTTAACATCCATATTACTAGGTATTTGATAGAAAACTAGTTTAATCTAATTTAATGTCAGTATTTTTGTCATTTCTGATGCCCATGAGTAGTTAAGCCTTTAAAAAACCACTTGTTGTTTTAGTGGGATTTTTAGGAAGGAACAGAGTGAAACACATCTGTCTCCAGAGCAAGGAGATCTAGATTTGGAAGTGGCACAGTGTCACATCTGCGCCATTCTCTAGGTCAAAGCAAGGCATGGAGCCAGCCTGGGTTCAGAGGGTGGAGAAAGAGGCTCCACAGTTGATGGAAGGTGCTCTAAAGTCACAGTGCAAGGGGACCTGGATAAAAAGAAGACAATAATTGTGTCCATTTATCAAACTGCCACAATTTTTCCTCTTGAAAGTTATACCTACAAATATTATAGATTCTATGTCCGAAATGTGTCTTTAATTATTATTCCCCATTCCATTCCCATGGTGCTGTCACAGGTTAGGGAAGCCTCATCAAATCTCCCTTTAATAGATTCTT
The DNA here is from genome assembly GCF_003265705.2 of Callorhinus ursinus. Taxonomy (NCBI): domain Eukaryota; kingdom Metazoa; phylum Chordata; class Mammalia; order Carnivora; family Otariidae; genus Callorhinus; species Callorhinus ursinus. The sequence continues at coordinate 13,186,535 of NW_027397064.1, forward strand.
ACCTATTCTCCTTGCATCCAATCTGACCCCACTTCAAACCATCCTCTTGAATCTGAATTTTACCTAATCTGAATATATCACTCCATTGTTTAAAAGTTTTTAATGGTTCCTCATAATCTAGGAGATGAAGTTGTTCATAATCTATGAGATATCTTGGCATTGTAAGGTGCTTCATGGTCTTGTGCCTGTCTGTTTCCAAATTTCTTTTCTGCCACTTTCCAAAATGCTTCTTTGGTCGACAGCTGATTATCCTACTTGTAATTCTCCAGATATGCTTCTTAATCTACGGAGACTTTACAAATATCAGTCCTGTTGCCTCAGGGAAAAAAAAATCCCTTATTAACCTCAACTCCTCACTTCGTTAACTTTTCTGTTGGGCAAACCCTTATCCTTCAAAGTCTAGCTCATGTGTTATTTCCTCCAGGAAGCCTTCCTTATACCCCCAGATTGAGAAGACCCCTTCTATGTGCTCACTAATCTTCTGAATAATTGTATGGTAGCAGTTGTCATGCTGTATCACAACTAATGGTTTACTTCTCTAACTTGCTTACTAGACTATGAGATCATGGAGGTCAGGAACTACATCTTGGACATCTGATTATCTAGTTCTTATTATAGTGCTTAGCTTGAGGGATATTTTTGTGTTTTCTTCCATAGAGAAATGAAATTAGAATACATGTAATTACACAAAAGGTAGAAAATTTAAATTAACTCTGCTTTGAAGTATACCAACTCTCTGTCCTGTAATTAATTATTGCTTCTAGAAATTCATTTAAAATTTATCAAACAAGGTAATAATGCAATTTTTCAACAAAGAAGATTATTACTTGCTTGTAAGTAGAGCAGTAGCTCAACTAGTTCAAGTTTTAGTCTACAACATTTAAAATTCAGGTCAGTTCATTGATTTGTGCACTGAAAGGTTTCTGCTATGGAATAAAAAGTGGGCTCTCTAAAGATATTTTTGGTGGCAGAGGGAAGGGGGTGGTAATTTTTTTATAAGAAAAAGGTATTACAGACAAGTTTTAAAATTTGTAATATTAAATCAGGTAATACTTTAAAAAAATAGAAGAAATAATCATCCAGACTTAATTTATGGTGTCATTTTTATATGTACATCTTAACTCCTCTATATAGAAAATGTTACCAATACACCTTAAAGTCTCCCTCATTCCATTTCTCTCATTCTCCCCTAGATATAAAAATTTATTCATTCATTTGTTTGTTCAAAGATTCCTACCATTTATCAGGTACTCTTCTAGGTGTGGGGAATAGCTGTAAATAAGTCCCTATCCTCATGAAATATACAGTCTAATTTCTGATTGTAAGCTCCACTCACCGAATCAATGTGTCATATCAGTGTGCGTCTACCACATATGTATGTATTAATAAATTATATATGTCATATATTACACATATTAAAAGTTATGTTGCTTATTAATATATGAACTTAGCATAAATTATATTAAATGACATATTATACAAATGATATACTATCAGAATGGCTTTTCCAACTTTTCCCCTCATAATTATGTTCTGTGATTTTCCTTGTTCATCTACTTAGTTCATTCATTTTATAGTATTTCATTGTATATTTAGACTATATGTAATTTTTCCATTCCTTTCCTGGTGGATAGTAAGGTTGTTTTTACTGTTTCTGTATCACAAATAGTACATGTGTGTCTTTGAATGTGCCTCTGGCTGCATATGAGTACATTTCTCCTAGAAGCAACATAAATGAAACTGCTTGGTCAAAGGTCATGTACAACTTCAACTTTTAGGAGTTGCTCCAAAAAAGTGGTTAGAACAATTTACATTCTTATTACAATGTATGATTCCATTTCCCTAATCACCACCAAAACCCTAGTGATTTTCCCTTCAGTGTCACGGGTGATTAGAAATACTTTCCTTGTTTACTGGTCACTTAATTTTCTCTTCTGAAAACTTCATGTTGATATTTTTGTTCAGTTTCTTATAGGATCATTTGTCTTTTTTGAATTGATTTGTAAGATTTATTTTATTTTAAAAATAAATTATGGATATTCATCTTTGGTGGTTATAAACTTTTAAAGCCTTTCAAGCTGTGCTTTATCTCTAACTTTCCTTATGGTGTCTTACATTGTACATAAGGTTTTTCATTTTTGAAGTAGTTCAATTTCTGTATTTTTCTTCTTTATGTTTTATACATTTTGCTTCTTCTTCATTAAATTTTTAAAATCCCAGTCATGAAAATTTTCTACATTTTTTTCCTCAAGTTCCTATATTTTCTCCTAAATGTATAAGATTTTTGTTGCTTACATTTAGGTTTTCAGTTCATCTGGATTTTTTAAAATGATGTGTTAGATAAGGATCTGACATTATCCTTTCAATTTGGATATCGACTTATGGCAAATCCTTGACAAATCCATCTTTTCTCCTACCTTTGCAATAACACATTGAATTTTCTTAGGTGCCTCTTTCCCCTCAGTGATCCCAAGGTCTTGACGGTTCAAAGTTGAGTCATATTTGTGTTTCAAATATGACAGAACTGCCTGTACTTGGAATATAACTTGGGACTTTGTTCTTTAGAGATTTGGGTAAACTTGGCTGAAATCCTCTATGTCTGAACTTGGGTATGATTTGCATCCTCTTGGTCTCTTCCCTTTATTCATAGAGGCCCATTTAGTTTTTTCTCTTGTCAATTGTGTGCAAAATTCTATTCCCAGGCCTTGTCCCTTGTTCCTTGTTGGTATTTTTACTGGTGGCTTGAGAGGTTGAGTAGAGAGGTCATGCTATCCATGTCATAGCACCCTGCTTGCATGGGGTAAGCCTGTTCATTCTCTTATCAGCTGATAATGCATTCATACTCCATCCCCTTTCCAAGCCTATGGCTTGCGTGACACACAATTTTGGGACAGGTTGATCAGTTCCCTGTTCTACCTGTTTCCCTCTCAGATGCCTCCCTTAGAATTCTGGTGAATAACATTTTTAAAAAAAGCACATTAGATATATAAAATAACAAACTATTTTTTAAGTTATTAATTTGCTCCTCTAGAAATTGCTTTTCAACTCAAAGCAATTGGTTTACATGTTTTTTTGGATACAACTATTTGAATGGAATGATCAATATTCAATAACTGTGTTAGTTTTATATTGCTGCATAACAAATTACCACAAATTTAATAGATTAAAACAATATATGCTTATTATATCATACTTTCCATGCATCAGAAGTCCTAGCATAACAGGGCTGGGTTTTCTGTTCAGGGTCTCACAGGCTGAAATCAAAGTGTCAGCCAGAGCTAAAGTCTCATCTGGAGGTTGAGGTCCTCTTCTGAGCTCATTCAAGTTGCTTTCAGAATTAAATTCTTTGTGGCTATAGAAGGAAAGCCCATGTTTTCTTACTGGCTTTGACTATGGTTGTTCTTAGCTCCTAGAGGTTGCCCTTAGGTTCTAGATATGTGGCTTTTCACAACACAACTGTTTGTTTTCTTCCTGGTCAATGGCAGCACATTTTTTGAAGCTTCATTTTCTTTTAAAGACCATACTTAATTAGTTAGACCCAGCCAGAATAGCCCCCTTTTCATCAACCTAAAGTCAATTTATTAGTAACCTAATCCCAGGGTGATATTCTATCATATTCATTATATCACTTATATTCAGGAAGAGGGGATTATACAGGGTGGGAATTCCAAGGTGGAGGGAACCTTAGAGGCCATCTTCAAATTCCATATAACACGTAGCCTTGCATTCTAAATCCAGTTCCCCCCTATTTTGAATACTCAAGTAAAGTTTATTCTCCCTGGCAGGGTTTTTGAGGAAAGTCCAATAGATAGAATCCTTCCTTTCTGCTTGATTAAAAAAAAAAAAATTGAGAAAGTAAACAAAAGAGCCCCCATAAGCAGAAACAAACTGTCATCTTTACTGCTGATAAAGTTGATGGGAAGAATGTAGTTTAGGGATAGAACCAAATGAGCTCACCTAGTGTAGACTTTGGGACTACTTGTCCAAAAGCAAGTTTTAATCTCTAAAGAAACCATTGCCTCAGCTAATGTAGGGTAGAGGAAGAAAGAAACCAAATCCCCATGCTTATGATAAATTAACTCCACCCACGACCAATGGGTATTGCTCACACATGAGTAACTTTATCTACTTCCAAGAGTAAGTTTTGGGACAGAGACTTAAAGGGATTAAGAAAAATTCCTACTCATGGAAATCAGAGGACGGGAGAGAAGAGTTCCTCTTTAATATTTATTTATACTTTAAGTCTGTCTCTAAGGGTCAGATTTTCCCAAACTGAATAATTTTTTTTTTTAGATTTTATTTATTTATTTTACAGAGAGAGAGAGAGAGCACACAAGCAGGGGGAGCAGGAGAGGGAGAAGCAGGCTCCCTGCTGAACAGGAAGCCCAGTGAGGGGCTTGATCCCAGGACCCTGGGATCATGACCTGAGCCGAAGGCAGACACTTAACCAACTGAGCCACCCAGGCGCCACCCAAACTGAATAATTTAAAAAATAACAATTGATACCTTTTCCCTTCCCACTAGAGCATCAGAAACACTGATGAAGGGAGACAAAGAAAGCTATTTGGGATGCCTTAATTTCAAAGGGCATAGAAGTCTCACATAAGAATGAACAATGTAAAGATCTGATGACATCAATCCAAGATGCACTGAAGCACAACCAGGATTTCTTAGGATGTGCAGGAGGTGCTTTTTGGGTTCACATTTGAACCCTGAGGGGCCAACTAGCTCATTTCATGGAGCTCAAGGTGAAAGAATCGAGGGTTTCATTCTCATTGCACTCCCATCTCTGAGCAAGAGAAACAATCTCTTTTCCTTTTGTAGAAATTTAGTTCCCTAGTGCAAAATGATTTTAATGTATCACCAAACTGAATTAAAATGACATCGGCAAAAAAGTGATGTTTTTTGCTCTACTTCAGGCTGTCAGCCAGAGGAAAATTAGATTCCTTTGGACTTAGAGGAATGAGGGAAAATGCTTATACAACTCTGTCTCACTCATTTCACCTTCCTGCTAACTCTCAGTTTCTTTATTAGTTAAATAGAAAAAATATCTTGGATATTCCACAGGTTTATTACAGGGGCAAAGAGAGTTAATAAATACAAAAGTACTTTGTGAAAAAAAAAGGTTATATAATTATAGTTTATTATCAGTTTTTATTTACATGATGACAATCCAAATTTCCAAAATCTTTTATAAAGCACTGATGTGTTAAGGAAGTATCAATTCTATGAAACATTGATTTAGACCCTTTTTAACTTTCATCTGACAAAGTATGAAAATTCCTCTTGAGTTTTGCCAGATACTGAACAGATTTTCTAGAAGTCAAACTAACCTATAATTTGGACTTTTACATTTCTTTATAATAAGGAAAGTAAATAATAAGGAATATATAGGGAAGGACCCCTCAGTTTTAGTAGTGCAAACACAGTTGCCTATCAGCCACATTCTCCTACATTCAACAGATTTTTGATGTTCAATTCAAGTTTGTGGCACAAAGTAATGGAGAAATAAAGACAGCTTGGGCACGAGAACTCCTGGAAGACTCATGCCTTCTGGATAAGAAAGGAAATTTATTTGCAAAAGTCCTATTGCTATTGATGTCAGTATTCACCTTTGTAATTTAATGTTAAGTGTTCTCTATTCCATTATCCATCTCTCAAATTTTGAAAATTTAATTCAAATCCCTTAAAGAATGAGTTTGTTTGGATTATTGCCTTTCCTTTAGCATCATTTGAATTCTTGAGTCATGACTCAAGTGACTTCCAGAATGTCAACAGAGTTTGATAATCTTTGACTAAACTAATTTTTCCTGAGGATTTCAGAAAATCAAGGATTGGCAGGAAATATTATTCATGAAGCAAATACTTGGGGATGTTTACAGAAGAGCCTCAAGAAGAACAAATGATATACAGGGCTTCATGGTTTTCTCCACTTTTGAAGTGAAAAAGGAAGTCCAGGGACATGCAATCAGGCTAGGCAAGACCACAGACCTAAATGCTTTACCTGACTACCCCACCACAAAGCAGCTAGTAGAAAAAAATATTAAAAATTGATTGGAACCTGTAATTAAATTGCATTGTATATTTACTGTAAAACACATGCAAATATAAAAAAATAATTTTTAAAACTACTTTAAATTGGTTGTTAAGCCAAATAAGCCATGTAAAATCAAGCCCTTGGATATCTATTTAGTTAATAATTTTCAAGCTAAACTTGTAAGTTTGTCTCTGTCTAGTTTTCTTGATCTGAGTGAGAACTGCCGGGGTGTATGCTAATTTTATTAGCAAAGTGTTTTCCTGAGCAAGATTTATTTTGTGCATCACACATTCAGCCAGCATTTATTAAGTTCCAGCTGTAGATAAGGTACCACAAGAAAAGTTTTATGGTGATTTCCATGTGAAAATGTATAGGGGCTCTTTAAAACCAGATTTTATAGAAAGCACAACATTTTGTCAACACCAAATCCTGAAATTGTATAAAGCACAGTATGCAAATTTTTAGCTTCCAGAATAAACAATCTTCAGGTGGTCCCCCCAATATATATCAGAATGAACGACCTACCTCCTAAAGCAGAATATCTAGTAGGAGAGATAAAATATTTAGAATCATTCAAACATGAGAATTTCTGTTAGCAGAGGTCATTGAGAGTCATCCACTGAGGCCAGGCCATCCATTCAATCATTCAATTGTTGACTAACTCAGCAAATATAAATTGAGGCTCGGTATGTGGCAGAGACTGTTGTTAAAAGAGACATAACAGTGACTTAGACACAGCCCCTGACTTCAGGCGGTTAGGTAAATAGGCACTTTTAAGGCCTTTATAATGCAATCTTGGTTAAGTGGTAAAACAGTGGTGAGTATAAGGTATTACAGATGGATGTGGACCCCAGTCTTGGGTCTCCTCCTGAGGAATAGCTAAGTAGTAATAAGGAATATATAAGTCAAGTCACTAGTGGTGTAATCCAGGTGATGGGGGAAAAGGGAAGAGTATAGATGCAAGAGAGAATAAGAAAGTCCCAAACTAAGAGAGAGTATGACACATTCAGACATGGCAAGAAATTCAGGATGCTTGGAACTGGGCATTGGTGAGGCAGGTATTGGTCGTGGTGAGAAATGAAACTGAATTGTTGGGAAGGCAGAATGAGGGTCCTTTTGAGCAAGCTAAGCTTTTGACTTTTATCCCAAGGGCATCAGGGAACAGCACTCTGAATATTGATGCTGATCACCTCTTTTGTGCCCGGCACTGTTGAGTGCTAGAAATTCTAATAAAGTGGAAGATCTGTGGCCCCTGAAGAACCTTTAAGTTAGCTGAGATGATAGGAGAAACAAACAAAGTTATTAACCAAGTGTTAGGCCAAGTAAGTCGTCTGACCACCAAGAGTTGGCTGCATTGTGGGTGAGAGCTGAAGAGGGGCAGGTAAATGGGGCTGGTGGAGGAAGTGGGACATCTATATTAAGAGAGTTACATCCAATTGATTTCCATGTGGTTCATTCTGTTTACTTTTCTTCAAGCCTGAGAGCTTAGCATCCTCCAAATATTTTGGTCTGTATAAAACATGATACAAACTCTGTCCCTCGCTACTTGTAATGTTGCTCATCCAAAACTGCCTTCTCTAACTAGTCTAACCAGCTCAGACTATGTGAAGTGTTAAAATAGCAATTTAGTGTTTTTTTTTTTCCATTTGTTTTATTTTTAAGTTCTCATTTTCTTTTCATAGAGGGGTGTACAGATCATGTAGTTAAAAAATAATTGAATTTGGGTTGCATTCATCATGAAGCGAGGGGGTGACGGACATGGGGTTTAGGAGACCCCATGTTATGCAAACAGCTGTTGAGATTCTCATTAAGGCCATTTGCTTTCTTTTTACCCTGATTCACCACATTTCAATACTATTTTTAAGCCTTTGATTAAACAGAAGCTGTTTTCTGATCAAATTAGTCCTCATTCCTCACGATGTGACTACCTAATAAAATAGAACACAAGGAAAGTAATTAATCAAAGCCGTAGTGGGTGCCTGGAATGCCCTGAGCCGTGGTTGCAATGCAGAGGCAGTCCTTCCAGTAAGAAGGTTATCTCATATGGAGGGTGTGTACTCCTACATCCTTAAATTATTCTGTGCTATTCAAGTAAAAACCACCAAATTGCCTTCTTTGCAATTACTCCAGAAAAAAAAAAATCGTTCCATTAGAGGACATTTCCATAAGCCCTGATTCAACTGCATAGTTTCTTTTTAATCTATTATTTTTGAGGAGGACCTGAGGCATAAGTAAGTCTAATTTAAAAGACTCTCCATGGTCTGCATTTTATCTTCTTTGGGTACTTTGGCTTCCTGTAATCAGTCTGGGTATTAACCTATTGTTTCATTTACATTTTTTTCTTCATGTACAATTTCTTCATATTTCCCTAAGAAATGCCAATATCTAATTCTGCTTGATCCATGAAAAGTTTTCTTTCACTTGTAGGAGGAAATGCTCTGAAGTTACTGAAATCATTGGACATAATACTAATGAAATCTTGAGCTCATAAAGAGATCTTCTTAGGAAAGGTTATTATGGCCAGGCTGCTTATTAATTTATCTTCTCAACATTACAAGTAAAATAATTATATGTTGGCAAGAAAACTCATTTTATATAAATTATTCAATATTCCTAATTCTAAATCAGGGATGAGTGTGTACATATCAGAAGTATAGAGACCTAAGACTCAGCCCCTTTTCTTTCCAGTTCTAGGTGGTAATTTGTGCTCACAAAGAACTGAAAACCCAATAGGAACCTTTATAAATGGCCAAGCAAATCTCTTTTATTCATCAAAGTGCAGGGTCTCTGGCTGTGTTAAAAAAAAAAGTGGAGGGTCCTCCTTCCTGGCTTCCACCTCAAATTAAAGACAGCCAGATAAATGGGGGAAGAGACAGCCTGATTTATTCACTAGTTTATGGGCAGAGAAGAAGAGAGGTGAAGGGGGTGGTGGGGACAGAGAGAGGATGAGAGAGAATGGTGGGGGTCGGGGAATGAATAGCAAGTTTTTTCTAGAAGGCAGATGGAAAGGCACAGAGCCTGCTCTTTTGTCCTGGATTCTCTCTAAACAATCAGATGAATTACTCTTCCTCCCACACATGGGAAGCAGTGAATAATTGATAAACACAGATGATGGAAATGTCTGCTTTAACATGCCACCTGCAGAGAGAGGAGAAGAAGCTCTATCACCTTTAAATGGAAGTCTAGCCCTTTATGGCCCATGTTAAAAGAATTAAAGAATCAGTTCCACTCCTCTGAACCCTGCAGATTTTCATTCTTTCTGCAGGCATGGCAAAGCAAAAGAACAATCCCAATCCCCTTGCATTTAAGCAAAAGATTTATTACTCTTACCCAAAAGAATGCATAGTTCAGGGCGCCTGGGTGTCTCAGTCAGTTAAGCATCTGCCTTTGGCTCGGGTCATGATCCCAGGACTCTGGGATCAAACCCTGCATTGGGCTTCCTGCTCAGGGGGAGTCTGCTTCTCCCTCTGCCTCTTCCACTCTCCCTGCTTGTGCTCTCTTTCTCTCTCTCTTTGTCAAATAAATAAAAATAAAATCTTTTTAAAAAAGAATGCATATTACAAATACCATATGTATTATCAACCTGGTTTTGTCAAACTTGATTTTGAATTTCATTTGAATAGAATATAATTTTTTACTTTCTAAGGGGTGAATCTTTCATGTAGCATCAATGAGGAAGATTGTGGAATGTGATGATCCTGGAATTCCCCAGTTTTCTGTCTCTTCTTGCTCTGATTTGAGGAAGGCAAGCAGGTGAAAATTCCAAAATGGAAGTAACAATAATTCAAGGGAAACATTACCTAGATCGTCCAAAGTCTATGGTAGCATGAGATGGAGAGAAAGGTGCTGAATGTTAATTGTGGTTGAACTAAGTAATAGGTTCGGGTTCAACCGTAGGCAGAGAAGGGGACTGCCTACAAACATGATTGTAGGACTTTTGTAAAGACCTCTGTGTTCCTTAAACACTACCTCCATCTGTTCACTGATGTTCTATTAGCAACAAAAAGAGCAACAAAGACTTATTTGGTGCTTACTTTATGTCAAGTAACATTCTAGCAGTATATATTATATATGTGTGTGTGTGCATATATATTATCATAACTTTGTACAAAGTTATGGTTATTCCCATTTTATGGATGACGCAACTGAGAAACACAACTCACAAGGGGCAGAACCAAAATTTGAACCCTTAACACTGGCCCACTTTCTAGGCTCTCACCACCTTGATGTACTTTAAATGGAAATTTCCCCAGGTCAGAGAGCTCTTGGTCTGAGATTCACACCAAGAAGTAAACAACATACATCAACTTCTTCCCAAAGAGAAGGTGTGGATACAGGAGAGGTAGAGCTCTGGGACATTTGTAGTTCAGTTTCTGTATTTTCTTTTTTTTTTCTTCCAGGTTCTGTATCTTCTAATGCCTATTATGATTTCTTCTTTGAGCTATAAGTTATCTAGAAATGTGTTTTAAAATTTTTAAATATTTAAAGTTTTTAAAAAGTTATCATTTAAGGGGAGGCGGAGCAAGATGGCGGAGGAGTAGGAGACCTGGATTTCGTCTGGTCTCAGGAATTCAGCTGAATAGGGATCAAACGATTCTGGACACCTACGAACTCAACAGGAGATTGAAGAGGAGAGTAGCAACAACTCTCTGAACAGAGAAGCGACCACTTTCTGGAAGGTAGGACGTGCGGAGAAGTGAATCCGAGGCGATATTCGGGAGGATAGACGGCGGGGGAGGGGGCCTCCGTCGGCCGCTTCTGGCAAGTGCTAGAGCCGCGGAGCACAAAATCGGAACTTTTAGAAGCCGGCTCCGCTGAGGGACGTCGCTCCAGTGGCTAAGCGGGGGGTGGAACCCTCATGGGGCAGTGTGCTCTCAGGACCCTTGGGGTCACAGAAAGACCGGGGGTGCCTGAGTGCGGCAGAGCTCCCAGGGATCGGAGCGGGGAAGCCGGCTGCAGAGACGGAGCCGAGGCGCGGGCTCTCAGCTCGGGGTTGCCATAGACTGTGACCCGCGGCCCAGTCGGGCCACTGCTCCTCCAGCAGGGACCCAACAAGTGGCAGATCCGGGGAGACTCCCCTTCCTTCCCGGGGAGGAGCGGTGTGGGAGCGCACCGCAGGGATCTGCTGGGTTTGGAGACTCCACACGGGGTCGGGTGCCAGAGATAGAAACGCTCAGTCACAGGCCGGGTGAGCACGGAGTGCGGCCGGAGACCGGGGAGACGTGAGTGACGCTTTTCTCTGGGGGCGCACTGAGGAGCGGGGCCTCGAGTTCTCGGCTCCTCCAGGTGGAGATTGGGAGGCCACCATTTTCACCCTGGTCCTCCAAAGCTGTACTGAGAGCTTGCAGGGAACAAAAGCTCCTGAGAGCAAACCCGAGCAAATTGCTTAGCCCAGACGGACAAGGGCGGGGCAATTCCGCCTCCGGCAAAGACATTTGGGAACCACGGCAACAGGCCCCTCCCCCAGAAGATCAGCTCCAACAGCCAGCAAGCCAAGACCGAGTTTACCGATCAAGGAGAACGGGAGAACTCCAGCGCTAGGGGAATACTGCACATAGAATTCATGGCTTTTATTTTTACCATGATTCATTAGTTTTCAAAGTTAATTTTTTTAACTTTTTTTTTAAATTTTTCTTTTTCCCTTTTTCAACCAACATCTTATCAATCCCTTTTTTAAAAAAACATTTTTTATTTTTCATTTTTATCTAAAATATGAATTTTAGATAAAATTCATATTTTATCCCTTCATAGTAGATACCTTTATTTTTGGCATATATATATAAGTTGTTCTCTCCTTAAAATTTTGAGATACAGTTTCTTCAAACAAATCAAAATATACCCTAAATCACTAGTGTATGGCTTTGTTCTAGGCTCCTGCCTGATCACATTCTCTCCCTTTTTTTTCTTTTTTTTTTAAATCTTCTTCTTTCTTTTTTCAAACAGCTTCTTATCTTACCAATTCCTTTCATAAAATCTTTTATAATTTTCATCTTTACAGTCATCTTCCATCTCTTCATTGTATCAACCCTTATTTTGTACATATATAAGTCTTTCTTCCTTTAAAATTTTAGAGGCACTTTTTTCTAACAAACCAAAATACGCCTAAAATCTAGTGTGTGGCACTGATCTATGCACTAGCCTGATCATATTTGATCATATTCTGTTTTTTTTTGTATTATTCTGTTTTTGTTTTTATCTTTTTCTTTTTCTTTTTTTTTTTCCTCTTGCTTTTTTCTTTCTTTCCCTTTCTTTTCCCCTGGTTTCAGGTCTTTTCTGATGTCTATAGAGTATATTTGCTGGGGACATTGTTAACCTATTAGCATTTTGTTCTCTCATTCATCTATTCTCTGGACAAAATGACAAGATGAAAAAAATCACCTCAGCGAAAAGAACAAGAGGTAGTACCGTCAGCCAGGGACTTACTCAATACGGACATTAGTACGATGTCGGACCTAGAGTTCAGAATCATGACTTTAAAGATACTAGCTGGGCTTGAAAAAAGCCCAGTTAGTGGGCTTTTTTGTGGAAGTGGAAGTTATTAGAGAAACACTTTCTGGAGAAATAAAAGAATTAAAATCTAACCAAGTCGAAATCAAAAAGGCTATTAATGAGGTGCAATAAAAAATGGGGGCACTAACTGCTAGGATAAATGAGGCAGAAGAGAGAATCAGCGATATAGAAGACCAAGTGATGGAAAATGAAGAGGCTGAGAAAAAGAGATAAACAACTACAGGATCACGAGGGCAGAATTCGAGAGATAAGTGATACGATAAGACGAAACAACATTAGAATAATTGGGATCCCAGAAGAAGAAGAAAGAGAGAGAGGGGCAGAGGGTATATTGGAGCAAATAATAGCAGAGAACTTCCCTAATGTGAGGAAGGAAACAGGCATCAAAATCCAGGAGGCACAGAGAACCCCTTTCAAAATCAATAAAAATAGGTCAGCACCCTGACATCTAATAGTAAAACTTACGAGTCTCAGAGACAAAGAGAAAATCCTGAAAGCAGCTTAGGAGAAGAGATATGTAACCTACAATGGTAGAAATATTAGATTGGCAACAGACTTATCCACAGAGACCTGGCAGGCCAGAAAGGACTGGCATGATATCTTCAGAGCACTAAACGAGAAAAATATGCAGCCAAGAATACTATATCCAGCTAGGCTCTCACTGAAAATTGAAGGAGAGATAAAAAGCTTCCAGGACAAACAAAAACTAAAGGAATTTGCAAACACGAAACCAGCCCTCCAGGAAATATTGAAAGGGGTCCTCTAAGCAAAGAGAGAACCTAAAAGCAGCACAGATCAGAAAGGAACAGAGACAATATACAGTAACAGTCACCTTACAGGCAATACAATCGCACTAAATTCATATCTTTTAATAGTTACCCTGAATGTAAATGGGCTAAATGGCTCAATCAAAAGACACAGGCTACCAGATTGGATTAAAAAACAAGACCCATCGATATGCTGTCTGCAAGAGACTCATTTTAGACCCAAAGACACCCCCAGATTGAAAGTGAGGGGGTGGAAACCATTTACCATGCTAATGGACACCAAAAGAAAGCTGGGGTGGCAATCCTTATATCAGACAAATTAGATTTTAAAACAAAGATTGTAATAAGAGATGAGGAAGGACACTATATCCTACTTAAAGGGGCTATCCAACAAGAAGATCTAACAATTGTAAATATCTATGCCCCTAACATGGAAGCAGCCAATTATATAAAGCAATTAATAACAAAAGCAAAGAAACACATCGACAACAATATAATAATAGTGGGGGACTTTAACACCCCCCTGACTGAAATGGACAGATCATCTAAGCAAAAAATCAACAAGGAAATAAAGACTTTATATGACACACTGGACCAAATGGACTTCACAGACATATTCAGAACATTCCATCCCAAAGCAACAGAATACACATTCTTCTCTAGTGCCCATGGAACATACTCCAGAATAGATCACATCCTAGGTCACAAATCAGGTCTCAACCGGTACCAAAAGATTGGGATCATTCCCTGCATATTTTCAGACCACAATGCTTTGAAACTAGAACTCAATCACAAGAGTAAAGTCGGAAAGAACTCAAATACATGAAGGCTAAAGAGCATCCTACTAAGGAATGAATGGGTCAACCAGGAAATTAAAGAAAAATTTAAAAAATTCATGGAAACCAATGAAAATGAAAACACAACTGTTCAAAATCTTTGGGATACAGCAAAGGCAGTCCTGAGAGGAAAGTATATAGCAATCCAAGCCTTTCTCAAGAAACAAGAAAGGTCTCAAATACACAACCTAACCCTACACCTAAAGGAGCTGGAGAAAGAACAGCAAAGAAAGCCTAAACGCAGCAGGAGAAGAGAAATAATAAAGATCAGAGCAGAAATCAATGAACTAGAAACCAAAAGAACAGTAGAACACATCAACAAAACCAGGAGCTGGTTCTTTGAAAGAATTAACAAGATTGATAAACCCCTGGCCAGACTTATCAAAAAGAAAAGAGAAATGACCCAAATCAACAAAATCACGAATGAAAGAGGAGAGATCACAACCAACACCAAAGAAATGCAAACAGTTACAAGAACATATTATGAGCAACTCTATGCCAGCAAATTAGATAACCTGGAAGAAATGGGTGCATTCCTAGAGATGTATCAACTACCAAAATTGAAGCAGGAAGAAATAGAAAACCTGAACAGACCTATAACCACTAAGGAAATTGAAGCAGTCATCAAAAATCTCCCAAAAAACAAAAGCCCAGGGCCAGATGGCTTTCCAGGGGAATTCTATCAAACATTTAAAGAAGAATTAATACCTATTCGCCTGAAACTGTTCCAAAAAATAGAAATGGAAGGAAAACTTCCAAACTCATTTTATGAAGCCACCATTACCTTGATCCCCAAACCAAAGACCCCATCAAAAAGGAGAATTACAGACCAATATCCTTGATGAACACGGATGCAAAAATTCTCACCAAAATAGTAGCCAATAGGATCCAACAGTACTTTAAAAGGATTATTCACCATGACCAAGTGGGATTTATCCCTGGGCTGCAAGGTTGGTTCAACATCCGCAAATCAATCAACATGATACAATACATTAACAAAAGAAAGAACAAGAATCATATCATCCTCTCAATAGATGCAGAAAAAGCATTTGACAAAGTACAGCACTCTTTCTTGATCAAAACTCTTCAGAGTATAGGGATAGAGGGTACATACCTCAACATCACAAAAGCCATCTATGAAAAACCTACAGCGAATATCATTCTCAATGGGGAAAAGCTGAGAGCTTTCCCCCTAAGGTCAGGAATTGACATTGGGGTGCACGTACCCCTTCGGGGCACCAAAAAGGCAAAACAGGATTCATAAAAGAGAGGCTGGAAGTGTCGAACATAATTATCAACTTCTTTGTTGAGTAGCAGCTAATCTTGATGGTCTATAAATTAAACAGTTCTGACCTTCAAGCACATGAAGCACAGGTAAGGGAATGCCTTGCTCATCTGGTATTTCATAATTATATATTAGGTAGAATTATTGGTTCTTTGAATGGCGGAACACAACACAAAGACATTCAGAAGCAGAACTTTTTGTTCTTGCAGCTCTAAACAAGAGAACGCTGCCACACAGAGGGCTCCCCCCTGGGGACAGGGTAATAACAAACTGGAACTTTAGGAGGCATCTTCTGTGGGGAAGAGGGGAAGAGTTAGCCAGGTTTCTCAAGAGCTTTTTAGGGATTGGATATTTTGACTAGTTCTTCAGGGCAAAAGAAGGAGGAGACATCCCTCAGGTATCTGGGGGCCTCTGGCAGTTGGGTGTGTATTGTGGCCCAGGAGTATTAGGGCCTAAAAGGGGGGCTGATTGTTTTGGAGGCTTGGTAAACTGCCCAGGAAGAGGAATTGAGAGTCTTTCGCCATGACTTCAAAACTGGGTCAAGATAAGCATTGTTGGAATACTGTGTTACATCTGGGAAAGCTGGGAAGAACTGAAGTGCCATCTGAGTCTCATCTTGGAAGATTGTTAGACAAGAACACGCCAGTCAGGATGACAGTATGGAAAAGGTGCAGAGGAATAAGAGGAATGACATGTTTAGGGATATCACAGCTCACCGACAAAGTGTGGGGAAGGAATGGGGAACTGAGTCTATGTAAGTGTAGGCAGGATCATATCAGAAAATGCCTTGTGGTCAGGAGTTTACCTTTTATGCTTAGTGAGAGCCCAACTTTTCAGACTAGAGCAAGAGATTTCTGAGTGTGCTGTGGAAATCAAAACCAAAGGGAAAATCTGACATATATTTCAGGGCATAAATTTTGGATGAAGATTTGGGAAAGGAAAACTTTTTGAGATATTAAACCCAGATGTAAATGGGGAAAAAAAGCCTATGACAAAAAAAATACATTCAAAGAATTTCACAATTTCATGAATTTCTCATTGTGTTATGAAATTCCCTTTTCAGGGCCTATGATGTTTCTCTCCCATCAGGAGAGATGCCCTGTCATGCTTTTGCCCTGTCACGTCTACTGAGAAAATCATCAGTGTATCTGTGGTCTCAGAGTTGTTACTTCCCTTGATGAGCAAGGGCTGACTGGTTGAGAGAACCTCAGTGGAGGATATTGCTTCTTGAAACTCTGAAATCCCTGGTCTATATCTCATTAATGTTTTATTTTCTGTGAGCCTTCTGGCCATGCACCATTGACATTTTATGTCATATCATCTCAATTAATGGAACAACTGACATCTTCCTTTCATAACTTGAGATCAACTTTAAATCAAACAACCTACATGGGCAACCTAGTGTGACAGGGTCCCTAGGGTTGAGGGTCTCTGGAGGTTGTTGTATAAACACCCACCAAACAAATAATAATGGGGAATAATTACCTTGGGAACAGCTAGGATTCACTGCTCTTTAAAAGCTCTGCACAAGGACTTGTGTAGGAGGAAACATGATGAAGTGGAAAAAAGCTAGAGCAAATAGATCAGTTTTTGAATCCTGGCTCCTTGCTTAACTGATGTACAGTCCTCAGGGAAATTAATTACCTAAACTATCCAAACTTTACTTTCCTCATATGTAAAAAAAAAAAAAGATAATCATGAGTCTTGTAGAGTTGAAGTGAAGAATAAATGATAAAATATATTAAAAAGCACCTGGATCACATTAGTTTTTTAATTAAAATACTCTTGTTCCAGGATACTCTCTTAGGTAGTTGCATTTCTTTGAGGTGTGTTACTCATTTTTATAAGCCAATGGATGCTCTGTAAAACTTTAAGGTGGAACTAGAAAATCCATAAGGTCTCTTTTGACATGCATGTCCACACACACATATATTTCCAAATAGATCTAATGGCTATGACACCACTTTTAGTATAGAGGCCTTCATTTTTTCATGATTTGAAATATCACTAATTAGAAATTATCATAGGTATTCAGGCTTGTTTCTCAATTCTCTGTTTTGTATACTTGACCTACTTGTTTATTTTTGAGTAAAAATTATAATTTAAAATTTATCACAGCCTTATAATTCTCTTTGGTATCTATTAAGCAAGTGATTACTTGCTTTTATTGTTCCTCAACAAAAACTTCTTGGCCTTTTCTGCACATTTTTCTCTTCTAGGTGAATTTGAGAATCTGCTTACCAAGTTCCACATCCTACTTATAAACATAGTGTATCTCCTTAGAGCATCTTTTCTACTCTTCATAAAAGTATTGCTCACGTTTACTGGGATTTCTTTTCTATGGGTTTCATACTTTCTGTTATGATTGTGATTGTGATCTTTTTGTTCTGTTATATTTCCTAACTGATTACTGCTAATTCTAATGAAAAGCAATCAATTTTGTCCACTTTTAAAACTTTCTTATTAGTTCTTACAGGCTTTTTAAAATTATTATTAGATCCTCTTGGGCCTTCCAGGTAGACAATCATATCATCTAAAATAATGAGGTTTTGATTTCACTGTTTCCAAAATGAATACATACCTTTTATTTTTTTCTTATCTTTTTCATTGGCCAGGACAGCCAACAAAATGTCAAAAATCAATGGTGATGGTGGGCATCTTTATTATATTCTCTATTTTGATAAGCATGCTTCAAATATTTTACCATTAGGTAAAATGCTTGCTCTCAACTTCTGTTGGGCCACATTTATAAAATGGGTAAGTTTCTTTTTATTCTTCATTTCCTAATATTATTTTAAAAAATAGAAACATGTTGAATTATATCAAATGCTACATAGAACCTATTAAGATCTATTAAAATGATTGTATGGATGTCTCCTTTAATGTATTAATGGATGTAATTAGTTCCATAGCTTTTTGTTTGTTTGTTTGTTTTGTTTTTTCCTGATTCCTATTTGTTTTTAGTATCAGGGTTGTGGCAATTTTATTTAATGATTTGGAAAATATTCTATCAAATTTTTATATTGTGGAACAGAATATAATAGAAATTGATAGAACACAAATATTATGTTTTCTATGACTTGTAAAAACCTGGCTATGAATTTATGAATCTGATGCCTTTAAACATTCTGTAGTAGTCCTTTGACCAACTTTGCATTTTCTCCAGTGTCTATTCATCTATCCATGTTTTCTACCTCTTAATGAGTTAAATATATATATTTTAAACTTTCTGAGAAGAGCATTCTTTTCATGTATATTTTCAAAAGTTTTGGATAAAGAAGATGTGGTATATGTATACACAATGGAATATTATGCAGCCATCAAAAAGACAAAATCTTGCCATTTGCAACAACGTGGATGGAACTAGAGGGTATTATGCTGAGTGAAATAAGTCAATCAAAGAAAGACATGTATCATATGATCTCACTGATATGAGGAATTCTTTTTTTTTAATTTTTTATTGTTATGTTAATCACCATACATTACATCATTAGTTTTTGATGTAGTGTTCCATGATTCATTGTTTGTGCATAACACCCAGTGCTCTATGCAGAATGTGCCCTCTTTAATACCCATCACCAGGCTAACCCATCCCCCCACATCCCTCCCCTCTAGAACCCTCAGTTTGTTTTTCAGAGTCCATCATCTCTCATGGTTCGTCTCCCCCTCCGATTTACCCCCCTTCATTCTTCCCCTCCTGCTATCTTCTTCTTCTTTTTTATTTTTTTAATATATATTGCATTATTTGTTTCAGAGGTACAGATCGGTGATTCAACAGTCTTGCACAATTCACAGTGCTCACCATAGCACATACCCTCCCCAATGTCTATCACCCAGCCACCCCATCCCTCCCACCCCCCACCACTCCAGCAACACTCAGTTTGTTTCCTGAGATTAAGAATTCCTCATATCAGTGAGGTCATATGATACATGTCTTTCTCTGATTGACTTATTTCACTCAGCATAACACCCTCCAGTTCCATCCACATCTTCACAAATGGCAAGATCTCATTCCTTTTGATGGCTGCATAATATTCCATTGTGTATATATACCACATCTTCTTTATCCATTCATCTGTCAATGGACATCTTGGCTCTTTCCACAGTTTGGCTATTGTGGACATTGCTGCTATAAACATTGGGGTGCACATACCCCTTCAGATCCCTACATTTGTATCTTTGTGGTAAATACCCAGTAATGCAATTATGAGGAATTCTTAATCTCAGGAAACAGACTGAGGGCTGCTGGAGTGGTGAAGGGTGGGAGGGATGGGCTGGCCTGGTGATAGACACTGGGGAGGGTATGTGCTGTTGTGAGCCCTGTGAATTGTGTAAGACTGTTGAATCACAGACCTGTACCTCTGCAACAAATAATACATTATATATTAAAAAAAAAAGAAGATAGTAGGAAGGGAAAAATGAAGTGGGGGAATCGGAGGGAGAGACGAACCATGAGAGACTATGGACTCTGAGAAACAAACTGAGGATTCTAGAGGGGAGGGGGTTGGGGGGATGGGCTAGCCTGGTGATGGGTATTAAAGAGGGCACATATTGAATGGAGCACTGGGTGTTATATGCAAACAATGAATCATGGAACACTACATCAAAAACTAATGATGTAATATATGGTGATTAACATAACATAATAAAATAAAATTAAAGAAAAGAAAAAAGTTTTGGAATAAATCTTGCCATAATATTTCATCTTATAATTTTTTTAGGGGTGGGGAAGGGCAGAGGGAGAGAAAGAGAATCTTAAGCAGGCTCCACCCAGCATGGAGCCCAGAGCACGGCTCAATCTCGCAACTCTGGGATCATGACCTGAGCTGAAATCAAGAGTCAGGCGCCCAACCAACTGAGCCACCCAGGCACCCCTTATCAAATTATAAGATAATTTGAGAAATCTTACCTGAACCAATAGATAAGGTCTTTAAGACCTTGGATTATTCTGTGATTCTGTTGGGAAAACTCCCTTTTCCTGGGGAACCTCTTTTATAGCTACATGGGTTCCTTCAAATGTGAACCACTCCATTAGAACCAGAACTCTCTCCCACAAGAATGCAGATTCATAAGGGCAGGGGCATGGGCCTGCCTGGCACATGGCACACACTCATTAATATTTGTTGGTGAGTCAATATTGTAGATCGGTATCAACTGTCCCATCTTCTTCTGACAACTTTTCTCCCTTTTTGGAGCCTCAGTGACTGTATTTTTGTATGTCTTGTGTGATTGTAATGGGATTTGGGAAAGAGGAACATAAGTTTAGTAAGGCGTCTTGAACTGGCCATCTGTGACTACCACACAGCAGCTGTGGAATAGCCCACCGCGAACTCTCTCAGGTGGTATTAATACCCAGCCGTGGAGACACACTGTTCCCTCAGGCAGGATTTGTCTTTTCTTTTTCATTATATTCCTCCCCGTCTCCACGATTCTCACGTAGTCACGGAGAAACGAGATGACGCCATTAAAGATCCGTTCAGGGGCGCCTGGGTTGGTTAAGCGACTGCCTTCGGCTCAGGTCATGATCCTGGAGTCCCAGGATCGAGTCCCACATCGGGCTCCCTGCTCGGCGGGGAGTCTACTTCTCCCTCTGACCCTCTTCCCTCTCGTGCTCTCTATCTCTCATTCTCTCTCTGTCAAATAAATAAATAAAATCTTAAAAAAAAAGATCCGTTCAGCATTCCTTCTCCACTTAAGCCTGTATGTACAGTCCCTGATCATCTTGACTTTTCTTCGTGATCTTCCTCTCCTTGGAAGTAGGACTCTTGTGTCCCCCCACCCCCCTAGGAAGAGATTCTTACATTATCTCCTCAAATGTCATGCTTCCTTTACAGTGTGATCAGGTCTAGATCAGATCCAAATTGAAAACTTCATATTATTGGATGGCCAGTCCTCCTCTGTATCTCTGTTCTGAGCACTGAGGAAGAAAACCAAAATTCCTGTGTTTAGAGGAAGCCAAAGGCCACATTATTCATAAGGAAACAAGAAAGTAAGCAAGCAAACATACCAAAGCAAAATTCACAAAAATATAACTGGTTGATGAATATAGGCACACCGTGTGTGAGCATTCTCTATGGCATTGTTACAACTTTCTGTACATTTGTAATTATATCGCAATAAAAATTTGCTAAACACAAGTAAGCTAAAATTCTCCAAGCATGTACACACAGGGAAACACTAGAGTGTATCAGTTATGTGGAAAGACTTTTCTTCCTTATCTCCTCAGCTTATTTCCCTGACATTTATAACCAGCGGGTACAGGGTAAAATGCAGGTTGGTCCCAGGCTTCGGAAGTGGACGGATTTAGGTATAACTACTTGGGAAGCTGTTAGGCTAACACAATGGGATAACATAGTTAATAATCTCTGACACTCTCCTCTTTGACTCAGAAATCTTTCCCTCCATTAAAAGATAGGTTCTGTGAGAATGCTAATCACCAGTGAGAATTGTCTGAAATGAGAGAATGCACTTTTTTTCCCTCTAGTTGTTATTTTTGTATTATAGATCCCTGGGTATCAGAATAAATTCCCAACTGTTCTCATGTAGTCTTCCTAATTCCAAAGCTGAAGAGTCAGGGTTAATGGCTCCATATGAAGTGTTACAGCCAGTAAAACTCTTTAGCGACAAAACCACCAACAGAGGGGGTAGTGGACGTACTGTAAACTCAGGTGCATCAAGGAGAAGATGAGGCACCCACCTCCCAGGACACTCAAAATGTGCTGTATATGTCCACCACAGAGCCTGGGAAGATGCTTAGATATGAAGAATAATCTTACAAAAGGGCTTTATGACTGAAGAGGAAAAGAGGGGAGAGTGGTCACTGGCTGCTGGGGGCCTTATTTTGGCAGCAGCCCTGTATTAAGTCCCTAGAAAGGGGCAGCAGACAAAACCATGCCAGCAACCTTGAAGGAGCAATGAAGCAAAAGGACCATAGCTATAGTTTCCGAATGAGCAAAGTGCTGCCCTTCTCTGAGGCCAAGCCTGGCCCTCCAGGCCCTCAGTCACATTCTGAAGTGGAAGGCTGAGCTGGAGACAACCCCAGAAGCCGAGCCACATCCAGCTCTGAGCATGCTGCCTTCCCATGAAATGCCAGGGAAAGTGAAGACGGTAAGGTGCAGGCTCAGTATTGTTAGGAGATTCCTTTTCAGAGGAGATCAGGCTCCAGAAGAAAGTTTAATGGAAAAAAAAAAATTATTCTTTGAAGCCAAACTAAATGCTGAGGTTCTGTTGAGAGTTCTCTTTTGACCTTTTAAGAAGATAGTCCATCGGTAATGAAGAGCTCTCTTTTTTTTCATGGCAAAAGCAATCTGCTAAACAGGACGTGAGATGAAGAAGAAAAAGATCAATTGAGTGCATATCACTTGCAGAAACAACAAAACAAAACACAAAAGCAAGCGCGCTTAGAAGCTTTTCTTTTTACAATTTTGGAAGCTGGTTGCTCTAGTGGGTGTGAACTAATCTACACCTCATTTGTATAAATTTATCTACATTTCACTTGGAATATTTCCCCCTTCCCTAATCTCAGTCTTATGAATGAAGGATCAATATATAAAATTGAATTGAGTAGTTGAACAGTTACTCTCCTCTCAGGACCGGGTAAGTTCTGCAAGGGCCGTGTCTCGTGTGCCTTCTTCTCTGCCGGGTCTTCAGCTCTCAGAACAGTACGGATGTACACAACTCGGCAAACACGTGCTGATGAGTACTGTGCTTGGGGGACCCCACTGAAGCTCTTCTCTCCAGACCAGAGTCAGAGCCGGGGACTCCCTCACTTCTTTCCTGAGGAGTGGAACTCTGCTAGCCAACAACTTTCAGAAAACACCCTTCCCAAACCCTCCATCAATCTCCAGTTTTCTAACTTTTTTTGTTTTTTTTTCCCCCCTTCTTTATTACACAAGTTTTCAGTTTGAAAGTTTTAAGAGTTGGCTGATCTTAATCACTTAATTAGAAATTTTAACATTGGGGTCTCTTGAATCTAACCTTTTCATGCTTTAGCTAAAATTGAGACAGAAAGTCTCATTATAACACAGTATATGGTATCTTAGAAGTTTAATTTGCACTTCGGCTAACTGTGAGTGAAGTGCATTTAAAAATACTGATAGTTCCGGGGTGCCTGGGTGGCTCAGTTGTTAAGCGTCTGCCTTCGGCTCAGGTCATGATCCCAGGGTCTTGGGATCGAGCCCCACATCGGGCTCCCTGCTCAACTGGAAGCCTGCTTCTCCCTCTCCCACTCCCCCTGCTTGTGTTCCCTCTCTCGCTGTGTCTCTCTGTCAAATAAATAAATAAAATTGTAAAAAAAAATACTGACAGTTCTTGTGGGTGTGTGTTTCTGAGTGAGTGTTTAAAAACTATCTTTTTCATATCCGTGGTTAGATTTTGTGTTTTGACCTTCCCTTACTGATTTATGAAAGTTTTTATATGTTAAAGAATAAGCTCTTTGTCCTGTGTCCAAAAGGAACAGAGACTATTTTATTCACGTATCCCTAGGGAGGTACTAGGCACTACGTAAATATTTGTTAAATGAATGAATGAATTAATATGCACTGCAAATATTGTTCACAGGGAGTTTTCCATATATAATTCTCTTCATTCGCATCTTGAAACCAGGGCTACTGGCAATATGAGAATAGAGGTAAAGACTGTGTGTACATTTGAATCAATAGTCATTACCAATACACAGAAGACAATACACTTTTATGAACAATTAAAAAAATTAACCTATGAACATACTATAGGGTTTTTGTTGTTGTTGTTGTTTTTAAGCAGGCTCCACACCCAGCACAGAGCCCAAGGTTCTGTAGGTTTTTGATAATCTGACCCACTTTGAAAAGGCTTGAAGGTGTTTTCTTTTGATCAAATATAGAGCATAGTTGGTCATAGCTAGCCACAGTGCTGAATGTTTTACATGTATAACAAAGAAGCTTTACTTGGGAACTTCCCTTATCAGTAAACTGGTTTATCATCCTGTTCTTCATTCACCTTTTTAGGTCCCGGAGAAGTGGGCAAGTTGAATGTCACTTCCAGAAGGAGGTTAGGACATTACGATGTCCCAGACAAAAAAGTAAAGAGCCTGTGTGAAGACAACATTGATGGAAGATGATGTGTTTTTTGAGCTCTCCCTGGACCATTGTTCCAAGGAGGGCCACAGTGAGAAGGGTATTCTATGGGATGAAATAAATTTGAGACAAGGGCTTTGATCTTATTCTCTTTTGAACCCTTGGGAGGAGACTGCTATGTGGCTGGCCCCATATATGTTCAGGGGAATGATGGTGTAACAAGGGAGTGGATTACTAGCCAAATGAGCTAGCTTTCTTGAGCTGCACTAAGCTCCAGCAGGGACTGCGGGAGGACCTAGAAGTTCCTACAAACCCTTATACTGGTGGTGATAAGAACAACTCAGAATTTTCTAGGGGTCCAGTTGCAAGGACAGAGAAAAATGGGAGTCACAACCAGGTATCACAGCAAACCTACACACTGAAGCAGGGCCCAGTAAAGAAATCTTGACTGATCCAGAGAAACAGATCACAAATATGTCAGCTGCAGACTTGAGCAGTGGGTGACAGTAGACCCAGCCAGACCCTGTCACTTGTCCCTCCACAGAGCTCAGGCGTGGCCAAGACCAGACCTGCCATAGGGGGAAGATCAGTGAATACTAGAGCTTAGCACCTGGCCTTGTATCCCCCTTCCCTGCTAATGTCAGTCTCCCTAGAAATCCATCTTGCGGAAGAGGAGTAGCAGGGAGGATTTGACAAATAATGTTTACATGAAATATGCTGTGTTACCCAAAAGAGACTTCCAAGCTGGAAAGAATTGAGACCCTTTAGATTATAAAGGTTAGTATTTTATTGTTTTGGAGTTTTCCGCCCTTACTCATGGTGCGTGGGGGATGGGGATTCTTTAGGTAGAAGATTTCAATCAGTTACAGAAATAAGAACAATTTTTTCTCACATATTGATTAGTGGGGCATGTATGCTTATCTGGAAGCTGGTTCACTTAGAGTATCTCATTAAATTCTTAAAAAAAGCCTGTTGGCTGGGTATTTCACAAATGAAGATACTGAAAATTAGAGAGATTAAATGTTTTTCTTATGGCCACTCAGCAAGCCAAATAGCTAAATCTCTATTCAAGCAAGAACGCGTAGACTCTTAATCCCTATGGTATTTTGTGAACTGTTAGGTGAAGTTTCTGCAACAGTAGGGAATCATTTTTTTCTAAGGCTTGGGGAGCTTTCGGGGTTAGCCCGGTGAGAGCAGAGTAACTCAGTCTGTTCCGCTCAGAGGTAAGGCATTGAGTAAGAGCTCCGCGCACACACAGTACGCTGCGGGGTTCTGTGAATTGCTTCTGGCCAGGACTCAGAGCGGAAATGCGTGGGAGGCGCCGCAGGTTGGCTGGGCTCCTACCCTGGGTGAATGTGGTGCAGATGGTCCTACTGAGGATGAAACGGCTGCTGGGGCGATGTTCAATAGGTTAATTGTACACGTTCTCCGATGAGTCAGCCGTAATTGCTGACACCAATATGTTTGCTTTTGCTGCCTCAGGGGCTTGATGTGTGAGTCAGATGTGGAAATGAGGAGAAAGTTGGCCTTGTTTCCTGAAATTTTAGAAACCGAATAATAAGTTTTTGAACTTGGTCTGTGATCAGAATCACTTTGGGGAAAAAACTATAAGCCAGAATGAACAATTATGACTAATATCTCTTCACAGGTTATGAAGGTAACAGAACTGAATAGCTAATTATAATGCAACTGGCTATTAGTCTTTATGAAGGTGAATGCAATTAGCTTAACCTAATTTTCAATCTCAGTTTTTCTTCCCCAAGCACATAATTTCTATTCTCAGCCTCAGAATGTTCCTTAGTAAGCCAAAGAAGTCCTCAAGCCCACAGGTGATCATAGGTCACCAGTGGTGGAACAGGTGTGTCAATTCAGCGTGCTGATATCTTGTGAATTTTCTCATCCTTTTTGATTTAATTTTATTTTTTTGAATAAGTGAAGCACCTACATAATTCAAAAGACATTAAGAAAGGTATACCCATAGGATTTTTATTTCCATCTCCATCCCTCCCACCCCATTCCCACGCACCCACAAAGGTAACCAAGTTCATTTGTTTGATCAGTTTTTTTTAGAAAATATACACAAAAGTAGCATGAAAAAGAATAAATAAATTAATAAAAATAAATTAATTAACAATTTTTTAATGAAAGAAAAAGTAGCATGGGAACAATCCAGGTGTCCATCAACAGGTGAATGGGTAAAAAAAATGTGGCATATACGTGCAATGGAATGCCACTCCGCCTTAACAGAGAAGGAAATCCTGCCATTCACCACAACATGGATGAACCAGGAGGGCATTAGGCTAAGTGAAATAAGTCAATCACAGAAGAACAAATACTGCATGATTCCACTTATATGAGGTATCTAAAATGGTCAAACTCACAGAAGCAGAGAATTTAATAGTGGTTGCCAGGGCCTGAGTGATTGGGAACACAGGGAATTGTTCCTCAATGGGTAAAAATTTTAAGTCATGCTAGATGAATAAACCCGAGAGATCTGCTGCACAGCATAGTGCCTGTAGTGAGCAATGAGGTATTGTGCATTTTGAAATTTGTTAAGAGGAAAGATCTCAAGTTAAGTGTTCTTGCCACAAATAAAACAAAAACACATGGACAAAAAAAAAAAAACTTTGGGAGGTGTCGGATATGTCTGTCGCCTTGATTGTGGTGATGGTGGTATCAAGGGTATTTGCATATATCCAAACTTCTTAAATTGTACACATGAAATATGTGCAGTTCTTTGTATCCATTATACCTAAATAAAGCTGTTAAAAAAGAACCTCCAAAGTAGCATACTATGCCATATACATGATTTTGTATCTTGCCCTATTAACCTTACAATAGACATTGGAATCCACGCCATACCTATTCATAAAGTTCTTCCTCATTTTGTTTTGTTTTGTTTTGTTGCAGTTGCAAATCTCCATTGTGTGGATTACCGTCTTTATCCAACAGCTCCCCAGTTATTGACTGTTTGGATTGTTTTCAATCTTTTGCAACTATAAATGATACCTCAGTGAATAACCTTGTGTACATTATTGTTCCCTCTTGTGGATGTATGCCTGCAGGTGGATTCCTAGAATTGAGATTGCTAGATCATAGGGTAAAAGCATGTAATTTTGTAAGATACTGCCAACTGCCCTGCTTAGGTTTATGCCATTTTGTGCAACCATCAGCAACATATGACTCTAGTGTCTGTCACCTTATAGCCTTGCCAACAGGGTCTCCCTCCAGCTTTTGAGTTTTTGCCAGTCTGAGAGGTGAGACACGGTATCTCAGGGTTGTATTGTGTATTTATTTTATTATAAGCAAAATTAGGCATATTTTCTTCCTTTATGTTAATTTGTGTGCCTTCTTAATTTCTGTCCATTTTTGTATCACGTTTTTGGTGTTTCTTTTTTTCTAATTTTTAAGACTTATTTATAAATTAAGAAGGTTATCCCTTTTATCTATGTGGCAAATATTTTCTACCAGTTTTTAATTTGTCTGTTTTTCTGACGGCATTTTTTCATGCAAAAATTTTACTTTAAATTTCTGTAAATTTATCCCTTTTCTTTCTTGTTTGCTTGCTTGTTTGCTCACTTGTGTTCTTTCTTTCTTTCTTTCTTTCTTTCTTTCTTTCTTTCTTTCTTTCTTTCTTTCTTTTTTTCTTTCTCTCTTTCTTTCTTCCTTCTTATTTTTGGACTTTCTATTCCCTTTAATTCATGTCCCAGGACCATTCTACTTTAAGACTATGTTTAAATCTGACAGAAATTGTCCCCTCTCATGGCCCTTCTTTTTTAGGGTTTTCCTAGATTTTCTTGAATGGTTAAAAATTCAGGTAGAGGGGCGCCTGGGTGGCTTAGTTGGTTAAGCATCTGCCTTTGGCTCAAGTCATGATCCCAGGGTCCTGGGATCGAGTCCCACATCAGGCTCCTTGCTCAGCAGGAATCCTGCTTCTCCCTCTGCCTGCTGCTCCCCTCTGCTTGTGCTTTCTTTCTCTCTCTCTCTCTGACAAATAAATAAATAAAATCTTAGAAAAAAAATAAAAATGCATGTAGATTTGAGAATTAACTTATTTAGTTCCAAATAAACTTTTAGTTTTTTATTGAGGTCTCATTATATTTATATATGACCTTGGGGAAACGTGACAAGCTTATGATGTTAGATGGGTTTGTTCAAGAACAAGAGTGTCTTTCTGTTATTCCAATTAGCTTTGTCTTGTTTGGAGAGCACTTTAAAACCTTTCTTATTTGGATTTTCCAAATTTTTGTTCGTTTTTCTTCTTTTCTTTTCTCCTTCCTTCCTCCCTTCTTTCTTTTCTTCCTTCCTTTTTCTTTTTTTAATACTGTAAATAAGGTCTACTCTCCCATTATATGTTCTAGCTGGTTATTGTTTGTATATATGAAGGTTATTAATTTTTGTATTTTACTTTTATATCTTTTTAGCTTACTGAATTCTTTACTGTTTTTATTAGTTTTAGTGCTGATTCTCTTGGGTTTTTCCAGGACACTATTTCATCATCTGCAAAAAAGAAATAATGTTATCTCTGCTTTACCAACTTCCAATTGCTTATATAGTGTTTATTTTATTTTTTTATTTGAGCTTCTGGTGATGAGGCATATATGTGCTACGGTGAGCGCTGTGAATTGTGCAAGACTGTTGAATCACAGATCTGTACTTCTGAAACAAATAACGCAACATATTTTAAGAAAAAAGGAAAAGAAGAAGATAACAGGAGAGGAAGAAAAGGGGAGTATGTCAGAGGGGGAGACGAACCATGAGAGATGATGGACTCTGAAAAACTGAGGGTTCTAGAGGGTAGGGGGGTGGGGGGATGGGTTAGCCTGGTGATGGGTATTGAGGAGGGCACGTTTTGCATGGTGCACTGGGTGTTATGAACAAACAATGAATCATGGAACACTGCATCAAAAACTAATGATGTAATATATGGTGATTAACATAACAATAAAAAAATTTAAAAAAAATATTTATTTATTTAAGAGAGAGAGCATGTGCAGGGAGGGGCAGAGGGAGAGAATCTCAAGCAATCTCCCCGTTGAGTGTGGAGCCTGATGTGAGGCTCCATCTTATGACCCTGAGATCATGACCTGAGCTGAGATCAGGAGTCAGATGCTTAACCAGCTGAGCCACCTGGGCATCCCAATGCAGCATAGACTTCTAGTCTGCTTCAACCCCAGCTGCTCTTACTATTAAACTCAGCCCACTTCACTCATTTATATTGATAATCTGGCTCCTGAAAACTTTTGAATACATGACCCCTGTCAACAGTCAATAACTTTGACATAACCTGAGCAGCTCCTGCCCTTAGAGCATCATTGTGCATTTCTCCTATCCAATGCAGGATTAGGCAGGTCAGGATGATGAGGGTGGGTCAGCACCATAAATTGGATTAGTCTTGGGGAAACCAACTATTCACTGTACCCTTTAGGGATGGATACTCCAGAAAAGTAAAGAAGGAAACCAAAATTAAGCCAGGGATAGTGGAAGCAAAGGCCAAGCCCCAAAGAGGAAGAACAAGATAATAAATTAGAGACAGTCAGAAGTAAGTACTCAAAGAAGTTTGGATCAAAATAAGAGCTGACCAGAATTCTATAGGACCATTTCATTACTCATGGGTAGGTGTTTGGGGTTTTCCTTCTGTAAGCAAGTAGTTGCTTGGGTGTGTGGGCCTATAGGGCTGATTAGAAGTCTTAAGCTCAAAATGAGTAATAGTTATCATTATAAAATTTTTAATATTGAGTTATAAATAGGTTCTAAAATTTTTTTGCTATATTATTTTCTGAGAACAACAGCACAGAATCTGCCCTCTAGATCAGCACTATCTATAACTCAATGCAATGAAGGAAATGTTTTATCACGTGTGCTGGGCAATAAGGTAACCTCTAGCCACATGTGGTTATTGAACACTTGTATGGGGCCAGTACAACTGAGGAAAGTGAATCTTTAACTGTATCTAATTTTAATCTAAATTTAAACAGACACTGTGGCTAGTGACTACTGTATTGGACAGTGCAACTCTAGAACTTTATATTCTAAAAGGACAAAGGGTAAAACATGTGGCTTGTCGATGCCTGTGACTTCAGCTGTGCCAGCCACCTGCAGCATGCATTTAAACACTAGTATGACCTCTCATTTGTAGCAGATTTGTAATAAAACATAATAATAATATAATGTAATAATAATTTATTGTAAAATATAATATTTTATATATTATAAAGCTCTTGTTTATGTTACAGTAATATGCCCCTGTAAATTATGATAATCCACATTACATAGCAAGGAAATGAGTTTGGAAAAAAAGTACAATAACTTCCCCAAATCATGAAAATTACTAGTTTCAAATGTATGGCTTGAAATAAGGTCTTTAGATTTCAGGTTCAATCTTCATTCTGTTACACAAAGGTGTACTTTTCAGATGTACAAATGAGTCATTAAATGTGTGTTAGTCTAATAATGTTAAACATATGCTTGCCATATAACCTGGAAATTCTATCTCTAGATATTTACCCAAGAGGAATTAAACCATATATTTACATAAAAACCTGTGCATAAATGTTTATAGAGACCATATTCACAATTACTAAAAACTGGAACTAATCCAAATGGGCTTCAGCTACTTAAAGGAAAAACAAATTGTGGTACATACCCATAATGGAATACTATTCAGCAACAAAAAGACCCATTGATACCCACTACCACATGGAGAAATCTCAAATGAATTATGCTAAGTGAAAGAAGCCAGATTCAAAAAGTTATGTGCTGTATAATTCCATTTATCGGGTATTCTGGGAAAGCCCAAACCAGTGACATGGAATAGATCAGTGATTGCCAGACTACAAAGTGGCAGGAGAAATCTGGAGGGCTAGTGGAAATGTTCTATAGCTTTATTATGACAATGGTTGTGTGACTGTATACACTTGTCAAACTCTTAGAAATGTTCACTAAAGTGAGTGAATTTTATTATATAATAAAATATAAAATATACCTCAATAAACCTGCTGTATATAAAGTATGTTAGCATTCTATTTTAGGGAAAAGGAGAATAAGATTTGATCAGAGATGATCAAGACTTAATCAACTGGTCTGGGGTGATTGGCCAGCAATCTAAAATGCAATGAGTAAGGTGATGTGACCAGGTTTCCAAGAAAGCATATCAGGAAGCTGTGGGCCCAGCTATGAGACTTTCAAGACAGTGATGACACCCAGATGGAACCTTCTCAATGGGGAATAGGAATGGCTACACCTCTTGGTTAAAATAAGACACAGCCAGCCTCACAAACCACAAGAATAGGGTCTGACCCAAGGGAGGCATCACCATATGTCAAGATCTAGCCCAACTCATGAGACCAAGGCAGGATGCCATTCACTACCCTTTGGACTCTCTGGACTTCCTTCTGTTCTTGCTATATGTCAAGCTAGTTTCTACTTTGGTGCCTATGCACTGGCATTTCCCTCTACTTGGAGACACATGAATAGAACTTCACTGATCAAGTTACCTAAATTAGCCCCCACTACTCTCCTTTCATTACTAATTTTGATTCTTCATAGCACCTATCAGTATCTGAGATTGTTTACTTATTTGTTCATGTCTGATGTATGTATGTATGAATGGATGGATGATTTACTATCTTTATTTACTGGAGTGCAAGCTTCATGAAACATGGGATCCTACCCATCTCCTTCACTACTCTACCCTCAGCCTGTAGCTGAATGCCTGACGTTGGTTGGTGCTCAATGAATAATTGCTGAAAGCATAAATGGATTGTCTCAGAAACTGGATGGGACTGAGTTAGCTTGTTGCAGGTTATTGTGCCTAAAGCTCACAGGGCTGAGTAGGAAGACTGACAAGCTCCAATAATTATAATTCCAGCTGGTGCGTAATTTACAGATTGAGGTGAGCTTCTTTAGACTGGCATCTCCAGTCTGGCTTTCTATGCTGAAAATCAAGCATGATGACAACAGGCTGGCATAGCACTTGATCCCAGTGTGCTCTGCATATTTAACCAGTGCTCATTTCCCCAGCGTTTCACGCATGGAAATCGTTCCTTTCAGGACCACGGGTATTTTGCAGAGGTGCTTCTGTCCTTTCAAATGTTTGCTCATTTTCCTGCTGGTGCTCATCTCGGTTGCTAAGACAGTTTTCATGGCAAAGGCCCACCAGCTAAGTGAGGATTACATACAGTAAATATTTTAAACAGGTGAACTTGACATAGGAGCAGCTCCTTTTCACCAAGCAGAAGGCAGGAGTGTACTGGGATCAGATTGGCAACTTAAGCCGCATTTTAAAACTTTGCTATGCGATGCAGTGACTGACTTGGAGGTTTTTGCCATTGGCATTTGTGGTGAAAAAATATTTGAAGTCCGTACATGGTGAATGTGCATTTAAGAATATTCCAATTTACCGAAGGGAGGA
The DNA here is from genome assembly GCF_003265705.2 of Callorhinus ursinus. Taxonomy (NCBI): domain Eukaryota; kingdom Metazoa; phylum Chordata; class Mammalia; order Carnivora; family Otariidae; genus Callorhinus; species Callorhinus ursinus. The sequence goes on from NW_027397064.1 coordinate 13,219,436, forward strand.
ATATAGGAGCTATTTTATAAAATGCAAGGTTGGCAGACATTTTACAATAAAAGGATGATGTAAAATCAGCTGGAGTCCTGCTATGGGTTGCATGAAAAGTGAGATTCCTTTTAGACTTTAGATGTTAAGGGGGAAAAAGAAGCTGTTACAAGGAAGGAATACGGAAAGGCTTGGCTTGGTTTGATGGTGTATCATGCAGACCAAAGGTTAGGTTCTTTCCACCAAGCACAGGGACCTTGAAGACTTTTCAATCAGTTTCCCTGACAGTTATGGTCATCATGCATTTGCTAGAGCCACAGACACATCTGCTTATTTTTCTCTATAAAATAGAGATTGCGATCTTCACCTACCAATTCCACATATTTTTTTGCTGATGCTGGAAGCCATTCATACATTGGCTAGGCAACCTTTTTCTTGTACAGAAAGAGAAGCTTGTCTCAATTAACATTTGCGAACTTGCAACTTGATGTTCAAGCATTCAACTGATGATATCCTTAACTGCAGCCTTATACATACTAAGCCAGCTCTCACATTCTCTCCAATGTTTTGCTTTCTTTTTTACGGTATTGAGATAAGAGTTGCTTTCTTTACGTCTTACACTTTCTTTTGGAATCTTCTAGCAATTTCTGGGATGTCCAGTCATTCCCGCTTGCCTTTATTCCAAAGAGTTTAACCTCAGTTGTATGAGAACATAAAGAGTAACTACTTAAATTTAGAGTCCTCCAGCTCGTGGCAAGGATCATATGTTTCCACCTCTCCTTTATCCATTTCCCATCAACAGATATTTTTTGATCACTGACTATGTGCAAAATAACCATGGTAGATGTTACAGAAGAACATCTATGATGGCTTACAATTTAGTCACACTCCAGCAAGTTTTGAAAAATATTTCCAGCACTTAGTATACTTTTTAATCCTTCCAGCATCTTTGCAACTACCCATGTTCACTGCAGCCTTCTCTAGTATGATGTTACGCCACAAGATGCTGTATGCGCATGAATAAGTGTCAATTTGTATTTTGAGTAAGGTATCCAGGCAAGTTTAGAATCATAGTTTCTCCCTGTCATGCTTCTGATTTTTTTTTCTGATGCTAGGTTTAAATGAATCCTAGGACATCCATACTATGAAATACAATATAGTTATTTGGAATGAAAATGTAAATGTATATTTAGTGGCATGTAATTTGTAAATTGCTGAATGAAGAAACGTAAGTTACAAAATCTATTTCAGGATAATTCCATTTATGAAAAGAATATATAAATAGATGTATGTCCAGTTACATGCATATATGTATACATTTACTAAAAAGAAGTCTAGAATATTATAGATAAAATATTCATAATGGTCATCACTGATAGATAGCATCACAGAAGATTCAAACTTTTCTTGACATTTCCCCCAAAGAAATTTCTTTTAATTTAATTTAATTTTTTAAAGATTTTTTTTCACTCATTTATTTGAGAGGGAGTGAGAGAGCACAAGCAGTGGAGCAGCAGAGGGACAGGGAGAAGCAGACTCCCCTCTGAGCAGGGAGCCCGACTCAGGGCTCGCTCCCAGGACCCTGGGATCATGACCTGAGCCAAAGGCAGATGCTTAACTGACTGAGCCACCCAGGCGCCCCCCTCCCCAAAGAAATTTCTATAAGGAACTTGTATTTTTGTGTAACGGAGGCATAAGCAGGAAATCAGGTTAAAGATATGGGGGCATACAGGGATTTGAGAGGGATTCTATGTCCCAGTGAATCTCTCCTACACATATTTGAGTCCTCCTTAAGACCTTATCCCTAGAGGAAATAAAGACATTAGCATTTCAAAACTTGGCTCTCTTTAATGAAACAATAATATACCCAGTCTTTTCCCAGTAATTACCTTTTCTCTCTAAAACCAACTTTTAAAAAATTCAAAGAATACCACAGTTCTTTCATACTGAATCCTATGCAGGAAAAAAGAAATAGCTGAGTGTGAAATGGATAAGACAAAGAAATCCCTCTGAAGCTCTTCTTGCGAAGTTTTGTTAAGAGAGGGTCTGCCATGCTGGGTCTTCTGTTCTAGTAAAGGCCAGCAGCTATGCTAGTTTTCTGCAGTGGCTGCCAGAGGACTTTGAAAGCTGGAAAGGACTCACCAGCTACAACAATGGTGTTCACAGTAGCAAGGTTTATTTTCCCCCAAGACGATATTCCTGGGTTTGCATACATTTGCTCTGTTCAATGAACCATGTACTCTAAATGTCACCTTGCTTCCATTCAGCATGGCCTTGGCCTGTGTTCTGACTGTCCAGGGGCCTCCAGGAACAGCCAGCAGATTGATGGCTTGCTGAAAGCTCCCTCGTTATCTTTCACTGTAAATTCTTTTCATGAGTAATCTCTTGTGCCCTGGATGCAGAACTCCTTTGTATGCGTGCTGTGAAATAAAATCTCAGATAATGTGTAAGGTAATTTCTAATACTCTCCCTACCATTATCCCTACAATGTGACCTCAGAGCTAATTGTTTATTTAATTAGCAAAGCTCAGTTTAAATGGCACTAATTGGAGAAGAATTGAAAAGTAAAGGATGTTAACATGTTTAAGCAAAGGTGTGTGTGTGTGTGTGTGTGTGTGGGAGGAAAGAACACTTGAGAAAAATGAGTACTGGAAAGTAGATATTATTATCTTCTAAGAGATTGACTTCATTATCCTTTACTTTAAAAATGAAAGAAAAGTGCTTCTTTTCTGTAATTCTTACCCAAAAGATGTTCCTAAGACCCATATATAATTTTTCAAAAATATAAACCTGCAGGTTATAATCACCTTCTTTAGGGTAACTGCTATTTAAGTTGCATTTGGCATACGCTTCTCCTTACAAAAATCTCCTATGCAAAAATCTTGAGCTCATACCAGATCTTTTTCCTATAAATGGTTTCCTTTCCTGCAGTCACATCTGAAGGACTCTGCATCCAAAACACCTTGAAGAAGGCTCTGGGCTCCTCTGTTGTTGCCATCATCTCCTCATCTGCCTCTGCCCCTTGGCCAGGAGAGGCTACCGTTCAGACTGGGGCTGTTTTACTGGGTCATGGTCATTTGGAGAAAAGTGTTGACCACCACAGCAAATGGCTTTAAACCTAGCCAACAAGACTGTGGCTGCTTTGGCTTCCCCCTCCTTTCTCCATGGATGCTCTCTGTCCTTCTCATAAGGATAATGAACAGGGGTTGAATAAATAGAATACTAATAGAATACTACTCAGCAATTAAAAAGAATAAAATACTGGTACCTGCTGCAACAGGGATGTACTGACTTTATGTTAAGTGAAAAAAGGCAGATACAAAAGACCCCATATCATTTGATTCCATTTACATGAAAAGTCTAGAGAAAACAATCTATGGAGACAGAAAGTAGATTAGTGCTTGCCTGGGGCTGCAATGGGAAGGGGGAGTGTCCACAAATGGGCGCAAGGTATCTTTTGAAGGTTATGGAAATATTCTAGAATTGGATGATAATGATGGTTGCCCAAGTCTGTAATTTTATTAAAATCACTGAGTTGCACACTGAAGATGAATGAATTTTAGAGTACTATACATTATACCTCTAATAAACCTGGTTTAAGAAATTATAAATAAATTTCAAGTGGTAAGAAAGGAAGACCTGGGACCAAGCCTGCGTGAGAGAAGTTCCACAGGGAGGATGCTTGGGACCAGCTTTGCTCTGGCTGGGGGGCAAACCCCAGATCTTGCTGCTTCTAGCTGAATTCATATTGACTTTAGGAGAAAATTAGTATATGGTGTCTCAAGATGCTAGGTGCTCAACATAGAGGCATTTGATTTGTTTCTCGTACTTAAGGAGGTCTGTCATATGGGAAAGTCAGGGATGTAAACACTCTGTGAAGAACAGCTGGTACTCAGGAGTTCTAAAAGCCTTCTCCGAGGAGGTGATGTCTGAGCTGAGAGTCAATGACTGAGAGGTAGAGAAGATGGAAAAGCAGAGAGAAAAGTAGAGGAGAGATAGGGTTCTGTTTGCTCTGCATGCTACCTCCCCACTGCTTTCACTCCTTGTGGTCTCACATCCTGGCCCCCAAATCCCTCTACAATCTCCTGTCAAGTTTGTGTCATAATTCAAAGTTGATGATGAGGGAAAGTCAAGCCCCTGGCACAGCATTTGACTCAGGGGTAGGTATAGGGCTCAAGCAGTGCTGATCACTGTTCTTACTGAAATTTAATATAATTGGTTCTCTTTTATAGTATCAGAAGTCATAATCATGCAGTCTTGTGGGTAGCAGCACACACATGTTTCTCTGCATTAAGAAAGCCTGTCTGTGGAATGATGTTTAACGACAGAGAGAAGCAGAACAGTGGTATGTAATAATGTAACAGAAAGGGGGGTTAGTTGGTGACATTGTTCAAACTCTGGCACAGCCATGCCTTAAGCAATAAACACCACTCCTTGCCACCTTTTTTTAAAAAAACTTTATTTCCTTTGGGTTGAGTTTCTCTATAATCTGGAAGTTTTAACTAATATAAAGGGTTTATAATTGGGAATAACGCTTGGTACATGAGCCTGCAGGCATGAATGGCTGTGGGCTTCATACGGAATGGAGAAGTGCAAGTGGACAAGAGGCAGTATGGCAATTACTTCAACTGGGGTTATGGTTGTAAGGGGCTTTGATATGCCCCATCACTCCTTCTGTTTAACTTCTCTGGAGCCTTCCAACTAAACCACTTTGCAGACTTGAGCCATTGAGGAAGGGAAGGACCTCATTGCCAAGGGAAGCAGTGGGGAAGAATATATGATTCTCTCCTGCCTAAGACATGGTTCTTCATGGTAACTGTGGTACCCTCCATGGTAGAAACAGCAGTCTGTTCTCCCAGGAATATTTAGATGCATATGTTCCTTTTCCTTCATGAGTGGAGTTAAGAGAGAGCTGCCAGGGTTCGTCTTCTCCACAAGCAAGTTGAAAGAAGTGAAATTTTCTTCTTCCTGGCCGATCTCGGAGACGCTTATGGCAGAACTCAAAGAAATGTCTTTTGCCCTTGAAATCAACCCTGAAGCCAGAAGGCATTGTATATTTACAAGATAATATGGAACCTAAGAAACCTTAGAACAAGGTGGTGATAAAGTAGCTCTTCAGGTCAGCTGTGCAAGTGGGACATTTACTCCTTTTATGATCTGAGGGCACAGATATCTTATCTGTTTTCTGGGTTTGCCCTGAGAGGGGTTCCAGGGAGTGTTTTGGATTCAGGGTGGAGATATGTAGCTGGGTTTTGCTGTATGACATTCCCCTTTCTTAGTTAAGGGGTGATGGCAGCTTTATTATAGATTAGTGCAGAGCTGATGAAGAAATGGATCATCACATTCCATCACAGCAGATTTCAGGTACCGCACTGGGATTGACCAACATTTGCACTATGGACTGCCTTCATCAGAATCATCAATATCCTTATTAAACTAGATTCCTGGGGCTTTCTCCAAGAACCACTGGGGTGTTTGATATGATTTATAAGAAATATATATTTAGTCATTTAGATTTCTTATATATATTTGGTCTTCATCTACTGTTTCTGGCTCAGAGCTCCCAAAACCCTTGGAACTTCCTGAAGGACACGAGTAACAAAAGCACTTTTAGTCATAAGATTTAGTCTGTCAGTTCCTGACATCACTTCAGGGCCATAAATGTGAAATGGGGATCTTGCTATTCACAACAAGCCCCTTTCTGCCATGACTGGCTTTATGTTAATGAGGTGACTTTTGGAAAGTAAAAGGACAAGGGCTGATTGCCAGGAAAACCAACCCTGAATAGAGGTTTGGGATTTTCAATTCCTTACTCCTGAATGGGAAGGGGAGAGGGTCTGGAGGTTGGATCAGTCACCAATGACCAATGATTTAATCAACCATACCTATGTAATGAAGGCTCCATTAAAAACCAAAAGTACTGGGTTTGGAAAGCTTCCAAGTTGATGAACAGTAGAAGTGCAGGGAGAGTGGCACCCTAGAGAGGTGCAAACGTCTGCACCCCTTCCCCGTAGCTTGCCTTATGTATCTCTTCCATCTGGCTGTTCCTGAGTTACAGTCTTTCATAATAAACTGGTGACCTAGTAAGTAAAATGTTTTTCTGAGTTCTGTGAGCTGCTTCAGCAAATTAACCAAACCCAAAGAGGGGATCCTTAGCACCTCCAGTCTATAGCCAGTTAGTCAGAAGCTCGGGTGATAATCTGGTGTCTGAAGTTGGGGAAGGGTACAATCTTATAGGACTGAGCCCTTAACCCATGGAATCTGATGATATCTCTGTGTAGATAATGTCAGAAATAAGTTAAACTTAACCAGCTGCTGTCAGAGCATTGCTTTGTGGAATAGGACCTCCCCCGCAAACACATATTAGAATTGGTGACCAGAATCTTTAGGTTGTATCTTGAAAATATGGATTGTAAACAAACTCTCCGGGTGATTCTTATGCACACTAATAGTTGAGAGCAACTAGCTGAGAGCCTGATATGGGCTCATGATTCAGGAGAAAAAACTCAAGAGATGTTCTCCGAATAAAAATTTCCTCTGTTCACTCACAAAAGGACTCTCTAGAACCAGACCACACCCCCTTTAGTCTGAAAAGTGTAAGAAGTAGAGGAAAATTGAGACGTGCCCACCATACACCTGTAGAAAGATAGGCAATACTTCTATCTTTCAAATAGGATGAAGGGACTTGATTCTTAAGCAAGCTCCGTGGTTGCTGGGAGCCAGCTGGTGTGGCTTTGAAAAGCGCACCTGGCATGTTGGCCGTTGAAGAACCACACAGACAGCGAGGATGCAACTATTCTAATACTTCAACTTCAAACCTTGGATATTTGTGGACACTTCTGAAATGAAATTTGTTACCCTAAACAGAAATGCTTCACTTTATCCTTTCTCCTTTTCATATCAGGGCATGCAGATAAATAAAATCCAGGAAGCAGGAAAACAAGAGGTACTGAGATATTATGTAACTCTCACCCTCTTATGATTAAGCAGATTCACAGTCTTTTCTGTCCATCAAATAAATGAAGCCCTTTCCATCAAGGTAGTATGTAAACAACAATTATTTTTGGCTTCTCAAACAGAGACACACAAGGCAAGAAAACAACTCTCCTCCCCAAGAAGCAGCAGCCAAAGTCTGAGAATGAAAAAGGTAACTGAATGGCTGTCGGCACTGCCTTTTCCCCTGAGTTTGCCTGATATGTGTGTGTGTGTGTGTATGTGTGTGTGTGTGTGTGTGTGTATGACTAATGGAGAGGCAGCTGCTGCAGCAAATAGAATTCAAACCCCCATTAATATTGGTGACTCATCTTCTGGATTCTTTCCCCATGTCTGAAAACGTCAGGAAATTAAAAAGGCATCGTGGCATCTCTGGGAGACAAGTCCCAAGTCAGAGCTGTAACCACTTCTAAATATTCTTGGCCTCATTTGGAAATCGGATGTCACCTGGGACATGCCCTGGTTTGTAGTCCCATCCATGGGGGCAGGACAGACTATCAATCTCACTGAGTAAAGCAGTTGGCTCGCCCTTCAGCAGAGCTGGAATTTTGAAGCTGGAGGTGTCGCTTATAATTAGATGGAATGGTTAGAGAACTACATGTGTCCTGGGCTCAGCTTCCTTAAGAGCAGAAGGAAAGAGGTGAGCAGGGCATGACTGAAGCTACACGGACCTCTTGTTTGACTCAATATATTTGTCTTATGCTTTGTATAAGACATGGGTAGAGATGGATATTTAGAAACATCTGAATAATTCCATTTTGATTTTTAGTTTTTCCCTGAAGATTCAGTGCTAACAATTAGCTTCCCAGTCACTTGAAACAAACCCGATAATCTTATATTAATTCAACTAGATTTTTCAGCCTACACTACGGGGAGTAGTCACTTGCTATGTATGATGAACAAAAATGTATCTTTGGAAAATGAAATTTCAAACCCTTATTGCAAAACTGGAATGGTAATACTTAGAATGGTAATGTGGCTTAGATGGGTTTTTTTTTTAATGTTCTTTGCTAAAGTGACTCTTGGCTATAATTCATCTAAATAAACTTATGTTTTGATTGGGGTCCCAACCAGGAGCATGGATGACATGAATCACTAAGGGGGAGTCCCTGTTTAGAAGCGTAAAAGATATAGATATTAACATCTGTACCAGGGTTGTGGGAATCAGGGGACATTTGGGTAAGTCTGTAGCATTTGGGCCATACTTTGATGAAGAGATAGCATGGGTGCATGTGGAGGTGCTGAGGAAATCTCTCCTGGGCAGAGTGCAGGAGGAGAGGCTTAGATCTCAGAAAACAGTCAGGCTGAGAAGTTTGGTATCTAGTGGGGAAATGTAATTGAAATGATGAATTGTGGAAAGCCTTGAAAGCTGAAAAGAACAGTTTCTATATCATTTTGCAGTCAGTGAAAATTCAACGAAAGTGACTTATCAGGGATAAAAGGGTTCTTTTATTTGTTCATTTATTTGACTGATATTTATTGAGTTCCTACTATGTGCATTAATTATAGGTACTGTTGATACAGCAGTGAAAAAAATAAAGTACTGTTATCTGGGATTTGGGGAGGGAGTACAAGAGACAGATGAGCAAACAGAAAATACAATATAGCAGAGTAAAGAAGTGTGCTATTTTAGATAGGACTGTAGTCAGGGGAGGCCTTTTGGAGTTGATGTTATTTGATCAAAGACCTGAAATATAGGCGAGTGAATCATATATGTCCTAGGGAAGTTAATTCCAGCCAATGTCATTCCAGTGATTCCAGCAAATTCTGGGCTCCAAGGCAGGAGCTTGTGCTTGAGAAAGAGAAAGGAAACCAGTATGCCTACAATAGAATGAATAGGAATAAATAGAAGGAAGAATAAATGAGGTCCGAGACGATTAGGACTCAGATCCTTTACAGCCTTTTGATGGCCTTTGGCTTTACTCTATGAGAATGGGAGCGATTGAAGGAGTTTGAGTACAAAAGCCGTTATGTCTGGGCTATGTTTCTAAAACATCCTTCTAGTTTATCTCTTGAGAATAGATTTTAGAAAAACAAAGAGTAGGAGGATATTATCATAATCCAAGAGAGAGGTGATGTGAGTGGAAACTGGGTAGCAGTGATGAAGGTGGTCAGCAGTGATCACACGCCAGATATGCTTTGAAGGTGGAGCCAACAAGATTTGCTGATGGATTGGATGGGGGAAGTGACAGAATGACTCCAAAGCTTTGCCTTGAATAATAATTAAATGGGTGCAGTTGAAATGATTGAGTTGAGGAAAGGTATGCAAGGATAGGTTTGGTGGGGGGGTGGAAATCAAGGATTTGGCCTGGGCATGTTGGGTACAAGATGACTATTTGCCACCAAGTAGAGACATGGAGTAGAAGGCAGAGTATTTGGATTGGAAGTCCATGGGAGAAGTGAAGGCTGTATACATACCTTCAGGAATTATCAGTGTATAACATGGCATTTCAAACATAAGTGTGGCAAGGTTCATCTATGGATTTGAGAGATGTAGAAGTTTCCAAAACTGAACTGGCAATATTTCAAAGTTTAAAGGCTGAGGAAATGAGGATTATCCATTCATAGGTCCTGAAAATGAGAAATGTTTAGGTAGGAGAGGAACTAAGAATAGGGTGAATTCCTTGAAGAAAACATTGTTTTCATCATCACCTCTTAAAGAAGTGGACCCAAGGTTACATAGCTTGTGAGTGGCAGTGCTCATGCTTTTAACCATATACTATTCTGCCTGTAATAGAGTTAGGGGTTATCTGCACAGAGTGGAAACACACACACAAAAAAAACCATTTTGTTTTTCAACTCCATACTGTTCCACTACTGCTGAAAAGGAAGAAGCTCAGTAATCCTGATGTTGTATGAAGGAGGGAAGAACTCACCTTCAGGTTCCCAAATAGCCATACCAAGTCACACCAGGGCTTAATACCTAACCTAATGGGAGTTTCAGCCTCCCCCAGAAATGTTGTCTTAACCTGTCAATCAAGAATTTTCTGATAAGCACTAACTCTATCCCTTCATTGGAATGATCAGTTCTGTGTCTGTTTGTATCCTACGTCACTTCTACCTGTCAAAGTTCAAACCCAAATATGGCTCCTCCCCTTCTGCTACATTACTTTCCCTTCCTTATCCCTCCCATATCTCCACAGTCACCTGCTCTCTCCCATACCTCTCCAACACGTTCTGCAGTAGAGGAATGGGAGTGAGCTCTTGATTGGAGGAACTTCAGAGTCTTCTGGCAATGAGCATGGAAACAGGGAGGAGTCAGAATTGGGGCCATTTTTTGCAAACAATCTACTGCAGAGAATAATCGAATAGTAAAGCCCATTTTGCCTAATGATTTATGACCACTATTTTTCTTACAATCTCTATGTATTTGGAAAAGACACTTCCCATGATTTGATTCTAGTTTCTTGCCCTTTTTACATGTGGAAACCAAGCAGAAAAGACTTTTACTCTATAAAGTTACTGTTTGGTGCTTCCCATCATTTCTAATTGAAATGATGCTGCGTTTTTAAAAATTGTGCAGTGTGAGATGACACGGGGAAAATTTTCAAGTTCCACTGGGACTTACATCAGACATACTTCACAGTTGCAATATAAACACAGTGAAAAGTGTACACTTTGCTCTTTCCCTTCTTGGGAAGACCATTATTATTTCCATTTCATTGTTTTCAAAGTAATTGAAAATGGTCAGTTTCATAATCCTCCATACTAAATATACTGAGTGGAAAATTACAAATTTAGCCATTTCTCCTATTTGATAACATGATTTGTACTATAAGTCATTGATAGTAAATGAACTGTTTGGACTATTAAGCCAGAGAATCACAGAATATATGTATCTGTCACATAAGATTTAAATCCCAACTTTTTTTTTTTCAAAAAGAGTTTCTAGTTATTTATAATGAAAAAAGTATATAGTAAGTCCTTTAAAAAACTATAGAAACATAAAGAGGAGGCAAAAGTGAAAATAGAAAAAATCTGAACCAATGAAATTACTGTTAAGTTAGCATTAAATTAGGCTTTATGTTTCATAATTAGAAAGAAATAATTGAAAAGTTCAATTTATTTTCTAGAGCAGTGATCTTATCTAAAGATTAATAACACAATAGTACAACAAGTAATTTGCTGTTAAAATTGTTGAATTGTTTCTTTTTTAAAACATAGATAGAAAGGATACCACTTACTTTTCTGAGTGGGAAAGAAAGTTGTGTGTATACAACTAGGCTGCTGTTATTTATAGAAGTTTGGCTACATGTAAAATATAAAAATCATCTGATAGAGGTATCAAAGTGGTAGAAAACCTGTAACTCTAAATGTTGGGGATTCTTTGCCCATGACTAATGAATGGATATTGATTTTTTGGATTAATTTGAGATATTGGGAGAATATTTGGAACTTTCAGAATGTTACAGCTGTTCAAGGATTACCTAGAAAGGGATGGCATAATATTCAGCAACAGCAGATAGACAAATTCTAATGACATCAACACCATCTGGAATAAAATACTTTAAAAATTAAATTTCATTTTCTGGAGTAGTTTTAGGTTCACAGCAAAATTAAGAGGAAGGTACAGAGGTTTCTCATATACCCTATCCCCCCACACATGCATAGTCTAGTTCATTATCAGTGTCCCCCACCAGTGCAGCACATTTGTTAAAATTGATAAAACTACATTGACACAAATTACCCATTGTTTACATTAGGGCTCACTCTTTGTGTTTTATATACATGGGTTTGGACAAATGTATAATGACATGAACCTACCATTATAGTATCATACAGAGTAGTTTCACTGTTCTAAAATTCCTCTGGGAGGCATCTATTCATCTCTCCCCACCCCCTAACCTCTGGTAACCACTGATTTTTTTTTTTTTTCTGTGTCCATAGTCTTGGCTTTTTCAGAATGCATATAATTGGGATTATACAGGGTGTGGACTTTTCAGATTGGCTTCTTTCACTTAGTAATACACACTTAAGTTTCCTCCATGTCTCTTTATGACTTAATAGCTCATTTCTTTTAGGTACTGAATAATATTCCATTATCTAGATGTCCCACAGTTTATTTATCCACCACCTACTGGATGATATCTCAGTTGCTTCCAAGTTTTCCAATTATGAATAAAAATGCTATAAACATCTATGTGCAGATTTTTGTGTGGACATAAGTTTTCAACTTCTTTGGGTAAAGAACAAAGAACACAATTTTTGGATTGTATAGTAAGAGTATGTTTAGTTTTGTAACAACCCACCCAACTGTTGCCCAAAGTGACTGTACCATTTTTCATTCTCACCAGCAATGAATGAGAGTTCCTGTTGCTCCACATCCTCGCCCGCGTTTGGTGCTGTTACTGTTTTGGATTTTGGCCATTCCAGTAGGTGTGTATCGATATCTCATTGTTGTTTTTTCATTTCCCTGATGACATATGATGTGGAGCATCTGTTTATATGCTTGTTTCCACCTGTATATCTTCTTTGATGAGGTGTCTTTTAAAGTCATTGGCCCATTTTTGAATTGCATTGTTTGTTTTCTTACTGTTGAGTTCTAAGTGTTCTTTATATATTTTGGACAACAGTCCTTATCAGATGTGTCTTTTGCAAATATTTTCTCCTAATCAATGGCTTGTTTTTTCATTCTCTTGACAGTGTCTTTTACAGAGCAGAATTTTTAAGTTTTAATGAAATCTAGTTTATTAATTTTTACTTCCATGGCTTGTGCTTTTTGAGTTGTATCAAAAGCTATTGCCAAACCCAAGGTCATCTAGATTTTCTCCCATGTTATCCTCTTTGAGTTTTATACTTTTGCATTTTACATTTAGGTCTTTCATCTATTTTGAGTTAATTTTTATGAAGGGTATAAAGTCTGTGCCTAAATTCTTTTTTCTTTTCATTTCTTTTTTTTTACATACAGATGTTCAGTTGTTCCAGCACCATTTGTGGAAAATACTCTTTGTTTCATTGTATTGTCTTCACTCCCTGGTCAAAGATCAGTTGACTATACTTACTAGGGCTGATTTCTGGGCTCTCTATTTTATCTTATTGATGTCTCTTTTTGATAGATTGTCTATTCTTTTACTAATACCACATTGTCATTGTTACTACAGCTTTATAGTAAATCTTGAAGTGAGGTAGTGTCAGTCCTCAGACTTTGTTCTCCTTCAATATTGTGTTGATAATTCCGGATCTTCTGCCTCTCCATATAAACTTTAGAATCAGTTTTTCAATATCTACAAAATAGCTTTCTGAGATTTTGATTGGGATTGAATTGAATTTATAGATAAAATTGTGAAGTCCTGATATTGTGACAATATTGAATTTTCCTATCCATGAATATCGAATATCTACTTATTTACTTCTTTGATTTCTTTCATCAGGATTTTACAGATTTCCTCATATAGACCTTGTACTTATTTTGTTAGATATGTATCCAAGTATTTCAGTTTGGGGGGTTATAATGTAAATGGTATTGTGTTTTCAATTTCAAATTCCACTTATTCATTGCTTTTATATAAGAAAGTGATTGACTTTTGTATATTAACCTCATATTCTCCAACCTTGCTATACTTGCTTATTAATTCCAGGAGGGTTTTTTTTCAAGATATTATTTATTTATTTGTTTATTTGAGAGAGAGAGAGAGAGAGAGAGATAGCGAATGTGAATGAAGGGAGGGGCAGAGGGGGAAGGAGAGAGAGAATCTTAAGTAGGCTTGGCACTTAGTGCGGAGCCCAACTTGGGGCGGCATCTCAGGATCCTGAGATCACAACCTGAGCTGAAACCAAGAGTCAGACACTTAACTGACTGAGCCACCCAGGAGCCCCCAAGAGGTTTTTTTTTGATGATCTTTCAGGTTTTCTACATGGATGATCATGTCGTCTGTGAACAAAGTCCATTTTATTTCTTCCTTCCCAATCTATTACTTGTTATTTCCTTTTCTTGTCTTATTACATTAGCTAGGACTTTCATAACAATGTTGAAAAGCAGTGTTTTCTTATCTTAGTGTGAAAGGTTGAGTTTCTCATCATTTAGTATGATGTTCACTATAGTTTTTCTAGATATTGTTTGTCACATTGAGAAATTCCTCTCTATTCTCAGTGTACTGAGAGTTTTTCTCATGAATGGTATTCAGATTTGTTAAATATTTTCTATGCATCTATTGATATAATCATGTGATTTTTCTTCTTTTTCATCACATCACAACAGATTAGTTGATGTGATGAATTACATTAATTTATTTTTGACTATTCAACCAGCTTTGCATACCTGAAATAAGTCCTACTTGGTCATGGTTTATAATTCTTTCAACACATTTTTGGATTTGATTTGCTAAACTTTTGTTGAGGATTTTTGCATCTATGTTAATGAGAAATATTGGTCTGTACATTTTAAATAATATTTTTGTCTGGTTTTGGTATTAGGATCAGCTGGTAGGGTGAGGAAGTTGGAGATTTCTCTTTCCCGAAGTCAGTTAAGCTCTGATAAAACCCCAGTAGTTTAGGCTCTGGTTTAATAGTTTCTTCTGAAGGCAGACCTTGGTAGAAGAACAGAGTACTCTAGTATATGACAAAATTGTTCCCTTTCCCTTCCCCCTGCTGGAAGCATAAAGGATTTTTCTCCAGTATTCATTGTGAGAACATGGTAGAGCTCTAGAAGGCAAATTTCACAAAAAGTGGGGTCCTCCTAATGACTGGGTCCCCTGTTTTTTTTTTTTTTATCTATTGGACTTATCCACATGGAACCTCCAGCAATTCATTAATCACAGTTTAGGTTTTTCTCCCCAGCACTGGTTCCTGTGGAGGTTTCAGCTAAAGGGTTTCTGCTCCAGTAAGCTGTGATTCTTTGTATTTGACTGTGAGTCACTCCAGTTTTGGAGGCAGTGGCTTGCTCTATGAACCATTTCTCTCACAGATCTAAGAAGAGTTGTTGATTTTTCAGTTTGTTCAGGTTTTTACTCGTTGTTAAACAGAGTGGCTACTTCCAAACTTTTTATGTGTCAGACCAGAAACCAGAATATATAAGACACCTTTCAAAAGAGTTCCCTGCTCATTATTTCATCTGAACCTCACAAATTCATAAGCATTTTAGGAAGGCATTTTTTTAAAAAATTTCATTAATGATGAATAAGGAACCAAAGAGATATAATAACTTGCAGAAGACAATGCTGTCTTAGGAGTGAAAACCAGTCTGACTATTATGGCTCAGAAAATTTCTAGACTGCTCTGAAAAACCTGAATTTACCTTGGTGGAGACCAGAAACCTTCACCTCAGGTTCTTCTTGATTGAATTAAACCAACCTTGGGATGGAATTGCCTGTCACACCAATTTTAAACTGTTAGCCATAAACTTCTGTCAGCAGCAGCTGGTCATGGCACAGAGTCTCATGGCCCAAGTTGTCTCTCAGCCTAGTACAATTACCTATTTGCATAAATGCCAGTAGAGATGTCCTGAGGATATGCCAGGACTGGACTGGGAGAGATGAGATCTTTTCCCAAAATGCTCAGTCTTCCCAGAGTAACTGACTCTAAAAGCTGACTAATAATTAAAAGGGACACTTTTTATGTCACGATGTATCTAGACTTCATTACTGAGATGTTATTAGCCTGAAAGAGACTAGAGTACAAAGAATTATGGTTTCTCTATTTTGTTTTTCTAATGATTCACTGGTCAGATAATTATTCAATTTAAAGCATTTTTAAAGCCTAAAATGAAAAGCTTCATTTAAAGCAATAGAAACCAGATGGTGATCATGTACAAGAGAATGAGCTCAGGGTTACACACATGTATATTCCTTTCTGTACAGATTAGAAATTTGATTATGTCTGTGATTTATTTTCAAAATGACATGTCCTTAACATCATGGTGTAACACCAAGCTTTTGGAGATAATGAAGCTCCTCTTTGTCCTGGAAACAATGCTGCCTTCTACTTACTGAGGAATTAAATGACAAACTAGAATGCGATGTTCTCAACTGGCATCAGGATTTTCCTAACTGGAGAAAAACAATGGGATTAATAAGTGTCTGTAAAGGTAATCAATGATAACAGAATGTAATAATTCTCAGATTATATCAATTATCAGATCTGTTTTTGGGTAGAAGTATAGTGTACTGGTTTAAAGGATAGCCTCTGGCAACAGCCACATTTGAATTTAAATTCTTAAGTACTTTGTGAGATCAGAAAACTATTTCACCTTTTCTTCTTCCAAATGCTTATATTAATGTGTACCCTAAAGGGCTGTTGTGGGGATTGAGATTTTATAGAGATTATAGAAGTAAATATCTCACCACAATATTAGTCGTGTAGTAAACTTTTTTAAAAGATTTTTTAAAAATTTATTTATTTGAAGGATGCCTAGGTGGCTCAGTTGATTAAGCAACTGCCTTTGGCTCAGGTCATGATCCCAGGGTCCTGGGATCGAGTCCCGCATTCTAGGATCAGTATCCTTGCTCAGCGGGGATCTGCTTTTCCCTCTCCTTCTGCTGCTTTCCCTGCTCATGCTCTTTCTCTCTCTGTCAAATAAATAAATAAATAAATAAATAAATAAATAAATAAATAATTTTAAAAAGTTTATTTGAGAGAGAGAGTGTGAGAGCAAGAGAGAGCACATGCATGGGGGGAGGGGTAGAGGGAGAAGCAGACTCCCTGTCCAGGAGGGAGCCCAATGCTGGACTCGATCCCAGGACCCTAAGATCATGACTTGAGCTGAAGACAGATGCTGAGCCACCCAGGCACCTGCATGTAGTAAACTCTTAACAACTTATAGTTTTAAAAAATGCAATCAAATGGTGTGAAGGATATGGATATCTTATTGGGCTAATTTGATTGTCACTTGCATAATTTTGAATATGTTAATTGAAATACAAGATATTCAGGGCTATCATCAAAAAACAAGACATAAATGCTGGCAAGGCTGTAAAGAAAAGGGAACCCTTATGAACTGTTGCAAGGATTGTAAATTGATACAACCATTATGGAAAACAGAATGGAGGTCACTCAAGAAATTAAAACTAGAGCTACCATATGATCCAGCAATTCCACTTCTGGGTGTACATCTCAAGGAAATTAATACACGATGTTGAGGAGTAATCTACCCTTCCATGTTCATTGCAGCATTATTTACAATAGCTAAGACATGGAAACAACCTAAGAGTCCATCAACGGATGAATGAATACAGTTGTCTCACACACACACAAACACATTTGTGCGTGCGCACGTGCGCACACACACACACACACACACACACAAATATTATTCAGCCATAAAAAAGAAAGGAAATCCTGCCATTTGTGACAACATGGACAGATCTTGAGGGTATTATGCTAGGTGAAATAAGTCAAACAGAGAAAGATAAATACTGTATGATTTCACTTATATGTGGGATCTAAAAAAAAATACCTCACCTGAAGCCAATATTATACTGTATGTTAAATAACTGGAATTTAAATAAAAACTTAGAAAAAAATAACCTCCCAAACAAAAAACTCAAAAAAAGAGCTCAAACTCAGAAAAAAAGAGATCAGATTTGTGGTTGGTTACCAAAGGTGGTTAGGGGAAATTGGAGAAAGGAGGTCAAAAGATACAAACTTTCAGTTATAAGATAAATAATGGGGATGTAATATACAACATGATAACTATAGTTAATGTTGCTATGTGGTATATTTCAAAGTTGTTAAGACAATAGATCCTATGAGTTTTCAATACAAGGAAAAAAATATTTCCTTTTTTGGTATCTGTTTGAGATGATGGATGTTAACTAAACTTACTGTGATAATCATTTCACAATATATGTAAGTGAAATTATTATACATTATACCTTAAACTTATACAAAGCTGCACATCAAATATATCTCAATAAACTGGAAAAAATAAAATAAAAAAAGAGAAGCTCCAAACAAAAAAACAAACAAACAAAAATACAAGATATTCAGTAATATCGTGGTACTTAAATTTAGAAATTATACGATACTCTTAACACTAGTATATGTTTCACTTTTTGGTGTTCACTTTTTGGTACCTCCCAGGGTGCTTTCTTGAGTTATCAATTAATGATAGGAAATACAAATTAGGAGGTCAAACATGGCAATTACTTTTCTCTCAATCTTTTTCTCTCTCTCTCTCAATCTCTTCCTGATGACAAATGGCATCCCATCCACTAGGTCTGCTTGAACAAAATGCACTATGTCCAAGATTTCAGCAGTTAAAAGCTAAATCTAACAAGAGATGATTAGGCAGCTGGGTTTAGAATTTCAAGCATGAACAGGAATTTCTAAGACTTGGCAATTATCAATGCCTCAGTAGCATGATTTTTTTAAAGGGTTTCTTTTATGGAGGTGAAAGGCTGGTATTTCAATCTACTAGTCCATATCAAGATTTTGTCCCCCAGTCCTTCCACTGTTGGAGATGGCTCTTCTCCTCTGTCGTATGGTATTTTAAGCGATTACCACAGTTAACAAAGACAATGCAGGTATCTGATGTCTGCCTGATTTGCTGCTCTGTAAGTGGTAAATATTTAGCAACAAGGGAGCTGGTAAAATCTTTTAGGAAAAGCAAGCTCAGATATGGAAGTCAGGAGTCCTGGTTTATATCCTGGCTTTGACACTCATGATTTCTGAGATCCTAGCTTTGTAATTTCCCATCTTTGAATAATAATAAGTGGAGTCTCCTTCCTGAAGAACATTTCTTATCACAGATTAGTTGTGTTTACTAGCCATGCACCAGTAAAATTGGTACTCCTGACAAGAAAGCTGGGGAAGGGGAACCCCTATACTGTGAATGGGGTAGCATATCTTCAGAACTCTCTCTCTCTCTCGTGACAGACAACAAAAGTCTCTGGGTAGGAAACCTCATATCCTAAGACATTAGGATTCAGTAGATTTCATTGAGAGACAGGGCCAGATATGACCCTCTGAGTTGGCCAAGAAAATCAGGTGGATGGACCAGTGGGTACACCTTCTCCACAGTGCTTCCTCCTTGACCAGCTCAGTTCTGTCACTCCAAGAGTATGCTAGCATTTTAAACCTGGTTGTTGCTTGCTGTTGCCAAATTATCTATTAACACTCTTGGATAGTGTTGGCTGTCAAACTAACTTTCTGAACAATCCCAGATCAGATGACTGCTGCATACTAAAGGATTTTTAGGATAAACAAGGTAAGCAATGTGTACTTCATTAATTTTCTGTATAGACAAGATGTAACCACGTAGTAGCTGAATCAGCTATCAGCTGGTGGCCTGGAATTATCATTTTATTTTAAAAAATCCCCCACTCATAACATATGTAAACTCATGGAAAATATTAACTAAATCTCAATAGATGAACCATATATGCTTAAATAAACTTTTAGATACACCACAATCTATTCCCTGATGTCTATATACTTCCTAAAACAATGCAATTCTTCCCACAAGTGTTCAGATGGATTAACACATCCCATGCTCATGAATCTACTTTGCCAAGATCTTACCCTCTTAATAATTTTTAACACAAGAAGAAATTCCCACGTAGAACATTAGTATTAAGAAACACCAGTCTTGGGGCTCCTGGGTGGCTCAGCCGTTAAGTTGCCTTTGGCTCAGGTCATGATCCCAGGGTCCTGGAAGCAAGCCCCGAGTCGGGGTCCCTGTTCGGCGGGGAGTCTGATTCTCCCTCTCCCACTCCCCCTGCTTGTGTTCCCTCTCTCGCTGTATCTCTTTCTGTTAAATAAATAAATAAAATCTTAAAAAAAAGAAACACCAGTCTTATAAACCAAATGCAATATATCATAGCTTTTCTGTACGTACTTGCTAGGTTTCAAGGGATTCAGTTTTAAATGTTATATTTCAAAATACCGGCCATAGGTAATAGAATTATACATTAGGTTCTAGAATTGTTCCTTTAGATGAATATAACCACTGAACCATTCCAAAATTCAAAAGTAATCCAGATTGTAAAAAACTAGCTGCATTGACAATACACTCTCTTGGGATTGAGGTGGGCTGAGACTAAGAGCAAATTTTTAATTACCTACAAGTTATTAAACATTGTGGTTATTTAATATTTTTGTAAATTTTCACTTATTTTGTTTTTAATTATGTTGCTTACCACTAATTAGCTATCTGCTAGTGTCTGTTTAAGTCTCTATCTTTCTAATGACCCCTACAGACAGAATACTTCAGAATAATGAGTCATCATGTATTAAACAATACTGATGAAAGTTTTGGTACCTAGGATGACCTTTCTGGCTGGTTTGAAGTGAACAAATAAATAGACATCTTCAGCTGAAATGAAGGTGGGGTTCCTTCATTCCTAGGAACTCATCCTTTAGCAGGCAAGCTGTCACATCTTTTGTGAGACAAGCTTCTTCTGTCTTAAAGATTTATATTCTTTCTGTCATTCTATCTGCCTGTACTAGACCAAAAGAGAGATCAACCCAGCCAGACATTTGCAGATGGATTTGAAGGACCACTTCCCATTTCTTTGAGAAAGCTGGACATGGCTTGTTTTGCTTGTTTCTTGCAAAGAGGCTGAAGAGAAGGAGCCTGACAGTAGCAAAACTTTGGGAACTTGTTCAGGTATAAGGGCAATAGCCTTTTAAATATTTGTTTTAATATGGAATTACTTGGTTCAGATGGATATTTTTAATCACTGTTTCCAAAGACAATGTCAATGGTTCTAGTCATGCTTCTTGTATAAGGATATTGATTGTTAGTTATAGCCACAGAGGCACCATACATAAATATTTCTGGAATGAGGACAGATATAAACAAACCAAAAGACCAAGGAGTATATAGTTTTCTTGATTGTTGCACTCACTCTACATATAGTTTCCATTACTCCCTTCAAAATTATATTCACTGAAATTACAAATGCCTTCCATTTGAACATATTTATTTAATTCCTATTAGTTCAGGATAGCAAGCTAAATAAAAAAGTAGCATTGTGGAGGCTATTGATAATTGTAATCAAATTTGGCCCCAATAGTAACTCCTTAGAAAGTTAAACAGTAATTGAACCAATTGAAATAATGAGCCATCTTCCTCTGACTAGTAGATATTAAGGAAAGAAAAGAGAGCTGACAAAAACAGTGATTATATTGGCTTTAGATTAGGTTGGTGCTCTAATCCTTTACCCAAATCAAATCTATTGACCAACCTGTAGTTTCTTTAAAAATCACAGCATGAAATAAAGACAAGAGATGAGTCATAGTCCTGTGTGGTGCTGAACAAACTGGCTTAAGTCATGATTCATGAGACTTTAGCTTTGGGAATTGCAAAGTTTTTTCTTCTTTTCAAAAGTTAAAGAGAAAGAAATGGATTCTTAATTGTGATTCTAAGGAACAATAAAAAAGTGATTTTATATTATGTTGCTCCTTTATATTCTGATTTATATTAAATAAATGATTAAACTTTATATCTTATTTACTTTAAATCTAAAGGAGATAATTTTCTAGTAGTTCTAGCCCTGAGCTAGAAATTAAAAGTTCAGAAAGACTTATTCGATTTTTAAAATAACTGCCTTTCTTGAAAAGCCTAGGGATACAAATGCGAAGGCATCATTAAGTATAAAAAATATTTAGGCCAAGAGATGACAGTAGTAATACAAAGAAGAAACCAGGACAGTTGAAGAACAGCACTCAGATAATGATGCCTCATTAGTACATTGAAAGAGTCAGATTTTTAAATAATGGTCTAAAACAGAAACTAGGCCACTTGGTTTACACTGGGGCAAGAGTTATAAAGACAAGTATCTTCCACAGGCAAATGTTTTCAGGACAAAAATCTTGGCTCTATCTCTTTGTATTGTAAACAAAAAAAAAATGGATGGCACAGGGCCACAATAAGAGAAAAATTTGATTTCTGAGGCTACCAGTATTACAGTTAAAGTAAGCTTTAAATAAAATCAGCAACTGCATTGCATGTATGGAATTTTCAACATTCTTTGACTGACTGCCCAATATCAAATCCTGATAGTATTGCAATTTCTCCCTGGAGAGTTACCTCTCCCTCATTCTGTGTCTTTTGGTGGGAGAATAATTCCTTCTTCATGCCTTCAGCTATAGAGAGGTCTGTACAAACAGTCCTCTCCTCCTGCTTGTGTTTCAGTGAAGTAGGTGAATGACTTAACCTTGACCGGGTGCTTTCTTCCAAGACTTCAAATCTTGATGATGTGAGCCAAGGGCAGAAAAAATGGTTGGATAGAACTATTTATGGTGGCAACTATGGAGAAATTGTCAGATAGATTTTTCTATGAGACATTTGTATGTTTCCAGGTCCTAGCCCTTTTGTGCTCCATTACAATCTGGTTCTTCTATTTTCTTCAATTTTGTGAGACTCTGAATTTCCCAATCATTTCCCTTTGCTTAAGAGTCCATTTCTGTTTCTTGTGCTGTGAAACCACAACTGTTCCAACGTGGAACTTAAATATAGCTAAATTGTAAGGTTAAGCCAAATGTTTCCTTGCAGAGTAGGGGTTATTGCATTTTGGAAACTCATGGAGATATTTTAAGAATGAAAGTACTTTGAAAGGGGATGCATAGTATTAGTATTCATATACCTTTGATGCCTGATAATACTTCTTATCAGGGGATGAATTGTTCCTGAAAAATTTAAGATCTCCTGACATACTATATAGCCTAGCCTGTACAGGATTGAGAATAGAAACCTACCTTTATACCCCAAGAAGTTTACAGAAGAGCATGGTGGTCTTGATTTTATTGTTAGGTAGGAGCTCTTACCCATTCTTTCCACACCTCTTTATTTAAACATCTACATAAAAGTAGCCAAAGACGAGCAGAATGAATCAATACTATATATCCAAAATTGTCAAAAGTCTAGAAATCATGCAGCTCAGCCAATTTCCTGACATTATATTCCTTCTATAACACCCAATCAGTTGTGCTGTTGATTAAACACCATTAGTTATTGAGTGCTCACTACCTCACAAAGACAGTTGCACTTATTAGAATCTTTCCTTTGACTTTGAGTCCAAATATATTTTCCTTTACATTGTATGTATTTGTTGATTATAAAATTGATCTATAAAGAGACAAAAAAATAGCTTACTTCAAATATTTGCTCACAATCCTTTAAATCCTTTTTTTCTTTCTATATGTGTACCAATAATTAAAGATTAAAAATAGGGCAGCACGGATGATATACAAAAACTCCTAAGGAAGCCACTGAAACATGATTAAAATGAATAAAAAGTTCAACAAGGTTGTAGGATATAATATCAATATGCAAATTTTAGTTGTATTTCTATTAGCAGGAGTGAACAATCCAAAAATTAAATAAAGAAAACATTTCCATTTATAATATCATGAAAAAACTTGAAAATACTGAGGATAAGTGTAAGAAAAGAAGGCAAAAATTGTACACTGAAAATTACAAGAGATTGTTGAAATAAATGAAAAAATACCTAAATATGTCTATGTAGTCTTTTGACATCTCAGTTTCATGGGTCAGAAGATTTACTGCTGTTGAGATGACAATATACCCCAAACTGATCTACAGATTCAACACAGTCATAATCAAACTGTTAGCTATTTGTTTTTTTTTAATAGAAATTGACAAGCTGATCCCAAAATTCATTTAGAAATGCAAGGGAAGATAGATAGCCAAAACAATATTGAAAAAGATAAAAATTGGAAGACTCATACTTTCTGATATAAAAACGTACTATAAAGCTGCAATAATCAAGATAGTTTAGTATTGGCATAAGGATGGACATATAAATCAATGGAATAAAACTGGGAGTCCAGAAATAACGGGTTATTGCACTCCTTACCTTTATGGTCAATTGATTTTCAATAAGAGTGCCAAGACAATTGAATGGGGAAAAGAAAATCTTTTTAACAAACAGTGCTCATATAAATGATTATCCACATACAAAAGAATGAAGTTGGATTCCCACCTTATACCACACAAAAAAATTCACTAAAAATGGACCATAGACCTACATATAAAATTTTACAGTATAAAAATTTTAGAAGAAAACATATAATTAAACCTCTTTACTTTTTACTAGGCAATGGTTCCTTAAATGTGAGACCAAAAGCATGTGGGAAAAAAGCAAAAATAGATATACTGGACATCATCAAAATTAAAATTTTTTGTGCTACAAATGATAGCATCAAGAAAATGAAAAGACAACTATTCAATGGAAGAAAATATTTACAAATCATATAGCTGATAATAAACTTATATCCAGAATACTTAAAGAACTCTTACAACTCAACAATAAAAGCACAAATAATCCAATTTCAAAAATGGGGAAAGGATTTGAATGCCCATTTCTCCAAAGAAGTTATACAAATGGCCAATAAGCACATGAAAAGTGCTTATAAACCATTAGGGAAATGTAAATCAAAACCACAGTGAGATACTACTTCACACCCACTAAGATAGCAATTATCAAAAAGATGGATAATAACAAGCATTAGAGAGAATGAAGAGAAATTGGAACCCTCATAGATTGCTTATGGGAGTGTAAATTGGTGCAACTGCTTTGAAGAACAGTTTAACAGGTCCTTCAAATCTTAACCATAAAATTATAATATGACTTAACAGTTCTGTTCCTAGATGGGTATCCAAGAGAAATATAAACATATGTCCACACAAAAACTAGTCCACAAACGATGATAGTGGCATTATTCGTAATAGCTAAAAAGTGAAACAACCCAATGTCCATCAACTGACAAATAGATAAATGTCATATATCCATATGGTGACATATTGTTTGGCCACAAGAAGGAATGAAGATATTTGTACATCAACATTCACAGTAGCATTATTCATTATAGCCAAAAGGGTGGAAACAACCCAAATGTCCATCAAGAGAAGAATGGATAAACAAAACATGGTATATATATTCAATGGAATATTATTCAGTCTTAAAAAGAAATAAAAGTCTGACACATACTACAACATGGATGGGAACCTTGAAAACATTATGCTAAGTGAAATAAGCCAGACACAAAAGACCACATAGTGTATGATTCTATTTATCTGAATTGTCCAAAATAACTAACCCTATGTAGATAGAAAGTAGATGAGTGTTTTTGTGGAGGAGGAGTTCGGAGGGAAATGGGGAGTGGCTGCTAATGGGTATGGGTTTTCTTTTCATAGCAATGAAAATAATCCAAGATTTGATACTGGGGACGTACAACTCTGTGAATACACCAACAACCATTGAGTTGTATACTTTGAATGTGTGAATTTTATAGTATGTGAATTGTATCTCCATAAAGCTATTTAAAAATGTATTAAAAACAAACAAATAAGGCAAGACTAAGAACAGATTGTTGGATATAGAAAAGGATAAATATAGAAAAGGAGTATCTCCATCACCCTTTGTGATTCCTTTGCAGCATTTACCATATTGTGTAATTATTGTGCTTGTTTTCATATAATGGCCTGTCTTTTTCGCTAGCCTCGGAATTTCTTGAGGGTGAGGATTACTTCTGTCCTGTTTACCATTGTATTCTCAGCACTAAATACAATGCCTGGCACTTACAGATATCTAATGAAGATTTATTATTGTTGGTAACCGAACTGAAACTTACTTCTAAGCTGAAACTAATCCATTAAAAATGTCATACAGTAATGTTTTCCAAATGGTTAAGAATCCGATTTGCCAATCTAAACTTTTCTGTGTTGCTCATGAAAATATTTTGAGAGACCACATCAACAGCCATGCAGAAATCTAGTTACTTCCTATCTGCACCGCAACATTAATAAAGTGGAATGAGCTGAGTTGGCATAATGTTCTCAATGAGCCTGAAACAACGTAAGAGTTTCACATGGTAGGAATGAGTTTATTAAGAGTTTAATAGGCTAAGAGTGGATTGGAAAAAAATTGCACATAATTCCTATGCTAGTAATTCCCATAGTATTGATATCCTAATAATGATATTATCTTTTTAAAAAATATTTTATTTATTTATATATTTATTTATTTATATATTTATTTATTTATATTTTAGCGAGAGAGCACAAGCAGCAGGAGTGGCAGAGGGAGAGAGAGAGAATTTCAAGCAGACTCCCCACTGAGTGCAGAGCCTGACATGGGGCTTGATCCCATGACCTTGAGATCATGACTTGAGCCAAAACCAAGAGTTAGACACTTAAGTGACTGAGCCACCCAGGCGCCCCAATGATAATATTGTCTTAAATGTACACAGTATTCTTCTCTTTACAAGGATCTTTCACACGTATCTTCATTTGGCCAATAGTCAAATGAATATAAGCCCATCTAGAAATCTAGACAACAGTGTGTGGCTTTCCTGCTAAAAAAGATTTTAAAGATTCTTATCCCTGTGTATAAGAAAAGGACAAGGCTATCTAACGTCAGTAAAAGAACCTATAGTAACTGCCTATTTTTTAAACTATAGACTCTGGAGGGAAATTCCCTGCTTTGTTCATCCAGAAACACCCTTTTTGCTCTCTTATACTTTTAATGGCTTCTGTGTATGAATTAATTGAACAATGATTGTCTTTTAGCCAAGTCAGTCATTAAAATTTTCTCCTTATATTTAATATTAATATAAATAATAATTAGTAAACAGGGGTGAGAAATGGAGAGGAAGTGGATACTAAAGCAGAGATAAAATTTTTTTCTCTCCTATCTTCATTGGGAGAAAACAAATCAAACTCGAGAAAGAATTGGAATGTATTCCCATCTCTTAGTGAGAAGAAACTTTTGTGTTCTGCTTTAGAAATTTATTGATAACTCAATTTTCAGGCATGTCATTGCCTTTACAATTGGTACAAATATTACAATATTGCCATTTGGAATAAATAAGCACATGAAATGATTAATTGACCCCAACTCTTAAGTGTAAAGGAACAAATGTTGCTTATTCTCAACACCACTTGACTGACCTGGTAAATGTTTCTATGCCCAATGGCTCAACCGGTATAGATGTGTTAGTAAGAAGCTCCACAGAAACCTCCACATTGTCTTAAAACAATAAAGATTTACTAAATTATTCACTTCTATATAAATAAATGTTCAAGATCTATAGCTGAAACAGTTTTCATACTGGTTCCCTCTTAATTATTTCAGAAATTAAGCAAGTGCTTTGAATTTCTTGGAAAGTAAAAGTGGAGGTCAGAATCAAATCTCTTCTGCAGTGTGTTGTTTAGACGGTAACTTGACTTGTGTTTGGGAAAAAAGAGATAAGAGTTAGAAAGATTTCTTCTTGATCATAAACCTAAGCGGTATAAAGAATACAGCTTTAATTCAACCTAGATCTTCTCCAAACACATAATAGTCAGGTTTCTCCTTGCTCCCCTTGCTGAATGACTATGGTATGAACAGGAATCAGTAGAAGTTCTTGCTGAACAAAATTGTTGGTTGGGTAACATTTGTTGTTAAAAAAAATTCAACAAAGCATTTTCTTTGCATTATTCCTGCAGATGTGAAAATTGCTTGGTTTTATAGAATGTTTCTTTCTTTGCATGGTATTTGACTATACTAGCCCTCCAATATTCTATTTCTCTTTCATGGTATTAGTATCTCTTTATTTCTAGAGAAAATGTTATCAAGGATAAAATTACTTTAAGTTGCTCCATGACCTCCAAGTTTTAAAAGGGATCTGATGATTTTAGGGCTTGTTTTTGTATATTGCTGTTTCTTTTCCTGAGCTGGTTATTATATAGGACTTGGAACATTGTTCATTCTTTTCTTTCATAGCAAATAAAATAATGGCATAAGTTGTAGAAATGAACCCTGGATTTGCATTAGAAGGGCAGACCTTGAATTCTTTTTTTTTTTTTTCAGATTTTAGTTATTTATTTGACAGAGAGAGACACAGTGAGAGAGGGAACACAAGCAGGGGGAGTGGGAGAGGGAGAAGCAGGTTTCCCGCCGAGCAGGGAGCCTGATGTGGGGCTCCATCCCAGGACACTGGGATCATACCCTGAGCCGAAGGCATACGCCCAAAGACTGAACCACCCAGGTTCCCCCAGACCTTGAATTCTACCTCTGGCACTTACTAATTGTGTGGACTTGAAAAATCCACTTTAATTCTCTGTGTTCTGGTTTCTTCATCTGGAGAGTGAAAATAGTCCCTATGCCCTGCCTAAAAGAGAGGGGTGTTATTGGAACTCAAATGCAGTAATGAAAGTTAAAAGTCTGGAAACTAGAAAATACAAACAAATATTCTATGACTTGATTGTTATGAACAGGTTACCTCTCAAAGGTTCATTTTCAGCTAGTTGTTTGGAACACAGAAGATATTCACTATGGAGGGAGATTTTTAAATTTACTTAGGTTGGGGAGCACCTGGAAGGCACGGTGCTTTTGCAAGACACCTTGAAATACTGACATTTAATTCCTTCATAGGAAATAGTAATATTCGACTAATGGGAAATATGAATTAAGTATATGTATGAAATTTCAAATCACAACAAAGAGTACATGTATCCACGAAAATAATTTTTCCATTTAAATATCATGTGTTCTTTGTCCAAGCATCACTGATGCCTTGCCATTTGCTAGGCTTAATTGCAGATAAGAAACAATGGTTGGCAAAGATGTAAGAAATATTAATTTCTTACATATATTCCAAGTATATGGATTCTACTCTGCCTCCCCCCGATCTCTTCATACCACTATAACTGAGACAGAACTAAATTGTGAATCATCAGTATGTGGAAGAAGAGATTGAGAATCACCATAAAGGGTGATTTTGAACCCAAGTCAGCTTGTCTATTTAATCCATAATGCAGTTGTTTTAACAGTAGTAAAGGTACCAGTCATTTATAAACCCAGTGTTTTTAGATTAGAAAATGTTGTTTTTTGAAATGACGAAGAAGGTAAATTCTAATCATCTTTACAGGTGCTTTTAGGATTAAAGAAAAGCAGCTTATAAAGTTTTTCCTTACATAATAATGAAAAACACTGAGACTGAAAGCCCCAGGAAATCTTCTATTGTTACTCCTGTTAAAAAGAAATATTTTTACTAGTTCAGCAAACACTTGGTTAATGTACAAATTACAGTTCCTCTTCCCTTTTTGCCTACTACCTCATCTAACAATTAAAATTGTATAGTATTTCCCGAAACCTGTTGGCCATTTGGTTACATAATGCACTGAAATAGAAGAATCAGACTTAAAAACATGGCCATAATTTAGAACAATTTAATAATCTAGCTTCTGGGTGCCTGGGTGGCTCAGTCAGTTAAGTGTATTCCTTTGTTTCAGGTCATGATCCCAGGGTTCTGGGATTGAGTCCCATATCGGACTCCCTCTGCTCAGAGAGGAGTCTGCTTCTTCCTCTCCCTCCGACTGCTGCTCCCCCAGCTTGTGCTCTCTCTCTGTCTCAAATAAATAAATAAATAAAATCTTAAAAAAATAATCTAGCTTCTGTCTTCTATTGGCACATACCAATTAATTACTAAATCATGAAAGTAAGAAGTTAAAATGGTTTCCCTGGGACTGTTTCAGTTTCCATGGCTTATGCATGAATATTTCATCAAGCTCTACCTTCTCTTCATGACACACACATCCATCATGGCACAAATGTAAAGTTTATAAAACTGGGTGTCAGGAGACTGAATTCTGATTCCAATACTGTCCAGTAAACAAGTAAGTCCACTTCTGTGGACATTAACTTCCTCTTATTTAAAATAAGAAGATGAGATTTAGGGACTCTATCATACTGACCCAGACCTATGCTCCATCTTACATAAGAACTGGGGCCCTGAACATGGAAGAGTTTAGCTCTCCTCCTATGTATTGTCCTCAAAGCCTGAGGTGCATCAAAATGTCCCATCTTCCCTAAATAATCTACAATCCATGTGTCATTCATGAATTTATCTAATCATAGAAGACACTAGGCATCTGTGTCTTTAGTTCAATTATATATATATATCAATTATACTGGGAATGTCAAATTTGCCAAAAAAACAGCTCTCCTCAGGTGGTACTGACAAAAGGGAGAACAATAAAGGTGGTATCCTAGTCATGGGCAAATGTAGTCATGGGAACCTGTGCAGGTGAAGGATACGGGGTGTCATGTGTTGTCCTCTCCCCCACCAACCTATTTAGGAGCTGTCAGGAGGAAGACTGGCTCCTGTGATTTTTCTGCAGATGAAAATAGAAGGAAATTAAGAAAAGTAGGTTTTAAAATGTGAATGATATGGTAAGAAGCTAAGTGTTAAAGCAAAGTGTTAAAATATTGAGTTATTGTTTGAAATTCTTCATGCATTCTCTATATTAGAATTATATATCCGTGCCCTTTGCCATATGATTCTGCAGAACTACCCACTAGTGTGGTTGGAATCTACTTTCCCACCCAGTGATGTTGGACTGGATTTTGTGGCTGACTACACTGTGTGAGTGGAAGTGACAGTGCCAGGTCCAGGTTGAGTCCTGAATTCTGGAATGTGTCACAGGAATATACCCCTCAGTGTCACTTGTCCAAGGAGAATGGAGAATCGTGTGTAGCAGATGTAAACCCAACCTCTAGTTTTTGATCAAACCCAAATGACCCAAAAGGCCAATGCAAAGCTGTACCAACCATTTCACAAATTCCTGAGCAAGAAAAATATATGCTTAAGGTCTATAAGCCCTGCATTTTAGGGTGGTTCGCTATCTAGACTTCTGTGGCCATAGCTAACCAAAGCACTTAGAAAACATTATTTAATGTGTTAGAAGATGAAATTAGCAATCAATAAATTGGATAATAAGTCTACTCACCCTCCCTTTCTTTCTTCCTCCTTGTCTCCCTGAGCTCTCTCTTTTCCATTCCTTCCTCCCTTCTCTCTCTCCTTCCTTTTCTTCTGCAAATATTTATTAAAAGTCAACTAAATATTCAAAACTGCTGGAATGAGGAAAAAGGCTGTTACAACCTCTGCCCTTATGAAACCTGACAGATATAATGTGTTTTGTGAAGAAGTGCAATGTGATAGAGAGGCATGCCCCTGAGAAATTAACTTAGTCTGCAGAATTCCCTGTAGGGCAGAAGAGTTCAAGATGAGGGGCGAGCAGCGGAGGGGTGGAGAGAGGAAATTTCCAGGAGATAGAGAAGGCTGCATGAAGATTCTGGAACAGGGAAAACTAAGTTTTAAAAACAAAATGAACATAATCCACAATGACAAAAGTAGAGTACAACAAATGGCAGAGATTAAAAGGGAAAGTAATGCCAGACAAAGGGAAGTAAGCAGTTTTGTGGGTTTAGGTAGGCATTTTGGAACGTTTCCATAGAAGAATTGGAACTCACTGAGAATTTGAAGCCTGATGTGCTTCAGTTTGGGAGTTTTAGAAAGATCCTCTGGCCTCAGAGCACAGAACCGATTGGAAGAAGGAAAGAATGGGCCCAGAGGGTTGTAGGCTTTTAATGGAGTAAGTGAAGTGTCCTTGGCTTAATACTTAAACAGTTATAATTATGTAAACAGTGAGATTGATTTAATCCAAAAGGGTAATACAACTCTTTGGGGAGGATGGTAGATGGTAGGAGGACTTGTAAAAGAATTAAAATCCCATTAAAAAATTTAATTCCAATACAATTAACATTCAGTGTCATATTAGTTTCAGGTGTACAGTATAATGATTCAACAATTCTTTACTCAATCTTCATCATGATAAGTGTACTCTTTAATTCCCATTACCTATTTCCCCCATCCCCCCATTCACCTTGTTTCTGGTAACCACCAGTCTGTTCTCTATTATTAAGAGTTTGGTTTTCAGAGAGGAAGACAAACTATAAGAGACTCTTTTTTTTTAAGATTTTATTTATTTATATGACAGAGAGAGGCACAGTGAGAGAGGGAATACAAGCAGGGGGACTGGGAGAGGGAGAAGCAGTCTTCCCGCGGAGCAGGGAGCCTGACGCGGGGCTCGATCCCAGGACCCTGAGATCATGACCTGAGCCGAAGGCAGACGCTCAACGACTGAGCCACCCAGGTGCCCCCATAAGAGACTCTTAATCTCAGGAAACAAACTGAGGGTTGCTGGAGTGGAGGGGGGTGGGAGGGATGGGGTGACTGGGTGCTGGACATTGGGGAGGGTGTGTGCTATGGTGAGAGCTGTGAATTTTGTAAAACTGATAAATCACAGAACTGTACCCCAAAACAAATAATAAATTATATGTTAATAAAAAATAAATAAATTTAAAAAAGAGTTTGGTTTTGGCTTCTCTCTTGTTCTCTTTGTTCATTTGTTTTGTTTCTTTAATTTCACATTTGAAGAGTTTGAGACTAATGGGTATTAACTCTTCTTTAAAGTTTGTTGGAATTTACCTATGGAGCCATCTGGTCCTGGCAAAATTCCATTTTTTTTTAAAGAGAGAACTTAATAGATAGCATTTGAGACTGGAAAAGAAACACCTTAAATAATTTTGTCATTAATTTGAAATTCTTGAGGTAGAGACCAGAAGAAATAGCTGAAAGAGGTGATAATGAATGTCAAGAAAGAGGAATACGGAGAGAGGATGGATGTGAAGGATACTATTTTTAGTCATAAACCTGGCAATATTTGACTTCTGAAATTATGTGCATGTATTACTTTTGTCTTAAAAACATACATTTAAAAAAAGAGAGACAAAAGCAACTATCAGGCTTCTGATAGGCACAACTTTCTTTTACTGGAATATTCTGGTTGAGCACAAATTTGTAATTGAAATACTCTGACAATGGTGTTTTAACTATTAATTGCTTCAGTAAGGAATCAGCTTCTATTTCAGAAGGGAAAACATGATAACCAGGGCAAACAAGATAACAGGAATCTTTCTTAAAAGCAGTCAGTATACCTGCCAGAGACCGACTGCTGTCAGCCAAACACTGGAATTCACACATTTCCTGTGGCCAGGTCCAATTTCCTCTTCTTTCTACCTACATACCTGGAAATGTAGTCCAACTGTTCCCTCACTACCACACCCACTTCTCCACATGGGTCCCACTACTGCCCCACTCTTGCTGTGACAGACAGAAAGTTTCTCCAGTTTCCTGTCTCCCTGCTGTCTCTGAATTAAAAAAGGAAACTCTTTTTGGGAAAAATGTTTGGTGTTTTGGACTCTTTATATCTTCCTTCTACAAGGAGTCAGGGAAATGACTGAGCTGTAAGCATCTCATAGAGGAACTCCTCACCCAAGTTGTCTTGCTGTTCATTAAACAGTAACAGAACTAGGCTTCTTCTCCTACCATTTCCTAGGTTCAATTCTGAGAAGGCCCTAATCTGTGTGCCCTGCAAACCCTTGAGCAGACCTACATCATTCTGTTTTGTTATGAAACAAATGAGTTCTCATTCAACACACACTAAGTTATTCATGTGGTTCCAAGTGCACTAGTCTCCTGACTGTCACTAGAACACATTGAATACTCTGCCATCTTAGGGTCTTTTCTACTTGGATTTCTCCTGTCATGGATAGCTATATGATGCAATGCCTCACTTCTTTCAGATCTTTTCTCAACCATCACCTTGTCCATGAGGCCCTTCCTGACCACTCTATTAAAAATTAACCCTCTCTGAACATTTCCTATACCCCACCCTGCTTAACATGTCTCCATACCATTTACTACCATTTAAAATACTTTACATATTTGTTTATTGCCTATATTTCCCTTCTAGAAGGAAAACTCATGACAACAGGAAATTCTGTCTGTTTTGTATCCCAAGTGCCTAGAACAGTTTTTAGCACATGTCCTTAATAAATATTTTTGAATAACAAAATACTAGTTAATAATACATCTTAAACCCATTTCCAGTGAATAGTACAACTTTTTAAGCCCTTTTCAATAAGGAAATACTTTGGGTAAATTCAAAATATGAATATTTTTAATCTTAGGTCCAAATATTGGATGCTGCAAGAGGAAAAATGCTTACACTTATTTTCTAATACGGTAGTGGGTCTTCAATAAATATTTATTGGATGAGACTGTGAAAGGCAAAGAACATATTTCAATGTAAAAATATAATCTCAAGTTGCCCCCAGAGATCCCTATACTTCATGATAAGTGATGAGTTTTGGAGGTAGAACAGGAAGGTGTGTGAGGATTGATAGGAAGGAGTGATTTACTCAGTTTTGTGTTTTACAAAGAACTCTTCCTTGTGGGAGTGGGGAAGATGGCTAGTGAAGGCCGACCACACTGACCAGGCCAATCAGGTGATCATCATAGTCCAGGTGGGAGAAGATGGGGATCTGAAATAACATTGATAGATGGGGATCTGAGGCATTGATAGTGAGGTTGAGAGGATGGTCTGGAAACCTAAATATTCATCATGTCAAACTCTTGTGTGTTCCTGATGAGACTGTAAAATGGTACAGCAACTTTGGAAAACTTTGATGGTTCCTCAAAATTGTTAAGCATAGAGTTAGGATTTGATCCAGAAATTCCACTCCTACGCATCTACCCAACAGAATTGAAAGCACATGTTCATACAAAAACTGGTACATGAATGTTATTCATAATAGCCCCAAAGCAGAAACAACTGAAATGTCCATCAAGTAATGAATAAATAAACAAAATGTGGAATATTCAAAAATGGAATATTATTTGGCATAAAAAGATATAAAGTACTGATACATACTACAATGTGGATGAACCCTGACTACATTAGGCTAAGTAGAAGAAGCCAGCCACCAAAGACCACATATTGTATGATTCCATTTATATTGAATATGCAGAATAGGCAAATCTAGAGAGAGAGAAAATGGATTCAAGGTTGTCAGGCATTGGGGGGAGGATGCAAGGAGAATAACTGCTAATGGGTATGGAGTTTCCTTTTGGGATAATAAAAATGTTCTGGAATTAGAGTGTGGCAATGGTTGTGCAACTCTATGAATGTATTTTTTAAATTACTGACTTGTACACTTTAAAAGGATAATTTTTATGGTATCTGAGTTATATTTCAATAAAGCTGTTATTTTTTTTTTTAAATATTCAGCAAGAAAAATGGACAGACTTTGGGGATGTATCAAATGTGGAGGATGAAGGCAAGGGTTAGAGCAGAAGGACTTGGAGCTTCTCAGTTTATATGACTGAGGAGAAATGAGGATCTTTTCCCAAAGTAACTTTAGGATACAAAAGGGGGTTAGGCAGGGAGATGCCAAGTAACAGGAACCTGGACTAAGAATGCTCAGGGAAAGTAAATCTATGAATGGAGTGAACAGTGAATTCTTTGTTTTATTAAAATAATTTAAAAAATCATCTCAGCAGGGAAGAGACATGATGGAGAGTACACTGCTCTTTAAAAATATAATCAAATGAAGTCAAAGTTGATTAACCAGGCAAGTATAAATTGTCCAACCAAGAAATATAAAGACAGAAGTGTCAAACAAAAATATCATTTGGAAGGAATAGGTTTGAAATGGCACAACTTCAGCATAAGGAATTATTTTGGCCCATGAAACTCAATTTTTATTTTACCACATTCCACTGAATAATCTGCATGACAAAATTGAAAAAGGAGTTAAAGTAGAATCTGATCTTTAAAGATTTCATGGGTTAGAGGACTAGAAGAAACATTCTCAGACACAAACATGCAGATCTTATATATTTGGTGCCAATACTATCAACTTTAAAAGCTGATAAGAGCAAGAATCCTTTGAGTAAACCTGACTTCAAGCTGCATAGTAGCCATTACTGGCTGTTCCTGAGCCAGCTCACTGCTGTTTGCATCTGCGCAGGGATAGAGCAAATGGGTTGAAGTGTGGCCTGTCTCCAGTCCCAGACTGAGGCCAAGCTGTCCTTTCCAGGACTCTTTCATGTTCACATAGTGTCTTTTAGCCAGCAGTGCCACCCCTCAATTCCTTGTAGTATAAGGACAGTTCATGGTAGAAGACTTTGGAGCTGATATTCCTGTTTTTATGCAAGAAACCACACCCCTTACAATCAGATGAGTTCTTCCATGCACTATAATCCAATCCAAAAGCATTGTGGGAGAACCACATGACTTCAGACCATCACTCTGTGCACTAAAGACCTATCTTAAAGGAGAACACAGGCAGAAACTGTTTTGACCTCAGCGGTAGCAACTTCTTACTAGACACATCACTACAGGCAAGGGAAACAAAAGCAAAAATGAACTACTGAGACTTCATCAAGATAGAAACCTTCTGAACAGCAGAGGAAACAATCAACAAAACTAAAAGGCAGCCTACTGAATGGGAGAAGAGATTTGCAAATGACATATCTGATAAAGGGTTAGTATCCAAAATCTACAAAGAACTTATCAAACTCAACATCCAAAAATCAAATAACCCAGTTAAGAAATGGGCAGAAGACACAAATAAACAGTTTTCCAAAGAAGACATCCAGATGCCTAACAGACACATGAAAAGATGCTCAACATCACTCATCGTCAGGGAAATACAAATCAAAACAATGATAAGATACCATCTTACACCTGTCAAGATGGCTAAAATTAACAACACAAGAAACAACAGGTGTTGGTGAGGATGTATAGAAAGGGGAACACTCTTGCACTGCTGGTGGGAATGCAAATTGGTGCAACCACTCTGGAGAACAGTATGGAGGTTCCTCAAAATATTAAAAACAAAACTACCCTATGATCCAGCAATTGCACTACTAGGTATTTATTTACCCAAAGGATACAAAAATACAGATTGGAAGGGATACATGCACCCTGATGTTGATAACAGCATTATCAACAATAGCCAAACTATGGAGAGAGGCCAAATATCCATCGACTGAAGAATGGATAAAGAAGATGTGAGATATATATATGTATATGTATACACACACACACACACAGACACACACACACACACACACACACACACACACCATGGAATATTATTCAGCTGTCAAAAAGAATGAAATATTACCATTTGCAATGAATGGATGGAACTAGAGTGTATTATGCTAAGTGAAATAAGTCGGTTGGAGAAAGACAAATACCATATGATCTCATTTATATGTGGAATTTAAGAAAGAAAACAGATGAATATATGGGAAAGGGGGAAAAGAAAAAAAGGAGAGAGGGAAACAAGCCATAAGAGACTCAACGACAGAAAACAAACTGAGGGTTGATGGAGGGAAGTGGGTCGGGGGGGGGAATGGACTAGATGAATGATGGGCATTAAGGAGGGCATTTATTATCATGAGCACTGGGTGTTGTATGTAAGTGATGAATAACTGAATTTTACTCCAGAAACGAATATAGCACTGTATGTTAACTACCTAAAATTTAAATTTAAAAAAGCAATATTAACAGTTATCAATGCTTGGATATCTACCACATGTCAAATAGTATATAAAACTGAAGTTCAGTCATTCAACTTGTACAAGCCACATGGCTGGTGAGAAGTAGAATCAGAATTGGATCCAGGGGTACCCATGCCAAAATCATACTCCTCAGTGCATCATGCCATTGCTCCACT
Source organism: Callorhinus ursinus (assembly GCF_003265705.2). Taxonomy (NCBI): domain Eukaryota; kingdom Metazoa; phylum Chordata; class Mammalia; order Carnivora; family Otariidae; genus Callorhinus; species Callorhinus ursinus. The sequence goes on from NW_027397064.1 coordinate 13,256,725, forward strand.
GGGAATCCCCTTCAGTAATAACAAACATCTTGGTTTCCCCAGTACATTTTTGCTAGAGCATTATCCCAAAACAGAGCTGTCATTCTACTCAAAAACCTGTGTTGTTCTACACCTCCCAGAAACACAGCATTGGTCCCATTACCCATTAACAGTGCTGCCTCTAAGTGCTGTAGCATCTAAACCTTTTAAGCAGAATTCCATCCTCAGATAGATTGCATCCATCTTTTGAGAAATAGTTTCCTTTTCTTTCCAAACTGCCCTTTGGCAACCAAGCCTTGCATTTCTAACACCCTTGATGTCTGGTAAACTGCTGGTAGAGCCAAGTTGACATTTCATTTAGGGCTGATTTTATTCAGAAGCGTTTGAACTCAACTTGTGACTTTGGAGACATGAAACACAAAGAAGATAACTTGAAGCAATACCTGATTAACGCTGAATAATTCAGAATTAATCAAAGTGTATTTTAAGCAGGATGCATAAGCTAACACATTCTGAATATGAGCCATATGATTACTCAGAGAAAATGAGTTTTTAAGTTCAGATTTAGAATCAGCATTTTAATTGTAGCAGCACTTCACAGTCTTCTCATTTCCTTTGTCTCCCACAGATGCACTTCCTCCCAAATCCTTATATTTAAATTTTTTTTCTGAGGTAGTATTTATTTTAAGCTGTACTATTATGCAGTTGCTTCTCATTTCTCTACATCAACAGAGAGGTTGAAGCAGCACCGCCCTATGGCATTAAGGGTGGGACCAGAGGCACAGGGAGTAGCCACTTCTAAGAACAGGAGGTTGTGCAGAGGAAATGCAGCTCCAGAAATGGGAGTTGGAGACTGGGAAAGCAACGAGTAATATAACCTGATAGAAACTGGGGCCCCACAAGGTCTACTCTCTGAAAGGTATTACATACAAAGAAGTTCCATCAAGCAAGCAATAGTCATAAAAATAATTACATGATTTATTCACCAATTTTAATAAATTAATGACCAAGGGAACTAATTTATAATCCATAGCCACACTACATAATGTTCCTTTTCTCACATTACTCCTCATTCTAGAATCCTCTTACTTCCTTCAACTGGACCCAAACCCCTATTTCTCCTTCTATTCATTCTCATTTCCCCTCCCAATACGCAAAGTGCTTGTCAAATGGTGCTTGTCCTTTCAGTTTTCTAATCCTCTCCTTCTCCTCCTCTCTTCTATTTTCCCCAGTGGGCATCACACGTCTACTACAGCGAAGAGCTGTGCTTCTGCAGGGTATGGGGGTGAAGTCCTTACGTCATGGGAGCTGCGCAGGCTTGAGAGGCCTGATACCATAATTAGTTGACTTTTCCCTACAAATGGGCAAGGCTTTGTCCCTGCAGAATCAACAACTCAAGTGCTTCTAATAAAGCTTTGAGTGCCCACTTTCCCGTAAACAAATGAAAAGTTCAAGGCCCCTTCACTCATGTGATTGCCTGAGTCTGTAGCCCATTCATCTGGTCTGAAGCAGAGTGGAACTTCAAGTGGAAGAGAGATGTAGCTGACCACATTTATAAAAACTGAAGCCTTTCCTGCATTTTCAAGAAACCCAAGTTTGCCAAACCACACCTGCAAAAACTCAGTAATAAGGTGAATTGAGATTTAAACCAGAAGTTCAAGAAAACTTTTTTTATTCCAGTTATGAGACCATAATCTTCTGATCTATTAAAATATTCAGAAATTCATTTAAAATATTTCATATATGTTAAAATAACATCATAAAATCTGGATGAGCATGACTAGGAACTTATGATGCAATTATGATCATGCCCCAAGGCAAGTACAATAAAATCAGTTGTTAAGGAATAGATTAGTCACCCATCAGCCGTGCAAATGTTGGGTCGGTAACTTCTCTGAGTTTCAGGTTTTTAATTTTAAAATGAGGGATTAGATAATCTGGCCTCTGCAAATCTTTTCAGCTATTACATTTTATTATTTTTAATTTACCTGGGTTGTTTTCATCTTTCATTTTCATCTCATCTCTGATAAACTTCTAAAGATTTTCTACTTCCTCCTCTGTGCATTTTGATCAGAAGAGACAAAGAGAATCTAATCTACATTTCTTAAGCCAGAGAGGAGATCCAGAGGCAACTGTGAGATTAATATTATTATCTCTAGTTACTTTAACAAACATTGTTGATTTCCCCTACATTTTTCTGGACTACCTCTAGCTTTTTATACTTCTAATACAATTTCATTTTAAAGAACCTGACATTTTCTAAACTTTTGAAGGTCATATTTTCTGTCTGTGTCTTGAAGAATTATTTGTGTCTTCATTAGGTGTTCATGTTATTTAGCTAGAAGCATTAATAACCACCTTACTTTGTATGTTCATGAAGCCTCTCACAAAGGTCTTGATCCTGTAGTCTGCAGACTGGTAGATGAGGTTGCTAAAAGCTGAAATTCTAAAAATAAATCTTAGGGAGATTTGCAATACAATTATGTAAACCCAAAAAGAAGGGTTCTAAAGGTACCCACCACAGAGGTCTCCTTACCCCAGAAAATTACATTGTATTAATAAATTAATACACTGAATTACTGAAACTGCTCTCCTGTCACCCCTTCCTAATGTGGGGAAGTAGTTTATGAAAAGTTGTCTCTCACAGTTGATCAAACTGAAGCAATAGCAATGGTATATTATCTATATTGTTTATATTTTTAAAGAATTGTTAATATTCACTTAATGGCAGCAAACTTATGGATCTCTTTGACTCTGTAGTCACATGGGTTGAATTAGAGTGGATCATATATACATGCTTGTTTTGGTCCGACCAGTAATTCCACTTACACAAAATATTGCTTCACTTTGGACAACAGAATGCAACCAGGTACCAGAAAAATTAGGATATTTTAAGGTTAGGGGACTCCTAGCCAATTTGCAAGATAGCCTTTGATGCTCTCCTATCTTGGGGGACCCTCTTTTTTAACCTTCAGCACTCTTTTTTATAATATAGGAATGACATTGACTGACCTTTAGTAGCTTGCAAAAATGACCACAAATTCTTCCCTTGCCTCTACCCTCACCCTTTGTGATGTGAGTTTGTAGCTCTTTCTAACTAGCGTGGATTCTATTGCTTTGATCTCTGAATCTGGGCTGGTCTTGTGACTTGTTTTGACCAAAGGAATGTTGTGGAAGCAACACTGTTTTCAGTGCTCAGCCTAGAACCAAAAATATCTTTCATGCTTCCACTTGCTCTAGGACTCCATGTACACCTTTTGAATGAACTTGGGCTAGTTTGCTGTAGGATGAGTCCATATGGCTAATTCAGCCCAGTTGTTCCAGACAAGGCCCCAGAAATGTGACCTAAAGCAGCCTAAAAGTCCCAAACTAGCTTAGACCAGAAGAATCACTCAATCTATTTTGAACTCAGTCTATTATTTTGTCACCCACAGAAATATGAGCTCAACTAATTGCTATCGTTCATACTTATAAGTTTTGAGGATGTTTTAAAAGCAGCAAGTGATAACTGACATACTGCCCAAGTGCCACACAGAGATGGTCTTCCATAGTTTATTTTCATCTAAAGCTTCTTACTTTACAGACTTCTATTTCACATTCTTTGACAACCCGAAATCTCTGAATGAGTTAGTTAAAACAAGCTGAGTGGATAAAGTTCCTATAAGAAAGGCAAGTTGCATTTAAAATGGAACTCACCCAAATTAATCTTAATTGTTAGAATTTGGAACTGATACCTAGATTGTTCTTTCTTCCCTGAAAACATATCCAGAGTAGACACTGACAAGTGGGAAATGGAAGATATTGGCCTCTCTGCCATCTTGTTTTTCACTTCCTTAATATATGGTCTCTAGTAGGGAAGGGAAACACCAGGGAATATCCTATTACCTCTTTCACACCTTTTGAAACTAAAACATCCTCGCAAATTAGTGCATTGTTTTTAATTAAATGTATTAATTTTTTATTGAAAAAGTAATGTATGGTTACTCATGAAAACTAACATTTATTCTTTTTTTCACAGATTCATCAAGCACTTATTTTAGGACAGGTATTATTCTAAATTCATATATTTGATTCCATTTTTTCTACAGCAACATTATGAATTACTATTCTCTTATTATTAGTAATTATTATAATAGTATTATTGTTACCATGTTTGCAGATGAAGATATGGAGTCACAGAGAAGCTGAGTGACTTATTGAAGGTTACACAGGTCCCAGAACCCAAGCATCAACCCCAGAATTCTATTGTGTACTCTAAAGGGATACCCAGCATCCTACCAAGCAAATGGCCACACTGTTAGCAGTACATATTCACTCAACCTTCATATGCTTTGAATTTTTCTAACTCCATCCCATCATAGATGGAGTTTGATCCTAACTCCAACCCACCATGTTATAGACAATGGATGAGGACATTGTGATTCAGGAGGATCATAAGATCTGCTTGAAGATTGTAGGGACATGTGTGGACAAGAATGCCATCTTTGCTGTTGGCTCCCTGGTGGACAATTACTTGAGGCTTGTGAGCTAAGCACTGGAGCCTCCTACCTTGTTTTGTCTTCTTCTAGAAGGTGTGACTGTCATACTTCCAGTGTTGTCCAGAGGCCCAGTCTGGTTGCTGTAGGGAAAACAAGGAAGATTTCTCATCCCTGGAAGACACTTGGCTCTTCTTATGGTATTGCAGTCACTCCTAGAGTTTTAACTGCACATTCTAACCATAAAAGGTCTTTGGTTCTCAAAACAAACAAACAAACAAACAAACACATACCCACAGTTTTAGACAAACACAATAAAAAGATTGCTGTATTTAGTGCATGGCCTTATGTTTTATCCATCCTTTAATAATACAGTTTTGTGTGACCTAGACAGTTTCTGGAGCCATTCTCTATCCACCTTAAAGGTTGATTGTACCTTTAACTGATAGTGGAGTAATAACTCTTTGCTGTGTAAATGTTGGAGGACTGATGGAATGATTTTGACCAGAGTGCTTCTGAACAAAGATACTGTGTTCTATTTCAACATGTCTTATGCTTTGTACTATTTTTATCACTGAGATTGGGCAGCAGACAGATAATGAACTCACTCTTAAAATGATAAAACTCAATCATATATTTTAGACAATGAATCAGTCAGTCTGTAATGTTCAATGGATAGCTTAAATGCAGTTTTCTGCAGAAGGAAACCTCTGCTTTTATGAAAGGAAAAACACTTACCAGTAAAATGGACGTTTTATGCAAGAGCTATAAGGCAAAGAGATTCACCACTGTTGTGGCATCATAATACTTCTCATGAGAAAAAGTAAATTTAGCTAGTCAGTTGCATTTACAGCCTATACAACATCTGCACTTAAATTATTAAACATCACTAGTGTTCTAGAACTGCTCCCCCCCCCCGAAAGTCAGAAACCAGGCTGCTTTGCAGGCTCTCAGTGATGACTCATCTTAGACCTAATGACAGAGACACAGAAGCAAAAATTTGGTCTCACTGTACTTGCTCTAGCTCCTGCTGCTGGAGTGATCTGTCTAGCTTAAAAGTGATACCCACCACAAAGATTCACAGCAACTGAAGGCCTTGGCAAATGTCATCCACATTTCCTAGTTGGCAAGAGTTTGTGGGAATTTGGAACATTTTAGGTTTAAAACAAAACTGTATGTGATATCAATATTTAAAATGGGCCACATTACATGGCTGTTGCATAATGCCATACCAGACCAGTCCAACTTGTAGGACTGGCTCTGGATGGCATTGGTCTAGTTCTGCTTTGAGACATTTAAATTCATTTTACTGACTCCTTGGTTAAGATGGACCAATGCAATTGCCATCACTTCTCATTAGATCCCTTGGGTTCCAAGGCCAGAGGTTCTCACACATATGATCTCAAGTACTTCCCTTGACCTTGATAAGCTTCAGGGACCTCAGTGACCAGCAGTGGTTAAAAACAAGGGCTCTGGAGTCAGATTTCCTGAGTTGACTCTTGGCTTTGCCACTCACTAGCTGTATGGGTTTGGGGATGATGTAAGCTCAGTGTCTGTTTCCTTATCTATAAAATGGGAATAATAATAGAACCTACCTCAGAAAACTACCTACCTTGTTCTATATTAGCACATGTGAAATTCTTGGAATAGTACCAAGAAGTATAAATTGACCATTATTTTTTTATTATCATAATTATTATGGACAGAGTGAGAGTGATAACGCCTGCATTGCAATGTTGTTTTGAGCATTAGATGAGATAAAATATGTAAATGTTTAACACTGATGCTGAACATGAACTATGGACCCAATGGGAGTGATTAATAACAGCTGCCATTTGCTTTGACCTTACCACACATCTGGCCTATGAAAGTACCTTATACACATTCTACCAACAACTCTTTGAGGTAGTTATTTGTAATATTCCTATTTTATTGAGGAAATAATTGAGGCATAGTAAAGTTAAGTAATTTGACCAAGGTCATGGAAAAACTGGACATATTTGTTAAGATAATGTGAGCTACTATAGAGAATAAACCCATAGCTTCTAGTGGCTTAACAGAGAGTATTTCCCACATAAAATCCAAATGGGTGATTTGTGGGAAGTCCTCCTCCACATAGGGCTCCCCAAATCCAGGTCCTTCTATGTTGTGGTTCTAGAATCCTTTACATGAAGAATTATGCAAGTTTTATGGGCAAGGCCAATGTACATAGTACTTATGTTCATATTTCATTATTAGACTTTAGTTATGGCCACATCTGAATGCAAGGGAGGCCAGGATATAGACTCTAGTTGTGTGCCAAAAAAGCAAAGGGTTTAGTGAAAAGCAAGCCATTTCTGCTATGGTGACAGATACGGGATTCATACCCAGAAATTCTGACCCAAGCAATTGACAGAAAAACTCTCTTTCTGTGTTTATTTCCCCTCTTCTTCCAAAAAGTCACTTGGCAGCTATAAGACATCATAAAAATGCAAGCTGTTCCCTATTTTTAGCTCAGGTTCCATAGAGCTGAATCCTTTGACCAACACCGTTATCAGGTAATTTGAATTAAAAATACAATTGATCCGGCACCTGGATGACTCAGTCCGTTATGCGTCCGGCTCTTGATTTCAGCTCAGGTCATGATCTCAGGGTTGAGAGATTGAGCCCTGAGTTGGGCTCCATGCTAGGCATGGAGCCTGGTTAAGATTCTCTCTCTCCCTCTGCTCCTCATCTGTCTGTCTCTAAAAAAGATAATAATAATAATGATAATAATAATATAGTTAATCCTTGAACAATGTGAGGGGTAGGGGCTCTGACCCCTTCTGCAGTCAAAAATCCACATATAACTTTTGACTCCCCCTAAAACTTAACTACTAATAGCCTACTGCTAACCAGAAGCCTTACCAATAACATAAACAATTGTTTAACACATATTTTGCATGTATATGTATCATAAACTGTTTTCTTACAATAAAGTAAGCTAGAGGAAAGAAAATGTTAATAAAATCACAAAAAAGGGAAAGTTCATTTATAGTACTGTAATGTATTTGTCTAAAAAAAATCCACACATAAGTGGACCCATATAGTTCAAATTCATGTTGCTCAAGAGTCCGCTATACTTTCCTATAGCTGGCATCTAAAAGAATAACCTTAATGATCTGTTTCATGAATACTTTATTTATTTGGCTCCTAGAACTACTTAGTATTAAATCAACATCTTCCATTCACCAAAATTTACTCTTTGGATCTGCTATCCACTGGGCATTTCTATATTTCTCAGTTTATATCTGCCAAATATTAAGTTAACTAAGTTGACCTCATCCAAAATTTCATTTTTTAAAAACTTTAACTGAAAAATAGCAAACAACCAATAGTGACTGAATTTTTTTATTATATATTTTAGAAGTTTGTACTTCCAGCCTATGACATTTAGGTTTGCCCAGAATTAGATTGTCCTTCAACTGAAATCGCTTCTTTAAAATTGTTTTGGCCCCAGGCTGCCTTAGCTTGTTTGAACATGCAAAAATGTCTCAAATATCACAGACAAACCATGTCAGAAATCAAATAAGAACATAATACTCAGCTGCATCTGGTGCCAAATCTCCCCAAATGAGTTTTACTTAACAAGGCTCTGCAAGATTATCTGGAGACTTGTGGGTGAATTTTCAGTCATCTAATTCCTCTAGCTCTTCTTTATTACCTTGTAGGAAGAATCAGGACTATCAAGTTGATATTTTGTTCTTGGTAGAGGGTCCCTTTGTTACCATTCCACATAAAAGAAGAGCTTGGGAATATTGGAAATTGTTCCTCTTCTAGTGTGTGACATTTTGGAAAAGGTTACTCCATATGTCACAATACAGCATAACATTCTCCCAAGGAAGAACGGGCTCAAAGCTCCATCTAAATAATGAATAAAAGTTTAAAACTAAGAGGAATGGTTCCTCATTGTTAATTCTAGTCACCGTAATGGATGGATTTTTTAGAAAAAGAAATACTGATCAGGTAGCCTTCAGTCCCAACTGAGGAAGGAGATAGAATCATGTGAGGTCAGGAAGACTGTCTCCCACTCGGTGTAGACTAGCTGTTCACCCTACGTGTTTGGCCCCTGCTGCTACAGGATATTTACCCTCCTCTAGAATGGGAAGGGAAGAAACCATATTAGCTATGCTGGGGCTGAGAGGTTTCCTTCCTGTAGTAGGAGATGAGACCAAGAGAGACCTGCCCATACATAGAACATTGCCTTTAGGAATACTGAGAGAGAGAAAAAAAAATCACTGTGAGAATCAAAGGGTAATTTTCAGATATACTATCTTTTTTATCTTCAGTTGTTGCTACTTTTTAGAAATAATCAAAAGTGAGGTTGGTTGAGATCCAGAAAGAGGGATATAGCACACTGTCATCTATCCTAGAGATTCTGACATGCTCTCCTGAATTGGACTCTCTGCCTGTCTTCATCCCTCTCCTTCCCCACCCTTTAACAAGGTCAGGGTTACTGTCTCTCAGGAAAATAGGAAAAAGATAAGATGACTATAGGCAACTCTTATTCACATTGCTAATTCAGAATTTTTCATTGTTTCCCACTTGAATAATAAAATTCTTTAATAGCTAATCTTAGCAGGCAATATACTGTGTCTTCTCAGCCACAGCTCATCCTTAGCAAAAACAGGTAGAATGAAAGAATGTATTCATCACCCTTTATTTATCATTCCCAGTTCCTGGCCTGGTTTGGCAGACAGACGACTTCTCTATTTTCAGTACTGGCTGGTATTATGTAACCTAAATGCCATAAAAGTTTAGTGAACGGTGGTACTAATTGAGGCACAAATATTTATGAAAAATCAGACAGGAGGGCTTGAGGCTGAGATATTTGAGGGTTACTGTGGGGCAGGAGGACACCTCAAATTCACTCTTCAGTTTCATCTCAACTTCATTTGTTCTTCATGGTTAAGGCCATAATCTTGAGTGGGTAGCCAACGACTGACTCTCAGATAAAAGCTTTATAATGCTATCTGAAGCTATTATTTAGTCATTTAGAACAAAAGGCCATGTCACAATCTTATTTTTATATTCCATAAAGTGTCATCCTTGTCATTATGAAAAAAAAAGCAATTTCTATCACTATGCAAATAATGTCTGGTAAAGACAACTGAGCCAAGCTCTGATTCCCTTTTACCCCCTGTTTTAGAGAACTAAGTACATTCAAATAAAAGCTCCAAATGGCCTGACACTTTAGTATCTTCTTATTAAGATTTAATGATCAATTTTTGATTGTACAACTAAACTAGAAATCATTGGTATCTCTCACTATTAGAAATTACCATTTGTAATAGATACTGTGCTCATCTGCCCCAATCCTTTTTTCAGGGCTATGTACTCAAGTCCCAGTTTTCGGAAATATGGCTGCTGGTAGCTCAAAGTTTTGCCCCTCATTGGAAGTTGTACTCAGCTGGCAATTGCCTTACCAAGGTTACATTCCGTCCTGGGAATGTAATGGCTGGTTGATGCAGTTGTACAAAGTTCTGGCTCCACTGCCTGAATTTAGAATAATTCTGACAGGCCTTTGCAGTTCCAGAACACCTTATGAGGTCTTGAAGCACCCACTGCAACCACATTGTGGGTCAGGTTCTCTATCTAACCCTGCTTCCCTCACTTCCATGCAGACATATCTGAGAGCACTCCCCAATAAACTTTGTGCAGGCAAGATCTGTCTCTAAAAACTCAGTCTAAGAAAATATCCTTTAACATTTTGATATATTTTCCCAGCATATGTTTTACAAAATTGGGATCACACTAAATATATGGTTTTGTATTCTGTTTATTTTTTACTTAATGTTATATTTTGAGCATTTTTATTTTATTGATTCCTTTTTAAGTATGTGTTATACTTAGTAATTTCATCACATTTCAATAAATGATGTGCCATAATTTATTTAACCACTCTTTATTCAGTATGTATATTGTTTCCATTTTTTCCATATTATAAATAATACTATGATGACATCAGAATTTTATACATAAATCTTTGACAATTTCAGATTATTTCATGAGAATACATTCTTAGAAGAGGAAACTGAGTCCAGGAATATGAACGCTGTTAAGAATCTTCACATATGTTGCTAAATTGCTTTCCAGAAATATTTTTGACATTGTATTTTTTCATGGACTTACATTTCCACTATCACTTAGGATCGTACTGGTCTCACCATGTTCTTGCCAGAGTTGAATACTTATCATTATACTTAATTCAACTTCTGGTAGAATTCTTTAACACCAACATTCTATTCCTTGGTTGAAGTCTAAAACTGACCTTTTCATCCAACTGTATGGTCTCTTCTCAGATTCTTACACACTTGGCCCCCACTGTTCCAGTACCTTGTTGGGGGCCATGTCATAAAATGTGCATATCAGTGTCATGCTGAGCAGTTCCCTTTACCTTAGATGAGAGTTATTTGTGCTGACTTTGATTATTAATTTCCTGTTCTTACTAATCTTTGTATCTTCCCTAGCACCCAGCATGGGTCCCCATACATAGCATGTGTGCAATAAAAATGCTTTTTAAAATAATTTATTGTCAGTGGTCATTCATCAGCTTGTCAGCTCTACAATTTGCCTACTTTGTGGTTCAAAAAACCAGTGTAAGACACCAAAGTAACCAATTAGTTAACTACAGGTCTTCCTGCTTTATAGATGCAACAGAGGCAACTATAAACCATTTTGATGGGCAAGTCCTTTGATGCTAATGTATTTTGTTTTCTATTTTTGGCCCTGAGGCCAGTTGACTGTTGGTCCCTGAAGAGTTCAAAACAGAAGCCCCAAAGAATATGATTTTCTCCTTTATTTACTTATTTATCTTAGTATATTCATTTCTATAAATTTATGATCCTAAAGCTATGGCCTTGTACTTATATATTAGTAATAATGAATATATTTTCAATATAGTTGAGTAAATATCTAGCGATATTTGTTTGGCAACTAAGTAAAATCTATTTTGAGTGACTCAAGTCTGCCAGTTTATACCTGGATAAGATTAATGAGTTAGCTAAATTGTGGTGGCTGTGTCCTTCAGGCCACATGGAATTGTATTTTAAGTAGCTCAGCCCAGATTCTTCCCATATGTGTTTCTCATTCAAGAGGAAAATCCAAAAATCTGCTCTGTTTACAAGAACATCAAATTGCAATTTCCCACCTTGATTCAGATCTCCAGTTTCTAGACACTTATTGAGCTTTTTGTAGAAAATTCATATTGGCTAAAATCAATGAAGCAATTCTAAAACTCCTTCACAATACCCTTTGGTACAAAATAATTAACTCGGGGGCTCTAATGTTTCAGTGAGTAAGCAGACCAATTTTCTCATGCAATACTCAAATCTCTGAAAGTGTTGGTTAGTAGAAATTCATTTTTGAAAGCCAGTGTTGGATCTAGAGTATTTTTATTTACAAATTTAGCAGTGGCTTATATGGCAGTAAAATGAATTTATAGAGCAAGAATTTCTACTTTCAGTCCATGAGGAATATAAAACTCCCATGGGTCATTTTGTGATAAATTTAAGATAGGTAGGAGTTTAAGAGCAAAAGGAAAGTGAGGAAACTCAAGGATAGGAATTATAATCGTTTTCTCAAAGTGACTTCTGTGAGTCTGCAAGCACCAAGATTAAATGCCTTTACTGTAAACCCCTCAAGGCTCTCTTTCTTGATTTCCATGCAAATAGAAACAGAGGCATGAGAAAAATGAGTTGCCTTTAATAATCAAAACAAATCGAAGTGCTGATGAAAGTAAGGGTAGAAAACATAGACAGCATCTCCATCCCAGAAGTGCATATGGTTGGAATCATAAAATCAAGAAACGATTGCACTTTATTAATCTAGCCCCATCAATAAAAATCTTTCAACAGCAGATGACTGCCATCTAATAAGATAAGCCTTAATACTTCAAACTCGTGCAAGGAGAGGTATGAGGTAAATCCAAGATTGTATTATGAATGCTTATATATTTCTGCATATTGGTTAGATTTTAGAAAGATGCTTAAAACAAGAATATGATATGATTATAGAATGTAAGTTGACTTGCTCTTAGAATCAGACAAGTAGGTAAAAACTGAAGACACCAGTATAAACCAATATAGTATTCTGTGGGGGAGACACCTAAATATGAAATAATAGTTGAAAGATTGAGTTATTTCTTAAAGCTTTGACAATTAAGAAATAACTGCTGGCTCACATGGAGAATTTATGATATTACTCAAATGCATGATAGATACTATGATTCATTTAATCAGAACCCTAGAACACGACCTAATTTATTCATAACGTATTGTGTCAGAATACATGAGCAAAATTGTATTTGGTGGGAATGAGTGGCTAATCATGGTGAACTCACTAGAACCTATATGCTAAATTTGGATCCAGTTGACTATCATACATTCTGAACCTAACGCATTCTGAATTTATAAAATTTTACATTATAAGTGATTCTTTAATATCATTACTATCTCTTTAAAATCCATATAAGTCCATTGTTTTAAGTGTTACTTGTAAGGTAAAACCAAAAAGAAATAAGGGTATTTTAGGGGGAAGAAAAATCTTCCTTCTCTCTTAACCTATCAAAATTATAGTAAGTATCCACTATTTCCCTAGGAGGAGTTGAAAAAGTTATATTGATGAAGAAAAATCTAAGTATCCCAAACTATCTTTAGAGAGAAAGAATTTGGATGATTATAAAAGCAATTTAGATTCTTAGATGTTATCCAAGATGTAGCATTTTCCAGGGATTGACCTTTCAAGAAACCCAGTAAGTATGCTTCTCCAAAGAATCAGAATTTTTACTGATTGCTAGCCAAGATTCAGCTTTCTTTTCTAATTCCTCTCCTCCAAATTTCCTAAACTCTCCATTACACACACACACACACACACACACACACAGAGGGAGAGAGAGAGAGAGAGAGTTTGAGAGATGATGATATGAGAAGTGTCTCAGTGTACAAAGGTTATGTGTTCCAGGAAACCAGAATGAAGGTTAGAGAGATTTAAATGTGGGAAATTTGTTTGGAGCCCTCAACTGTCAAATGAAAACACTCTATTGTACCTCCAGGCAGGGCTAGAAAGTTGGGGCTTGGCAAACTTGCCTTGTCAACCCCATCTTACTTAGTTCTCCCTTCAGAATAAAGTCTATCAACCATCAGGAACTAAACTATTTGGAAAGATTAATTATAAGGAATTAATGACTTGGAATTTAATAGAACAGGGGCTATGATAGGCAGAAATAATGACCCCTGAAAGATGTTCATATCCTAATCCCTAGAACCTGTGAATATATTAGATTATATGGCAAAGGGAAAATAAAGTTGCAGATGAAATTATGATGGCTACTAAGCTGACCTAAAATAGTGAGATTACCCTGGATGATCCAGGAGGGCCCAAAGGAATCACAGTAAGGTCAGAGTGATGCAATGAGACGTACTCATCCCCCATTGGGAGGTGAAGATGGAAGAAAGGGGCCATGAGCCAAGGAATGAAAGCAGCCTCGAGAAGCCAGAACAGGTAAAAAAAAATTCTCCACTAGAGTATCTACAAAGGAACACATCCTGGCCAATGCATTGATTTTAGACCAGTGAGACAGTTAGCCTTCTGACAAACAGGACTGTGAGATGTTAAATTTGTATCACGAAGTCACTAAGTTTGTGGTACTTTGTTATAGCAGCAACAGGAATTGAAAATGAATAGTTTTGGTATTGAGTGTGGGATGCTGCTCTAACAAATATCTAAAAATGTGGAAGTGGCCTTGGAATTGGGAAGTAGGAAGAGGCTGAAAGAATTTTGAAAAGCATGATAGAAAAATGCCTAGATTGCCTTAGACTATAAACAGAAATATGGATGCTAATAGCTCTGCTAGTGAATGTGTAGAAGGAAATGAGAAATATATTCCTGGAAATGAGAGGAAAGAGGACCCTTGTTATACAGTGGCAGAACACTTACCAGAGTTGTGTCCTGCCATTGTGTGGAAAGCAGAACTTATAAATGATGAAATTCAGGAAACTTCCAAGCATTGCACTAAAGGTGTGGCCTATGTCTCCTTGTTGTTAGCAGTGAAATTTGAGAGGGAAGACCAAAATGGAGAAACAACTGTTAAGTAAAAAATAAGTAAAACTTGATGTTTGGGAAATTCTGAGCCAATTCTTCCTGCAAAGAGTCAATGTCCAGTCACACAAAAGGCTATTTGAAGAGATTGAAATTAGATCCCCTCAGTCATCTCAGCAGAAGCCAAAAATGGAGATAAAATCATCTAGGAAAGATCCATTGAGAAGCTTCTTGTATGATGGAGGGAATCCCTGTGACACATGGAAAACCTACAAGTTTCCTCCCAAGTTTTTAATCAGCAGAAACATTGCCACCTTGGACTGAGAAAGACAGATAATTCAGTGGCTTCACGCAGGAACAGGTCAGATAAACACTGGAGTAGACGTTTGTTTTAAGTAAAATTCACCTGGAAATGTCATAGCTTAGTTCTTTCTGCAGGAATTGAAAGGTAGAATCAGAGACTCTTGGAAGCAGAAGGAGCTAGTAGATAATAAGAGTTCAATTCCCTTAAAAACATGAGACACTGGTGGGGAAAAAATAGAAAAGTAAGTGAGTTTATAAATGTCTAGCTGATTATATATTAGTGCTGTTTCAGATAGTAGTGATCATTTATCTGTGGATAAAATATCCATGAAAGTTTTTGCTTTAACCAATATTAATAATTTCTTATGTTAGAACAGACCATCCAGGATGGGACTCTTCTATAGTAAGTCCAATATGCAAGAATCTAAGATGAAAAAATATTTGTATACATATCAAGGATGTGATGACTTTATATTGCTAAATTTTTCAGTTGATAGACAATCATTTTTAAAGGGCAATTAAGTAGAGGGCAATTCTTTGAAATAGTTCTACCTGTTTAAATTTCTCCCCTTCCACTCCTTGGATTCCTAATATAAAAGCAGCTAACATTTGTGGTGGATTTGTTATATTGCGGGTCCTGTGCTTTACAAAACTTGGAAAAATTATTTCATACATTTTTCACAAGACATAAAAATGTATATACCATTATCATCCCTATTTTTCCAATGAGGAAGTTGAAGCACAAGGGAGTAAAGTAACTTGCCCATGTGGTAAATGGCAAAGCAGAGATTTATTTATTTTTTTATTATGTTATGTTAATCACCATACATTACATCATTAGTTTTTGATGTAGTGTTCCATGATTCATTGTTTGCATATAACACCCAGTGCTCCATGCAGAACGTGCCCTCTTTAATACCCATCACCAGGCTAACCCATCCCCCCACCCTCCTCCCCTCTAGAACCCTCAGTATTTTTTTCAGAGTCCATCGTCTCTCATGGTTCATCTCCCCCTCTGATTCCCCCCCTTCATTCTTCCCCTCCTACTATCTTTTTCTTCTTCTTTTTTGTTTTTTGTTTTTTTTAACATATAATGTATTATTTGCTTCAGAGGTACAGATCTGTGATTCAACAGTCTTGCACACTTCACAGGAAAGCAGAGATTTAAATTCAGCTCTATGTCATTCTGGAAACACAGTCCTTACCTACCAAATTACCCTTCTTTTTAAGTATTTGAACATTAACTGCTCATATTCATAGTTCCCTGATAGGCCTACAGTGTAGTATGTTTCTTCTAAAGCTCAGGTTTCTCAATATGATAAATATTCCCTGCCTGAGTTTAGGGAAACAAACTGAATTAAATAGAGAATGTTCTAAATTGAGATCCATTGTCTATGTGCCTCCAGAAAGGAATAGTAGTAATAGTATTGATTGTCCATATATATTATGACCTAAATACTAGGCCAAGGACTTTCTGTACTTCATCTTGTTTAACCTTCACTCATGAGGGAGCCTATTTTATAAGAGGAAGAAATTGCAGCATGGAAAGCTTATCAATCAGCCTAGTCATACAGCCTTGACTGTGAGTCAAGTTTCCAGACCCATACTGAGTCAAGTTTCCAGACCCATAGTATGATTTCCTGCCTTAGTTGTAGCTGCATGTATATATTTTTGCATAGGAAAAAAATGGTGAGTTAAACAATCTGCTCCTTTTTGGTAATATTTAGATGCTTGGGTAGGATTCAGGAGAGGAAAAATGTAATTTCTCAGCACATGGAGGGAATGAATGTTTTGTGCCTGAAATATCCTTTGGTAGCTCGAAGCAAATTCCAGATGGTTCCTGACTGGGCTATCACCTCATAATGTTTCAATGTTAAATAAGTTTTCCTCGCCTCATTTGCCTGAGCCACCTTAAAATCCTGAGACAATTTCCCCCTCATCTATTTTCAACAGGTTGGTGTTGCTGTCTCCCCCATCTGCTATATTGAAGTACAGCTGGTGTCTCAGATCTAGGTGGGCCCCTGAGTCATAAAGAGTGGGTACTTAGCAACCAGATCAGATAAGCACAGGATGTTCCATCTTTAATTGTATGATTTATAGTTTATTATGGCCTTCCATATGATTTGTTAACATTTTAGACTATAAACTGATCTCAGAACAGTTTAGATTAAGGAATAGACCAGGAAATCATTTCTAATCATGGCCTCACTGACAAATATTATGGTCTGAAATTCACCTGAACATTTTAGTGTGGTTTTCTTTTTCACCCTTCCTCGTACTAGAAGTGACTTTAGCTGCATAATAACAAATTTCAAAGGTTGACTGAATGTTTCCCCGGTCTTATTTTTCTCTTCATGTTGAGGGAAACAAAAAAATGAGTTGTTGCTAGGAAAATACTAATAGTCACCAACTGGTTTCCTGACATTTGAGTGAGCTTAGAAGTCCATCAATAGTACATTATAAATCAAAGCTGGTTCAGATAATTTCACAGCCACATCAATCATTGACAATTTTTCACAAACTACAAAGCAAAAAAGACTCAATATTCTACAGTGTATCTTCCACTTTCCCACCTTGAGAATCAGACTTTCTGTTAGCTTAAATGCTACTGATGTGCACCTATAAGAAGAGAAACCCCAAGAAAATAACAATATATATCAAAACTGACTTATTGAAAAAAAAAGTTGTGTTTCATAATCAATAGGTAGACTGGGCAATTTCCTATGTAGTATAATGTAAATGACACCATCAGAGATTCTTGTCCTGAATTCTTTTCCATGGTTTTGACCACAAAGTGTACAATTCCCACATTTCCTATTGGATTAACATATAGAAGGTATTTGTTAAAATGTAAATATCTGAGAGGAATAATACATGAAGTCATATAATGACAAATACCTATGGAGAGCAAGTTCTCAAGGGAAGGAGATTCAAGACTGGTAAAAGAATCAGGAGAGATATCTTGTAGGGAAGTGGAGATGGAGAAAGAAACAGAGGTTGGCCTGAAATCAGTGGGCAAGTGCAGGTAAAGCCATGGGCTGTGTCAGAGTGGGAAATGAAGAGAGATGGACAACAGAGGGAGAGACAGGTAGAAGGTAAACGTTTTGGAAGAAACATTAGACAAACTGACAAATTCAAATTTTTGCCAAGAGTTGAGCTTGATTATTTTCGAATAGAGTTGTCAAGTTGACAATATTTATCAAGAAGCTTAAACTTATTTATGCCTTTGATTTATTAATTCCATTTTGAAGATTTGAGTCTGATATAATAATCCCAAATACAGAAAATACATATCATTGTTTATAGTACCAAAAACATGGCAGCCACCTAAACGTCCAACCATAAGTTAATCATTCAGACATGTCTATCTACTCAATTAAATCTTGCTAATACTTTGAAAGTTATGTTTAAAAGAATAGGTAATAAAAATGTTTATGATATAAAGTTGAGTTAAATAAGAAAAATACAAAATTGAATACATAGAGTGATTGTTATAATAGAAATGCATTAACATATTGATTGGGGCATATCAGAGTGAATGTATTTTCACAAAGGGGATTATAGGTGATTAACCTACCATCCTCTTTCCATCAATTATTTCTTATAACAATCTATATTTCCAAATACTCTTTAATAAGCCAGTATTATTTTTGTGATGTAAATTATTTAAATATCAACATCACTATGATCCCAAGGCAAGACCCTAAAGCTAGCTAGGCATGTATTCCTTTCCTCTGAAAGCCTTAGCTTTAATCAATGACAGCAATCCCAGAGAAAAGACAGATGCCTTGGGTCAAAGATATAGGATTAATTCTTCCCCAGCAGAGTCTTTCAACAAGATTAAAAATTTACTACTAATATATGGAAGAAAGAACACATTAAGATTGTTGTATCAGATCAACTAGTTGTGTTCTGTCTGTTGGATGAAAGATATAAATGTATATTGCAATATCTTCAGAATAATTATTCAAAGTTTGCCTAAAAGTTAGCCAAAAAGATAGGCTCTTTTCTAAGGGTAATGTGGGGACACTTGAATCATCTGTCATCTTGAATAGTCCAATACCGACTGATCTTGATAGTAAGCAGATGAGCAGTTATTGCTACCATAATTGGATTTTGTTAGGATAGGAGACAGAAATAGAGATGGATCTATTTTCTTTCCTTAGAGATTTGACATTTTAGAAGATATCCCTGCCAGTGAAGAATTTGGTAAAGGCTGCTCTTTTATAGTGGAAATCTTAAAGAAAAACATGTTGCATGATGATTCATGGGACGGGTGCCAGCCTATTTAAATGAGGACAAGGTATTATTTTAACGCTGAAAGGAGCTTAGGAGTATATCTGATATTTCAGGGGAAAGGTGTTTACATTTGTAAATTAATTATTCTTTTCAATACTCAACGATTGGTTAGGCCATCATGGAACTGAGGCAGCATGCAGAGGGTGGTAGACTTTGGAATTAGGCAGAGCTGGGTTTGGAACCCTTACCCACTGCCTTGAAAAACACATTCCACATCTTTGAGCCTCATTTTGTTTATCTATAAAAAGTACATAATAGTAATAATAACTAGCCACTATACCACTTTATATTCATTAACTCATTTAATTCTTACATTGACTCCATGAGGAAAGTACCACTAGGAATACATAAGACCATGTAGAGGAGACAGCTGCCACATTTCATAGCACTTTTGGAGAGGGACAATACATCTGATCCTTTTCCCTTAATAAGATTCACAATCCTAGCCCACAGTCTACTGACACATGAATATTGAGTGGTTTGTTAGAGTGGATAACTTTTGTTGTTTCTATCCATTTGGATGAATTTGAATAATTTTGGTTCTACTAAAAGCAGATCATGAGACAAGGATTTGGATACAAGTAGTTTATTTGGGGAGTGAAATAATAAAGGGAAAGTTGAATTAATAAGTGAGACACTGCTTAAGGCATTTGGGGTTCAATCCTACCAGGGCCCTTCTGTGAGAACGTTTAAAAATATCTCCAAATCTATTTCCAGGGTGGGAAGTAGGTAGAGAATTTATGTCACTGACTGGCGGTCACCCCTGGGCCATTGCCTGCTCCCCTCTGCTTCTGGTCTTCTGCATGCTTACTTTGACTGAGCAAGGTCCCACCCCCAGAAGGGAACCAGGCCAGTGACCTAAGGGGTGAACATTCACGGGGTTCTGCTATAGTTACATAAGAACCTAATGTAACAGTAAAACATCAAGTTTACTCTGGAAGGAAAGGGTTATCAAATTTCAGTAATTCTACATTTCCTTCAGTTGAGTAGCTCAGATTTCTAAAAGTGTATGTCTTGCACAGACTCAGCAGAAATCACACCACATCTTTGGATTTACATGAGACATAGACGTGCAGAGGAACCATTTAACAAATTATTCTAGCTGTTCAGAACAAACAATTAAACAAATAGAACCTGCTGCTTCTTGCACCCGGCTGTGCACTCCAGCCAAAGACACGGCTCTGATGTATTAGGCAAGAGTGTCATCAAGAAGAGAACAGTAGAGAAATGGTAGAAATGAAAGAGAAAGAAACCTACAGCTTAAGACCCCAAAGGCAAATGGAATTCAGGGACCTAGAAGGATCCTGAAAAACAGGCTCTCTTTTAATAACATAACTATCAAGAGACAAATTCACTTTCCAAGTAATGCAATGGCCTTAAGGCAATAAATATTTGGAAACAGGTGGGCGAACATGCTGAAAACAATGGTTTCTGGAGTCTAACAAACCCTGTGCTATATATGTCCCAGGGTTGATGTGCAAAATAATTTGCCAGGACTTTTTCCTGCAGGAGATTCAAAAATAATATCCGTTACATCGGTCTTCTAGCAGACTGGACGTTAAGGGCAGATGCAGTGTTGAGGATAAAGAAGTAGTTAATGAGACAACTAGGGGAGAGATGTAGGTCCTGGGGTATGAATTGACAGTCCAATTCATTCACTGGCTCTACATAAAATAATGATATCAGTCTTGCTTTTATTTATTTTTGTAAATTTTAATTATTTATTTGACAGAGAGAGAGAGAACAAGCAGAGGGAGCAGCAGAGGGAGAGGGAGAAGCAGGCTCCCTGCTGAGCAAGGAGCCCGATCCCAGGAGACAGGGCTCGATCCCAGGACTCTGGGATCATGACCTGAGCCAAAGGCAGACACTTAACCAACTGAGTCACCCAGGAGCCTCTCAGACTTGCTTTTAATAAGCCCATGTTCTAGTAGGGAAGACAGGTGTGCTAGTGGAAATTCGAATTCCCTCTAATAAATGGCACACTACATTGAAAAAGAGGGTACCTTGATATGATAGAGGAACAATTAATTAGTACCACAGAAAGTCTGAGAAAACACCCTCTTGTTGCTAATGCCTTGTCAGAGATGAGAAGGAGATTCAGCATCAATATTTAATCTGGGATATGGGATGGATGGAAGCTTGGGAAGATAAAGGGTATGAAATACATGGAACTGGATAAAATATTTCATTCCTGCAGGAAGGCAAGGACAAGGCAAGGTAGAGTCCTTTTGGAAGTAGAACAACAGCAGAGTGGCAAACAAAGCTAAACAGGCTAATATATGCTATCATGTCCCATGGATATAAAATAAGCTCACTGTTTAATAAAATTTTTCTTTCTTTTAAGATTTTATTTATTTGAGAGAGAGAAAAAGAGAGAGAGCACGAGCAGAGGGGAGAAGCAGAGGGAAAGGGAGAAGTAGGTTCCCCACTGAGCAGGGGGCCCGACAGAGGGCTTGATCATTATGACCTGAGCCAAAGGCAGATGCTTAACTGACTGAGGCACCCAGGCGCCCCTAAAATTTCTTTATTCAAACATCTAATGGTACGTTTCAAAAAATTTTTGAACATTTTCCAGGGAAGAAAGTTGTTGGCTGTACTCATTATTTTTTTATATTTAATAAATTCATGAAGGTTGCAAGCTTTGGGAATACTCTATAGGAACCCCTCTGTGACCTAAGGATGTGGACTCAAGACAAAAAGGGACATTTGTGAGGAACATCCTTCTCTATCTTCAGTGAGCCTGTCGTGTAAGTGTGTGTGTTCAGCATCTGGGGAGACTTATCAATCTCTCTTTCATTGAAAGACTGCTCTCCTCTCCAAAGGACACTCCACTCCCAGGACAACAAACTTGTCTTTGCTTAGCCAAACCCACTTTCCCTAATCAGGGAGATGTAAGGAAAGCTGTATATAGGAGGAGGGACACATTGGTGCACACTTTAATCAAATGCATGATCTAATGGGTATTAGGGTGTATTCCAATCAACTGGTTGGAGTATCAGGACTGTTTCTTTGACAAAGACCAGGGGGTATAAAAGAACCAGGAAACAGCCTGGCTTCAGCTTGAGTACATTCTGGTGCTATCAGACCATTACATGGGGCAAACACAATTATACCTAAACTTTTGTGTGGAGGTGTGAAACTTCCAGCCCCCACTTTTTCCTTGGCATTGAAAGTCAGAGTGGCCCAAGGAACTGGTTGTTCATTAGAAAGAGCTGAGATTGGACTCAAACAGGGAGAGGACTGACAATATTAACTTAAGGATAGCATAAAACTAACTTGATAACCTCCATCTTATAGTAATTTCCCCCAAGTCAACTCAGACCGGTATTTTGGCTGCACTTTATTATTCAATATTGTGGTCTGGAATGCCCTAAATGTGGATTTGGAGGGAAAAAATGCTTGTAAAAATGTAATTGTTTAAAATTTGTTTAAATATGAAAAAAATCAATAATGAGTAAAGCCAACTACTTACTTCTCTGGAAAATGTTCCAAAAAATTGAAATGTACTATTAGTGGCTAGAATAAAGGAATTTTATTATTAAAATGATAGAAGATGTATAAAGAGGCACTAAGCAAGCTTGGGGAAAAACACGAACCCAGCTGAACTCATTTGGAGATACCCTGTAGATGGAGAAGGGGGTCAAAAACTCTTCAAATGTGCTTAAAACTTCAGTATGCATATGAACGCCTGGACATCTTGGTAAATTCAGGTGGTGATTCAGTAGGTCATGGGTAGGGCTCGAGAACCTGTATTTCTAATGTGGTAGATTTCTAACACTTCCAACTGGCTGATGTTGTTGGTAGAGGGGCCACACTTTGAGTAACAAGGATCTAAGGTGAGAGCTGGTTTCTGCCTCTTCACTAGGGACTTTCATGTGCTGTGTCACTCAGAATGTGACTTTGTGCAGATTTGTCTGTTAAAGATAAAGAACTTTGACATCATTTGGCTAATAGGAATTTCTGCAAAAAAAATCAATAGCAGAAAGTGCAAGGGACTTGGCATATCTAAGATCTGGGATTGATTCCAAGCTCTAAACTATTGTGTGACCCTGAATGAGTCATTTGACCTTGCTAAGACTCATTTTCCTCAGTTGTAAGATCTATTCCTACAGTCTCTGTCTTCCTACACCCGGGGATAGTTTAAAAGTTCAAATGATAGTGGCTGATATTAATTGTCTGCTTAGTATTTGTCAGTAACTGTGATAAACCTTTTAAATATATTAATTCACTTAGTCCTCACAGCAAACCAGTGAAGTTAAAACCATTATTGGAGCCTCCTGAGGGTGTGTGGGACCCCTGTAAGTATTCACAATTTGATTTTTTAAATGTATTACAAAGTTCACAAGGAATGTAGTCGAAGATTCAGAAAAAGGAGTAGAGAATAGGAACTAGGAAAAAAAAAGAGAGAATAGAAACTTGGGTATTGTTGATTGCCAAATCAGAGCACAAGGAGGTTCTTTATACTGTCTAGGCAATCTCTCTCTTCCCACTCAGCTACAGGAATCCTCTCTTCAGGTCCTTTATTGTTATATGTGCCACTCCGGCATTTTAGTATCTCCCACCACAGGAAAAGATAGCAATGCCATCTGTATTAATTTTCCATGCTGCATAAAAAATTACCTCAAACTTAACCACTTAAAACAATACCTATTTATGAGGTCACAGTTCTTGAGGTCAGAAGTTTAGACAATGCATGGTTGAGTTCTGTGCTCAAGTCCCACACCCTGCAGAGTGGTAGCTGCACTGTATTCCTTTTGGGGGATATGGGGACAAATCTTCTTCTATGCTCCTGTTGTGAGGGTCACCCAAAAAGAGTATCCCTTGTAGCTCCTGGACTCTCAGTCCCCTCATTTCCACGCTGCTGGCCATCAGTCAGGGGCTGCTCTTGGCTCCTAGTGGCCACCCATTCCTCACCATATGGCTCCTTTTAAGTCCTTTTGAATGATTGATTGATCGATTAATTGCCAAGAGGAGTCAAGTCACTTTTAAGAATTCATCTGACTTAGGTCTGGCTCATAGAGGATAATCTCTCCCTTTTTAAAAGTCAACTCCACCATATAGCATTTCCTTTTCACAGGAGCAGATTAATCATATTCATAGTCCCAGTGATTATGCAGAGTGTGCACACCAAGGGGCAAAAATTGGGGTGGAGGCAGTTAAAATTTTGTCTATATCATCATGGTTCTGTGGGACTATTAGTATTAAACAATATAGATCATCTTGCCTTTGCATTTCCATAATTCCATTTACTTAATTCTGGTTGTATCATTATTTATTACACTGCATTATCCATGTGCTACCCAAGAAGAGTTACTTCCAATGGTACTCTCAAAAGTTCTTTGCTGACCATAAATATGCAAATACAAGTCTTGCTTATAGATGTGGGGAAAAAATGTGAATGACAGTTCATTTTCTGGATATGTTCAATTTATCATTCCAATTTATGTAGAATAAATGTAGAAAATTCATCTTTCAACCATGTTTCCTATTGAACCCTTAATCTTGCAATCAATGTATTCCTAGAATGTCAACTCTTTTAGTGTTGACTGCATCTCTGCTATGTATCTATTATGGAGAAAAAACTATAAACTATGACTTAAGACTGATAAGGAGGACATGACGTCACATTGGTTGAAGGCAAGAAAAGACATTGATTGGTAGGATTCATTGGCATTACAGAGGACTTGCATTAAAAGCCTTCAAAGGAGATAGTTATGGCTACTCCCCAAAAGCCAGTTTGATATGTGATGTGAAGATTGTAGAGAGAATAAAGTGGTTGCCAGGGGTGCCATCAGTGGGGTCACTGAGAATTAAAAATTACCTGGCACCACCATAGCTACCCTTAGGTGCTATAGACCAAAGATGGTATGATTGAAACACAAGTAGGCAAGAACTGATGAATGAACCCCCATACAGAGATTAAAACCAAACCTTGAGGGGCGCTTGAGTGGCTCAGTTGAGTGTCGACTCTTGATTTTGGCTCAGGTCATGATCTTGGGGATGTGGGATCGAGCCCCACCTCAGGCTCTGTGCTCAGACAGGAGTCTACTTGAGATTCTTTCCCTCTGCTCCTCCCCTGACCCATGTGTGTGCATGCATGTGCGCACCCTCTTTCTCTCTCTCTCTCAAATAAATAAATAAATCTTAAAAAACCCAAACCAAACCAAACAACAACAAAAAGAAACAAAGCTTGACAGTGAACCATCCATAGTCTAGTGTCCTTACCTTATCTTTTGTTGGATATGAGTGAGAGTCACCCTAAATGACCATGCCAGCATCATTCCGGTGGTCCAATCAAGAGAAAATACAGCTTTAGTCAGTGAGAATAATCTACAGGCCAGGCTGCCTTCTGGAACTGGAGGTCCAGATGCCCCCACTGTTGAATTCTTAAAGTTTCTCAAGGTATCTGGTCAGCCCTATATGCATGGCAGTTCCCTGGTAGGGACAAATGGAGTCTGCAGGGTATATGGATCCTGGTCTAGATTTGGCATTCTCTGCCTGATAGTACTGTCAGCCCCGGCCAGTTCTAAACACTGGAGGTATACTCAGAAAATTTTAAAGAACTGACTGGAAAGTGCCTTTCTGTTCCCACCCTACACAATGCAGAGCACGCAGCAGAGGTTTTACTTGTCTGTAACAATAGTACTGCTTATTATCATTCTTGTTTTGTAGATGAGAATACCAAAGTATGGAAAAATTAAGTAATTTTCCCAAAGTTAAATTGTTATTAAGTATTGGGACGTAAAATCTGAGAATCTGATGTCACAGCACGTACTCATAACCAATTTGCTATGTGACCTCTGAAATACTGTAGTGCATGTGAAATCATTTTGTGTGAATGAAAGATGTATTTCTCTACTTTTTTTAAAAAAGATTTTATTTATTTATTTATTTGACACGGAGAGAGTGAGCGAGAGAGAGAGAGCGTGTGAGTAAGCACAAGCAGGGAAAATGGCAGGCAGGGGAGAAGTAGGCTCCCTGCTGAGCAAGGAGCCAGATGTGGGGTTTGATCCCAGAACCTGGGGATCATGACCTGAGCCAAAGGCAGCTGCTTAACCGACTGAGCCACCCAGAAGCCCCTCTCTACTTTTCATAAAGTATAAAGTGTTCTGAAAAATGCACTCCAGCTATAAATATAGAATGCTGTGAAGGCTAATTATTAAATAATAAAAAATTATGATCAACACAGGTCATTTAATCAATTAAAAAATAAAAACTGCAGGAATTATATAAGGAGAAATATGCAGTTGGAAGAGAGTCCTTGCATCAAAAACATGAGCTCTGAGGCAAGGCAGGATACTCTGTTTTACTTATGGCTGAGCTCTTAAGAGGATTTACAATAAGACTGAAGTCTGCTTAGTACATAGTTAGTGAAGAGCTATAGAGCAACTAGACATTGGTAGTATTCTACCTGTAGAGAGAGAGGGAGAGAGAGACTATGTTAGGAAACCCATTATAGAGAAAACATCGAAGGTAGAGATGGCCTGAACTCAGTATCAGACCAACTATACTCATTGATCAAGGGGTAGTTTCCAGAGAGCTGGTGCATGTATGAAGTTTCAGAGTAGCAGCAACAGATTTCTCTTAACATTAGATGCCTCATTTTTATACTTAGAAGAGCTACTGGAGGAGGAGTCACAGTTCCAATAATGGCAGAAAGCTTGTATCAAACTAAATGTCACATGGATAAAAATTATCAGCAAAAAATATAAAAGAATATTTCTATAAAGGTACTGGAAAGTAATCAATGTAGGCAAAATTGAAGGGAATATAAGCATTAAAAGAAGGGAAATGCATGAGGTAAGTTTTATATTTGTAACACTTTCCTATGAAAGCTCTGTTTGGTATACATAATGTGGGGTAGCTAGAATTCATGAAAAAAGTATAATCTTTTTGACTTAGGTATCAGGGAACAAACTTTAAGCTGTTAAAAGACTAGAAATTGGTGAATCCACAGATATGCATATAAACTTTTCTCAAATATTTGTCTGCTCCAATAACTATTAATGTCCAGAGGAGAATTCAAGGAGCACAGCAAAAAGCAAAAATTAGATGGCTTAAAAAGCTAAGTAGAAATTTCAGCTGTTGTCCACTACTTGGGTTATCTAGATTATAGGCTGAATGCTCACAAAGAGAGGGTCTTAGGAGTAAATATTAGTTCCCAGATCTGAATTTAAGGGGAAGATTAAAACAGACCTGCATTAGCAAAGTGTAAAATCAAGC
The DNA here is from genome assembly GCF_003265705.2 of Callorhinus ursinus. Taxonomy (NCBI): domain Eukaryota; kingdom Metazoa; phylum Chordata; class Mammalia; order Carnivora; family Otariidae; genus Callorhinus; species Callorhinus ursinus. Next base: position 13,284,060 of record NW_027397064.1, read on the forward strand.
TTCCGCAAGTCCAAGGTAGTCAGGCTAAATATAATCAAAACTATTCTTAGGCAGATCAAAAGCAAGTAGCTGAAAACAAGAGATTAAAGAAAAATCTTGAAAATATTTATAGAATGAAAAGCACATCACAAACTGGAGAACAATGATAAGAATATGGCTAATATCTTATCATAAACAGTAATAGCCAGAAGATAATTGAGCAACAGGTGTTCAATAACAAGAAAATGGTATCAACCCAGAGTTTAATATCCAGCAAAGATATCCTTCAGAAATGAATGTCAATAAAGACATTTTTGGATATACTGAAGCTGAAAGAATTAACTATCAACACACAGATATATACCACAAGAAATGATTTAAAAAAAATTCTTTAGGCTGAATGTAACACACAATGGAACCTCAGATGTGCAGAAAGAAATGAAGAGCACAATAAATCATTTGTATGTGGAAAAATCAAATAATATGTTTCTTTTCTTTTTTTAAAAGATTTTATTTATTTATTTGAGAGAGAAAGCATGAGTGGTGGGGGTGGGGCAGACGGAGAGGGAGAAGAAGACTCCCCACTGGACTGGGATCCCAATGCGGGCCTCTATCCCAGGACCCTGGGATCATGACCTGAGCTGAAGGCAGATGCTTAACTGACTGAGCCACCCATGTGCCCAAAGAATATTTTTCTTTTTAAAATTTTCAAGAAGAAACTATGTATTTATTGCAAGAATTATAACATCATGTTTGAGGTTTTTAACAAAGGTTGATATAAAATATATGACAATTACAACTTAAATTGTGGGAGAGTAAGTGGAATTAATTGTACTGCTGCATGGTTTTTTTGTATTTTATGTGAGGTGCCACAATATTAATTCTAAGTAGAGTATGATAAATTGTGGACACATATTTTAATCCGTGGAGCAAGTGTTGAATAAACAAAGTTATTGTTAAAGCCCCAACAGAGTATTTTAAATGAAATACTAAAAAATATACAATTAATTAAGAAGGAGGTAGTAAAAGAGTAACAAAAGTAAAAAATCAGGTTGGACCGGAGCAAGATGGTGGAGAAGTAGGAGACCTGGATTTCGTCTGGTCTCAGGAATTCAGCTGACTAGGGATCAAACCATTCTGAACACCTACGAACTCAACAGGAGATTGAAGAGGAGAGTAGCAACAACTCTCTGAACAGAGAAGCGACCACTTTCTGGAAGGTAAGACGTGCGGAGAAGTGAATCTGAGGCGATATTCGGGAGGATAGACGGCAGGGGAGGGGGCCTCCGTCGGCCACTTCTGGCAAGTGATAGAGCCGCAGAGCACAAAATCGGAACTTTTAGAAGTCGGCTCCGTGGAGGGACGTCGCTCCAGTGGCTAAGCGGGGGGTGGAACCCTCGCGGGACAGTGTGGACTCAGGACCCTCGGGGTCACAGAAAGACTGGGGGTGCCTGAGTGCGGCAGAGCTCCCAGGTATCGGAGCAGGGAAGCCGGCTGCAGAGATGGAGCCGAGGCGTGGGCTCTCAGCTTGGGGTGGCCATAAACTGTGATCGGCAACACAGTAGGGCCACTGTTCCTCCAGCAGGGAGCCAACAAGTGGCAGATCCGGGGACACTCCCCTTCCTCCCCCGGGAGGAGCGGCGGGGGAGCGCACTGCAGGGATCTGCTGGGTTTGGAGACTCCACACAGGGTCGGGTGCCAGAGATAGAAATGCTCGGTCACAGGCCGGGTGAGCACGGAGTGCGGCCGGAGACCGGGGAGACGGGAGTGATTGACTGCTTTTCTCTGGGGGTGCACTGAGGAGCGGAGCCCTGAGTTCTTGCCTCCTCTGGGGCAGAGATTGGGAAGCCGCCATTTTCACTCTTGTCCCCCAAAGCTGTACCCAAAGCTTGGAGGGAACAAAAGCTCCTGAGAGCAAACCCGAGCAGCTTGCTTAGCCCGGACCGACAAGGGCGGGGCAATTCCGCCTCCGGCAAAGACATTTGGGAACCACAGCAACAGGCCCCTCCCCCAGAAGATCAGCACGAACAGCCAGCAGGCCAAGACCAAGTTTACCGATCAAGGAGAACGGGAGAACTCCAGCGCTGGGGAATACTACACATAGAATTCATGGCTTTTTTTTTTACCATGATTCATTAGTTTTTCAAAGTTAATTTTTTTAACTGTTTTTTTAATTTCTCTTTTTCCCTTTTTCAACCAACATCTTATCAATCCCTTTTTTTTAAAAAAACATTTTTTATTTTTCATTTTTAGAGTCATATTTTATCCCTTCATAGTAGTTACTCTTATTTTTGGCATATATATATAAGTTGTTCTCTCTTTAAAATTTTGAGATACAGTTTCTTCTAACAGATCAAAATATACCTTAATCACTAGTGTATGGCTTTGTTCTAGTCTCCTGCCTGATCACATTCTCTCCCTTTTTTTTTTTTAAATCTTCTTCTTTCTTTTTTCAAACAACTTCTTATCGTATCAATTCCTTTTATAAAATCTTTTATAATTTTCATCTTTACAGTCATCTTCCATCCCTTCTTTCTATCAACCCTTATTTTGTACATATATAAGTCTTTCTTCCTTTAAAATTTTAGGAGGCACTTTTTTCTAACAGACCAAAATGTGCCCCAAATCTAGTGTGTGGCACTGATCTATGCACTAGCCTGATCATATCTGATCATATTCGGGTTTTTTTGTATTGTTCTGTTTTTGTTTTTAATCTTTTTCTTTTTGATTTTTTTCTTTCTTTCTTTCTTTTCTCTTTCTTTTTTCTTTCTTTCCCTTTCTTTTCCCCTGGTTTCAGGTCTTTTCTGATTTCTATAGAGTATATTTGCTGGGGACGTTCTTAACCTGTTAGCATTTTGTTCTCTCATTCATCTATTCTCCTCTGGACAAAATGACAAGATGAAAAAAATCACCTCAGCAAAGAGAACAAGAGATAGTACCGTCATTCAGGGACCTACTCAATACGGACATTAGTACAATGTCGGACCTAGAATTCAGAATCATGACTTTAAAGATACTAGCTGGGCTTGAAAAAAGCGTGGAAGTTATTAGAGAAACCTTTCTGGAGAAATAAAAGAACTAAAATCTAACCAAGTCGAAATCAAAAAGGCTATTAATGAGGTGCAATCAAAAATGGGGGCACTAACTGCTAGAATAAATGAGGCAGAAGAGAGAATCAGCGATATAGAAGACCAAGTGATGGAAAATAAAGAAGGTGAGAAGAAGAGAGTTAAACAACTACAGGATCAAGAGGGCAGAATTCGAGAGATAAGCGATACGATAAGATGAAACAACATTAGAATAACTGGGATCCCAGAAGAAGAAGAAAGAGAGAGAGGGGCAGAAGGTATATTGGAGCAAATAATAGCAGAGAACTTCCCTAATGTGAGGAAGGAAACAGGCATCAAAATCCAGGAGGCACAGAGAACCCCTCTCAAAATCAATAAAAATAGGTCAACACCCCGACATCTCATAGTAAAACTTACGAGTCTCAGAGACAAAGAGAAAATCCTGCAAGCAGCTCGGGAGAAGACATATGTAACCTACAATGGTAGAAATATTAGATTGGCAACAAACCTATCCACAGAGACCTGGCAGGCCAGAAAGGACTGGCAAGATATCTTCAGAGCACTAAACGAGAAAAATATGCAGCCAAGAATACTATAACCAGCTAGGCTCTCATTGAAAATTGAAGGAGAGATAAAAAGCTTCCAGGACAAACAAAAACTAAAGGAATTTGCAAACACGAAACCAGCCCTCCAGGAAATATTGAAAGAGGTCCTCTAAGCAAAGAGAGAGACTAAAAGCAGCACAGATCAGAAAGGAACAGAGACAATGTACAGTAACAGTCACCTTACAGGCAATACAATGGCACTAAATTCATACCTTTCAATAGTTACCCTGAATGTAAATGGGCTAAATGCCCCAATCAAAAGACATAGGCTATCAGATTGGATTAAAAAACAAGACCCATCAATATGCTGTCTGCAAGAGACTTCTTTTAGACCCAAAGACACCCCCAGATTGAAAGTGAGGGGGTGGAAACCATTTACCATGCTAATGGACACCAAAAGAAAGCTGGGGTGGCAATCCTTATATCGGACACATTAGATTTTAAACCAAAGACTGTAATAAGAGATGAAGAAGGACACTATATCCTACTTAAAGGGTCTATCCAACAAGAAGATCTAACAATTGTAAATATCTATGCCCCAAACATGGGAGCAGCCAATTATATAAGGCAATTAATAACAAAAGCGAAGAAACACATTGACAGCAATACAATAATAGTGGGGGACTTTAATACCCCCCTGATTGAAATGGACAGATCATCTAAGCAAAAGATCAACAAGGAAATAAAGACTTTAAATGACACACGGGACCAAATGGACTTCACAGACATATTCAGAACATTCCATCCCAAAGCAAAGGAATACACATTCTTCTCTAGTGCCCATGGAACATTCTCCAGAATTGATCACATCCTAGATCACAAATCAGGTCTCAACCATTACCAAAAGATTGGGATTATTCCCTGCATATTTTCAGACCACAATGCTTTGAAACTAGAACTCAATCACAAGAGGAAAGTTGGAAAGAACTTAAATACATGGAGGCTAAAGAGCATCCTACTAAGGAATGAATGGGTCAACCAGGAAACTAAAGAAGAATTTAAAAAATTCATGGAAACCAATGAAAATGAAACCACAACTGTTCAAAATCTTTGGGATACAGCAAAGGCAGTCCTGAGAGGAAAGTATATAGCAATACAAACCTTTTTCAAGAAACAAGAAAGGTCTCAAATACACAACGTAACCCTACACCTAAAGGAGCTGGAGAAAGAACAGCAAATAAAGCCTAACCCCGGCAGGAGAAAAGAAATAATAAAGATCAGAGCAGAAATCAATGAACTAGAAACCAAAAGAACAGTAGAACAGATCAACGAAACTAGGAGCTGATTCTTTGAAAGAATTAACAAGATTGCTAAACCCCTGGCCAGACTGATCAAAAAGAAAAGAGAAATGACCCAAATCAAACAAAATCATGAATGAAAGAGGAGAAATCACAACCAACACCAAAGAAATACAAACAATTATAAAAACATATTATGAGCAACTCTATGCCAGCAAATTAGATAACCTGGAAGAAATGGGTGCATTCCTAGAGATGTATCAACTACCAAAATTAAAGCAGGAAGAAATAGAAAACCTGAACAGACCTATAACCACTAAGGAAATTGAAGCAGTCATCAAAACTTCCCAACAAACAAAAGCCCAGGGCCAGATGGCTTCCCAGGGGAATTCTATTAGACATTTAAAGAAGAATTAATACCTATTCTCCTGAAACTGTTCCAAAAAATAGAAATGGAAGGAAAACTTCCAAACTCATTTTATGAGGTCACCAATACCTTGATCCCCAAACCAGAGAAAGACCCCATCAAAAAGGAGAACTACAGACCAATATCCTTGATGAACACGGATGCAAAAATTCTCACCAAAATACTAGCCAATAGGGCCCAACAGTACATTAAAAGGATTATTCACCATGACCAAGTGGGATTTATCCCTGGGCTGCAAGGCTGGTTCAACATCCGCAAATCAATCAATGTGATACAATACATTAACAGAAGAAAGAACAAGAATCATATGATCCTCTCAATAGATGCAGAAAAAGCATTTGACAAAGTACAGCACTCTTTCTTGATCAAAACTCTTCAGAGTATAGGCATAGAAGGTACATATCTCAATATTATAAAAGCCATCTATGAAAAACCTACAGCCAATATCATTCTCAATGGGGAAAAGCTGAGAGCTTTGCCCCTAAGGTCAGGAACACGGCAGGGATGTCCACTATCATCACTGCTATTCAACATAGTATTAGAAGTCCTAGCCACAGCAATCAGACAACAAAAAGAAATCAAAGGCATCCAAATCAGCAAAGAGGAAGTCAAACTCTCACTCTTTGCAGATGATATGATACTGTATGTGGAAAACCCAAAAGACTCCACCCCAAAACTGCTAGAACTCATACAGGAATTCAGTAAAGTGGCAGGATATAAAATCAATGCACAGAAATCAGTGGCATTCCTATACACCAACAACAAGACAGAAGAGAGACAAATCAAGGAGTCGATCCCATTTACAATTGCACCCAAAACCATAAGATACCTAGGAATAAATTTAACCAAAGAAGCAAAGGATCTGTACTCGGAAAACTATAAAATACTCATGAAAGTAATTGAAGAAGACACAAAGAAATGGAAAAACGTTCCATGCTCATGGATTGGAAGAACCAACATTGTGAAGATGTCAATGCTACCCAGAGCAATCTACACATTCAATGCAATCCTCATCAAAATACCATCCACTTTTTTCAAAGAAATGGAACAAATAATCCTAAAATTTGTATGGAACCAGAAGAGACCCCGAATAGCCAGAGGAATATTGAAAAAGAAAAGCAACACTGGCGGCATCACAATTCCGGACTTCCAGATCTATTACAAAGCTGTCATCATCAAGACAGTATGGTACTGGCACAAAAACAGACACATAGATCAATGGAACAGAATAGAGAGCCCAGAAATGGACCCTCAACTCTATGGTCAACTCATCTTCGACAAAGCAGGAAAGAATGTCCAATGGCAAAAAGACAGTCTCTTCAACAAATGGTGTTGGGACAATTGGACAGCCACATGCAGAAGAATGAAACTGGACCATTTCCTTACACCACACACAAAAATAGACTCCAAATGGTTGAAAGACCTAAACGTGAGACAGGAGTCCATCAAAATCCTAAAGGAGAACACAGGTAGCAACCTCTTCGACCTCAGCCGCAGCAACTTCTTCTGAGAAACATCGCCAAAGGCAAGGGAAGCAAGGTTAAAATGAACTATCGGGATTTCATCAAGATAAAAAGCTTTTGCACAGCAAAAGAAAGAGTCCACAAAACCAAAAGACAACTGACAGAATGGGAGAAGATATTTGCAAATGACATATCAGATAAAGGGCTAGTATCCAAAATCTATAAAGAACTTATCAAACTCAACACCCAAAGAACAAATGATCCAATCAAGAAATGGGCAGAAGACATGAACAGACATTTTTCCCAAGAAGACATCCAAATGGCCAACAGACACATGAAAAAGTGCTCCACATCACTCGGCATCAGGGAAATCCAAATCAAAGCCTCAATGAGATACCACCTCACACCAGTCAGAATGGCTAAAATTAACAAGTCAGGAAGCGACAGATGTTGGCGGGGATGTGGAAAAAGGGGAACCCTCCTACACTGTTGGTGGGAATGCAAGCTGGCGCAGCCACTCTGGAAAACAGTATGGAGGCTCCTCAAACAGTTGAAAATAGAGCTACCATACGATCCAGCAATTGCACTACTGGGTATTTACCACAAAGATACAAATGTAGGGACCCGAAGGGGTATGTGCACCCCAATGTTTATAGCAGCAATGTCCACAATAGCCAAACTGTGGAAAGAGCCAAGATGCCCATCGACAGATGAATGGATAAAGAAGATGTGGTATATATACACAATGGAATATTATGCAGCCATCAAAAGGAATGAGATCTTGCCATTTGCAACAACGTGGATGGAACTGGAGGGTGTTATGCTGAGTGAAATAAGTCAATCAGAGAAAGACATGTATCATATGACCTCACTGATATGAGGAATTCTTAATCTCAGGAAACAAACTGAGGGTTGCTGGACAGGTGGGTGGTGGGAGGGATGGGGTGGCTGGGTGATAGACAGTGGGGAGGGTATGTGCTATGGTGAGCGCTGTGAATTGTGCAAGACTGTTGAATCACAGATCTGTACTTCTGAAACAAATAATGCAAGATATGTTAAGAAAAAAGTAAAAGAAGAAGATAGCAGGAGGGGAAGAATGAAGGGGAGTAAGTCGGAGGGGGAGACGAACCATGAGAGATGATGGACTCTGAAAAACAAACTGAGGGTTCTGGGGGGGGTGGGGGGATGGGTTAGCCTGGTGATGGGTATTAAGGAGGGCACGTTCTGCATGGATCACTGGGTGTTATGCACAAACAATGAATCATGGAACACTATATCAAGAACTAATGATGTAATGTATGGTGATTAACATAACAATAAAAATAAATAAATAAAAATCAGGTTGGACCAATATAAAACAAAAAGTGTCATGTTAGATTTTGATCCAGCATAGTCAATACTCTCATTAAATTGATGTATTCTAATCATTCCACTTAAAATGCAGAGTGGCAGACTAAATAAAAAAGCAAGATCCAATATATACTATCTCCAAAAAATGCACTTTAAACGTAAGGACACAGGTTAAAACTAAACAGATAAAAATTAATATTTCCTGTAAAGAATAGTCATAGAAAAGTTGGAATGGTTATCAAACAAAGTAGACTGTAAATCAAGGAATTTTGTCAGAAATAGAGACATTTCAATGATAAATGGTTCATTTACCAAGAACACACAACACAACAATCCTAAATGCGTGTGTTCTACTACAGAGTTGCAAAGAGAAAAAGAGAAAATGACAAAACTAGGGAGAGAAATAAATCCATGATTGCTGGAGATTTTCAATATTCCTCTTTCTTGTAAATGACAAAGTAGGAAAAAATAGCAAGAATATAGAAAGAACTTTGGTTTTTGACTTTAATGGAGTAACTGGAATAGAACTGGTATCCACCTTAACAACTAGAAAACTGTACACAAAATATCAAACAAATTTTGAACTTGAACAATAGGTAGCACAGGCCTGGGGTCACTGAGAGAAGGACAGTCAGTGTGATGAGACTTAGAATCATGTGGCTTTGTGCCTGGAGAGGCTTTCTGAATCAGCCTGTGAGGTGGGTTAACTGGAACATTACAATGGTCTCACAGAAGAAACAAGCAGAGGGGTAGGAACGTGTGGGACAGAGTCCCAAAAGGAAGAAAGCCACAGAGACAGCTCTAGAAATCTGCATAGGGTTTTCCTCAAATCTGCTGCTAAATACTAACCCAGTTGGGCAAAGGATGAAATATCTGAAGACAAGCAAAGAACAAGTGGGGAGCTCTAAGCTAAACAATTTCCAAAGCTCTCTCTCACCTAGGAGGCATTGAGTTGTGACTTAGCAAGAGCGAGGCGTCCCCCTGATCACTTGGAGCACTCAGTGGAGACACCACCAGAGCATCATGCCTCAGTACCAGAACCATACTCGTCCCCAAATAAAGGCTTATCTAGAACCCACCTTATAAAATCAAGGCTTGAAACAATCAAGCTAATAAGCAAAAAACATAATTGCTGGCAAGTACAAAGTTCAATACTCTTAAAAATGCAACCATAATCCAGACACTCAACAATGTAAAATCACAATGTTTAGGATCCTGTAAAAAAAAAAAAATCTAGAAATCCCAAAAATCAGGTCATTATGACCTATTACCAGGAGAAAAATTAGCCAATAGCTACAAACCTAGAAATAAGGTAGTTAGTAGAATTATAAGACAAAGATTTTTAAATGCCTGTTTAAATATGTTCAGAGTCACAGAAAAACCTGATGATAATGAGAAAAGAAATGGAGGGTGAAAAAAGTATATAGAAATTCTAAAGATGAAAAGTACATTATCTGAAATATAAAATTCACAATATTAAAAGCTTTGACTAAACTCAACATTCCTGATAACATTTCTCAGCAAATTAGCAATAAAAGGTATCTTCCTCAATCTATGAAAAGCTTATAGCTAACATCAGACTTAATGGCGAGGGACCAAATACTTTCCCCATTAAGACTGAAACAGGGCAAGGATGTTGATTGTCCCCACTTTTATTCAACATTACATTGGACAACATAGCATATGAAATAAATAAATCTGTGACTTACTCTTGCACTGCAGCTCCAACTAGTTCATAGTAAATACCAAAAAGTAATAGAATGTTCCATCTAGACACAGAAGATTGTGAATTCCAATCCTCTCCGTTAGATGAGGGATCTAGAATGTGCCTTACAGCCCCAAGGAAACATACATCAGACATGTTAGGAAGATAATGTTTTAAACCATATTTCAATGTTCTTTTCTTCTTGTATTAGTGTCAGTGTGACCTTCTCCTGCTCCATCACCATTCTTTCAGAGGCATCCATTTGTCCTGGGAGGATTAGGATCATTAAAGCAAAGATATAAAGAGGAAGCATTCAGCTCTTGCATACAAAGTAGAATTTTTAAGTCTGCAACAATCAAATTGTCTTAGAACCCAGGCTTCACAGAAAGTATTTTTAAATTCCTTTGGATATCATTAACATATTAGGAGCTAGGCTTGACAGAGTAGATCACAGAATTTCTTCCATAGTGTAGAGAAAAGATTGATTCTGCTATTAAGACTGCACTGTGAGACCTGATGTCCCAGGAAGATGAATGGTGATTGGTGATATACTTAAGTATTGTCCATGACAGAAGGGGAGATGAGATGAAAACCTGCCTTTATGTGTTGGTGAAGTATGGGAAGGAGAAAGAGACAGTGAGAGATGAATTTGCTTTTGCTACATAACAAGCCACCTAAAATTTACTGTCTTAACACGACAATAATTTATTTAGTTCATGATTCTGCAGGTCATCAAATTTGATTGAGCCCAACTAGGTCATTCTGGTCCTGGCTGGGCTCACTCTTAAGTCTGTGACTGGATAGTAGGTTGACTGGCTGGTCTAAGATGGTCTGAGATGGGCCAGCTTGTCTTTCTTTTCCAATGTCTCCCCTCCTCCAGCCAGCCAACCTGGGCTTGTTCATAATGGTGGTGACAGTGTACCAAGAATAAGGATGGAGGCACGTTAGATCCTTTGCAGCCTACAGTCAGAAATGACATGGCCTCACTTCTGCTGCATTTCATTGATCAAAGCAAATCACAAGGCCAGCCCAGGTTCATAGAGTAGAGAAAGAGACCCACCTCTTCATGGGAAAGACTTCAAAGTCATATTACAAGGGAGCATGAAGGGGAATAATAGTGCCCATTTTTATAAGTAATTTCCCACAAGGTTCATGTTCCCCTGTACCACCCTGTGCCTCTTCCTCCTGCTGTTGAAGGATGTGCTTGAATATGATGAAAAGGAAAATAAAAATCATAGAACCTAGTCCTGACTCATGTTTGCATCTCTAAGAGGAGACCTCAGTGCTGACTTAGGGAGAGTATGGGACAATGAGATTAGCAGCATGAGCTGCTGAGTCAGAGGGAGGTTCTGGGTCTAACCCCCTGAATTCTCTCTTGATTCCTTGGTGACAATAGCGGAAGGTATCCAAGAGTGTAGGTTGCCCTTCGGAAGGATGCAGAAAGACAGCTGATGGTGCTAGACAGTTCATTGTGCTGGCATCAAGGTGAGTCTGTGCCAAAGACTGCAGAATGATCAACAAAGCCAGGAATCAAGTGAGGATCACAACCAGACCTCACCAGAGAGACCAGAGTAACTGACCACAAGCCCTTAGGCTGCAGAATTTAGCAGCCAATTCCAGAAGGATGAGCTGTGACCAGTAGACTTAGGAAGACTCCTTTGCTACTGAGGGGCTGTGGTTTGACCGTGTCCCCTCAAAATTCATATGTTGACATCCTAACCTCCCCCCCAGGTGATGGTATTAGAAGGTGGGGCCTTTGGGAAGTGATTAGGTCATGAGGGTGGAGCCCTCATGAATGAGATTAGTACCTTTATAAAAGAAGCCTTAAGAAAGTTCCCTTGCCCCTTCTGTGATGTGAGATTATAGAGGGCTGTGTCAGAGAAGGACACGGCAGACTCCCTATTCATACATCTTCAGGGGAGTGGGAAGGAAGATCTATCATTTACCTAAAAGTGGCTGTTTAAACCAGAAGAGACTCAGATTTTGTTCCGTTTAAATTTCTTTCTTGCCCCATTCAGAGGAAGCTACAGAGGAAGACTAAATTAAAAAAAAAATTTTAATTATGTTTTCTTTGTGTAACTACTTTATCTAACAACCTAACTGGGTGAGGTACAATTGTGACAAGTTTTGATTTGTCTCCACTCACTAACTTCAACCACATTTGGGTGAATCAACCTTTCAGGTAGAACTTACAGATTTTTTGTTGCTTGCAATTAATAACAAGTCTAATTAAAATAACTTCAGGATCTGGAGGTGGTAAAGATTTTTTAAATGGGACATAAAACATATCAACCATAAAAATATTAATAAATTGGACTTTTAAAATTAAGAACTTGATCAAGTTTGTTAAAAGATATTATTTAAAAAAGTGAAAAAGTAATGGACGGGGGGGAGAAGATATTTACTATATGCAGTGGGATTGATATGGATTCATAGCTGAATATATAAAGAACTCATCTAAATAGATAAGGGCAAGAAAACTCAATTAAAATGCACAAAAGATTAAACAGACCCTTCACAAAAGAGGATATGTAATTGGCCAATAAACATATGCAAAGCTGCTTAACTTCCTTATTTATCAGGAAAATGCAAATTAAAACTACCCTGAAATATTTTTACTAACCCAGTAGAATATAAATAAAATAGAGACTACCAAGTGTAAAATGAAGATGTGGAGGAACAAGAATGATAACATACTGCTCTTTAGAAAACTCAGATGACTTATCCCCAAGCCAAAGATATGACCCAAACATCCTAGTCCAGCGTACAGATCCACCGCAAAAGTAAACATGTTTTCACCCAAATATATATACTAAAATATATATTGAAGCACTCTTTTAGATATCTCCAAACTGGAAGTTATTCATGTGCCCATAAACAATGAAACTGATAAACTGTGGCATATTCACACAACAGAATACTTCATAGTAATGACAGTTAATGACCTAACAATATTTGTAAAAAATATGAATGATTCTCACACACATAATACTGAGTGGAAAAAGCCAGACCCTAAATAAACTGTATGATTCCATTTGTATAAAGTACAAAAATAGTAAAACTAATCTATGTTGTTTGATGTCACAATATTGGTTACTTTTTGGAGAGCAAACTAAGAGACTAGTAGGGAGGAAGGGGGTATCTTGGAGCTGAGAATACTCTGTTTCTGACCTGGAAGTTGGTAACACCACTGTGTTCAGTTTGTGAAAATTCAGCAATCTATACACATAAATGAACTTTTTAGTAGCTTTATTATATTTTAGCAAAAGCTTTTTAAAAGTCTGGTCTAGACCAATTGAAAACTGCCATCTCATACTTCCTCATCCTTTCTCCATCCCAGCTTCTATTAACCTGAGCTTAGAAGATCCTGAGTAGAAATGGAGATGTGGTCCACTTTCTCAAGGTACCTGTGCCTCCCTTTCCAGTTCTAACTCTCCTGGAATTGGGGTGAGGGAAGATGAGATGGAAGAGAAACAGACACTTTCCCCCCTTAACTGACCATGTGACTGCACTATTGTTGAGAGCCATTGCTTTCTGGCCAATGTGTCTTCCCTGATATCCTTGGTGCAATAGGCAAAATACTGGCTCTAATGGACACATGTGTGTATCAGTTTGGAGGTGCTGAGCCTGTGGGGTTTCCCAATGCTCAAATTCCCTGGCACAGGAGATCTAGCTGTGGTGAGCCTCTTTTCTCTTCCTAGAGGGTTCTTGACTTGCAGACAGATTTTTCCCAAACTTTGCAGCTCTGCTTAACCCACAGAAAGTAAGAATCCTATCCATTCCAAATCATAGAGTGCAGGCTGTTCCCTTTCTCTAGCTTACTATTCATCTCCAGTGAATCTCCTCCCCTGGTAGCTTAGATTAGATCAGAGTTGTCTAAGCTTATGTCCAATTTGGAAATGATGCCACCCTGTCTCATAGGCACTCCAGATTTTGATGAATGGTTTTCTTGAACCCTTCTGGGGTAAACAGAATAACACCTCCCAACCTCCCAACGCCCAAATTCATCTGTGTTCTAATTCATAGCACCTGTGAATATTACATTACATTATAAGGCAAGCAGATTAAAATTGTGGATGGATTTATGGTTGTTAACTAGCTGATCTTTAAGGTAAGGAGATTGTTCTAGATTATCTAGGTGGGTCCAATGTAATCACAAGGGTCCTTAAATGGGGAAGAGAGAGGTAGGCAATCACTGTTAGAGTGATGTCATGCTAGAAAAACTTGATTGGCCATTGCTGGCTTTGAAGCTAGAAGGGCCCACAAACCAAAGAATGCAGGCAGCCTCTACAAGTTAGAAAAGGCAAGGAAGCAGATTTTCCCTCTAGCCTCCAGAAAGGAATGCAGGCCTGCCAACGACCTGATCTCAGCCCCGTGAAATGCACTGTAGACTTCTGACTTCCAGAACTGTAAGATAATAAATTTGTGTTGTTTTAAACCACTAGGTTTGTGGTTGGTTGTTACAGCAGTGAAGGAAACTAATGTACAACCTCTTTTAGCTTGGAGGGAGGGCAGAGATCATCCCCTCCACAAAGCTGTGGACTTCTCCCTAAGCAGGGTCAAGGCTTAGCATTCCAAACATGCTTTTCTCTTCCGCGATCCCACCCCCAAATTTCCTCTCCTTTTATCTCCTGAAGGGAATAGAGAGAAAGAAAGTATCAGACCGTGGTTGGGGGCAGCAGAGTCTCTTTGGCTACATTTTGGTGAAGGGGAGAATGTCTGGTGCTCCTTATTTACAGGTCTTTTTAGGATGCCTTACTTCTAGCCTTTCGAGCCTCACTTTGTCCCTCTACTTCTAATTCTGAGGCAACAGGGTACGTCTACAACACGCTGTCAGATTTGCATCCCTGAGTGGTGGGTTGCACATTACAATTTCTGACTATATGCCACATACATAATCTACACTGCAGAGGCACAGATTCAAAGCAGCTCTTCCCTGACGTTAATAATTTATTTTTATATTCTAGTGATATGTGTACATAGTTTAAAAACTCTAATACTATTATGAGGCTGATCATTTGAAATAAGCATACCTTGCCTATTTCCTAAAAAGACTCATTCAGTATCCAGCCTGGTTGGTATGTACCTGATAGCTGGGCAGGGCAGGGGGCTGGGTGTCTGGCTTTTAGGAATTCAGATTTTTATTCATTACCCTGTTTTCAGCCTAGTGACCCATTACTCCCTCAGCTTGTTCTTCCAGGTGAGGTACCTAACTCAGTGTCTGGGTTGTAAATTGGGGGATGCGAATGCTCAATCCGCCACCACACTGTTTTCGGCTCCACTCATATCCCAGACTTCATTTGGAAGATTTTAGTCCCTTCAGTCACTGTGCCTTTGAGGATTCTAGCATGAATCAGCCTGCCTATTGTTGTCATTCCCTCCTCGCCACAATAGACGGTTAGATTTTAGCATTTCTGCTCTGCTAAATCAGTTGTGACTCATCTATCTATTTTCCAACCTTCAAAATTCTGTTGACAATCTGCCCTGCTGTCATCCTTCTGCTCTCTTGTCTTGTATAAAAGGCTCAAGATTGTCTATCTTATATTCCTTTATTGTTATTGAAAAGGGTTCTGGGGTGGAGCAGAGATAAGCATATGGGATCTGTCTATTTTATGCATCTGTCAGTTTCCTTCCTTTGTTTCCTTAAATCCTTAAGTTGTATATGAATATTACCTCCAGGAAACAGTACAAAATAACAATTCTACTTCCTTGGATAAAAACAAAGCATTTCTCCCATTTGAACTCCTCCCAAAATGCCCATAATCTAATGCAATTCAATAGATCTGTAAAGCTTGTGTGCTTCCAGTAGCAATTTAGATAAAAGTGGTAAGTGTGGCCTCCATTGGCGTCAGTTTATAGCACCTGGTTGCCATGGTCACAGTTCTATAAAATGGAGTAAATAATGAAATAGTGTATCCTTCTCCTCAGCACCAGACATTTGTAGTATTCAAATATTTACAGATACAATAGACTTACTGAGTTTTCAAAAATATCAAAATGGGTCTGTTTCCTAAAGGGCAAATCTTTGCTACTGGCAGTTAAAGACATAAATAAATGAAATTCTTGCATTTGAGAAGCAGATACTAAAAGAAAACTAATATATAATCTTCCAGGACTTAACTTTAGTTTACTTTCAGAGATCATTTACTTTCCCACAAAAAAGATGGACATTGTTTTATTAGTTATGGATTAAATCATTTGGTGAATAAAGTCCTAAGACATTTTCTCTGCTTGTTTATACTTCATATTAATGATTATGAGCATCAAAGGCAGATTTATTGATGTCAGGACAGATAGTGACTTCAGTTTGGGATATGTAAGACTTAAAATTTATTTTTAATTTTTATCGTGATAAAAACACTTATCTGAGATCTACCCTTTCAACAGACTTTTACTTTTTCTTTCTTTCTTTCTTTCTTTTTTTTTAAAGTAATCTCTACACCTAACATGGGGCTCAAAGTGACAACCCAGAGATCAAAAGCGAGATGCTCAACTGAGCCAGCCAGTCAACCCTGCCCTGTTAATAGATTTTTAAGTATATAATGTATGTTCTTAATTGTGGGAACAATGTTTAATGGCAGATCTCTAGAACTTATTCATTTTGTATTACTGAAACCTTATACCTATTGATTAGCTAATGCCTGTTTCCTTTGAATGACTTACCAGTCACCAACCAGCCAATCATTTTTCTTCAAAGATCCTTCCTCTATACTTTGACTCACAGAGCTTAAAAAAATTCTGATGTGATGATTCATTAGGAAAATATAATAAAATTTAAATCAGAGCATGTACAAAGATAATTAATTTTAGGGTTAATTTTAGGGTTCTAGAAGGTACATGTGGAAAATGTAATTCTCCCATGAGTTTTTGCTTATTTCCAATTTGGGAGAGGTTTTGAGGAAGTAACAAATTGGAGAATGAATGTGTTTTTGATTAAAGTTTCTGTGCTGCTTTCAGAGACAACTACAATAGCATAAATCTAAATAAACATTCCAACATTTATTCCAGGCAAAATTACATAATATATTTTAATACCAAAATCAGAAGAAAAAGCATTGTTACTTTGGAGCCTGTTGGTCTCTAGTTGAAGGGGATATATGGGCTCCCTCTGGTGGTAAATGTGACAATAATAATAATTGAATAAATGTTGTTTAACCCAAAGACCAGATGGAATTTAATTGTCAGCAAGAGGTCTGCTCCAAATTACCATTTAGATTCTTCCCCCAGGCTCTCGACCAGGGAAATACACCAACATAGAATATTTATCCACTTATTTTACTTCAGTTATCTGGCACTTGAAATAAACAGCAGACTTAGAAATCTAGTGACACTGTTTTGTCATCTAGAGCCCCTCTGAAATTTTGTAGAAGTATTCACTTATTCACTCACTCTGTGTTTCGTATGGAAAAATGTTGGGGTTAGTGGGTGGTAGGGCTGTGGTGCTGAGGAACTGGTCTTTTTTCCACTATCACCATAGCTCATTGGCACACGTACGCATACATAGTATCCTTGTGGTGTTTAGAGACGGGATTTACTGCCGTCAGCTTCTCTTCTATTATTTGTGCCAATCTAGTCCTCTTGCCTTCATATAAAGGCACAAAATTGTATGCCTTATATCCTTTACTGTTATTGAAGTGGGTTCTGTGATAGAGCAAAGATAAACATAGGTGATCAGTCTGCCTTGTGTATCTTCTCTCCCCACTTTAATTGAAAATCTATCTTTATACAGTATTACAAAGAGGTTAGGTTTGATATGCACCTTATGTTTGGCTTTGAAAAGCATAGATCAAAACATCAAATACAGGCAGTCTTACAAAGTAATTGTCTATGATAAGTGCTCCTCCCCAACCCCCGTACCAGCTTTCTTTCCCTTTTTAGTCCCAAATTTAGAGACTTGAATGCATATTCAATCATTAAGTTTCTATATACATAAACAAAAAACTAGAATGAAGGCTCTAAATTCATAATTACCTAAGAATCAGTCATTTTATAGCCAAGCTCCTCAGTTAATTTATTTAATTTACCCCAAAGATGTAGTTATTAAAATTATAAATTTTTTAAAAGATATCATCAAAAGGAAAAAAACAAAAATTTAAAGTACCAACATTTTTCTGAAAACAAAATGTCATTAAGAACATATTACCTCACAGTGTGATTGTATGTACATAATAAGCACTCAAAAATGGTCTCAATTGTTTTAAAATTCAAACAGCAAAACCATTCTGGACTACCTTGATGTTTCTCTTTCTCAAAATAACATTCTTTAAGTTACAATTTGATTCTGTCTGTATAAGTCAAACAAAAGAATATCTGTCTCTGATATTGTTATGATGTGAAGACTTCAGGAAGATGCTATAAAACTGAGACAGATGCATATGGGATCTTATTTTGTCAGAACTATAGAAAGAAAAGAAAGTTATTTTTTAAGGTTTTATTTATTTTTTTGAGAGAGAAAAAGTGTGAGCGAGTGAGAAAGCATGAGCTGGGGCAGGGGCAGAAGGAGAAGCAGACTCCCCACTGAGCAGGGAGCCCGACGTGGGGCTCCGTCCCAGGACCCTGGAATCACGACCTGAGCTGAAAGCAGATGCTTAACCGACTGAGCCATCCAGGCGCCCCTAAAGTTATTTTGATGAGAATCAAAATGTGGTCTTCCCTTTATTTTCCCCCTTGTCAGAGTAAGGAAAAGATTGAGAGGTATACAACTTAAAATTTTAGATACCACAACATACATGTCAGAAAGGTGAACAGTCAGGGCTTGAAGCTGAAATCAATGGTCCCAAGAGCTGGCTGTGTATCAAAATAACCTGGGGAGCTCATTAAAATTAGAGAATCCCAACACCACCTTCCCCCTGCCCCGCCAGAGGTTCTAATTCAACAAGTTGGGGCAAGGTCAAGGTATCTATGCATTTGACAAGTGCCCTCTAATGATTCTGAAGCAGTGGGTTCACTGGGCAATATTCAAAAACCATTCCTCTCCATGGCTACCTGTCCTTGACAACTTCACCTCAAAAAAAACAGTAACTGTATTGTTATTGCCACTCTGTCAGAGAGCCCTTCCTTGACCATCCTGACCGAGGGACACTCCCTCGCCCCTCTCTTCAGTCAGGACAAGTTTGGCTCTGCTATGGTAACAAACAACTCCAAATCTATATTGGCTTTAAGCCAACGTTATTTATTTATTTTATTTTATTTATTTTTTTACTCACAAAAACTTTCCAGATAAGATCCTGGCAATTTTTCAGTGAAACCACATTCTAGGTAGTGGCTCAGCATCCCAGCCTCCTTCTATATGTCTCATGATACAGCTCTTGATGTGCTTTCCTGATTTGCCACAGCAGAAGAAGAAAGAACTGGAGAGTCACAGGCTAGCAATCCAAAACTGCAGCCAGGTAGTCACATAACCCTTCTACCCACATCTTACTAGCCAGAATTCATCAGATGGCCATGCATGACTCCGGGGCCATAGAGAAGTACAACCTACATATACCCAGAAGTACAGGAGAACCAGGTACGCATTAGTAATGTTCACCATAGGATACTGAATTTTTGCCTATCATGATCACATGTTCTAACGATATCCTATATCTCTTATCTATTTGCTTATTTGGTTCTGGTCTGTTCCCATTAGATTGAAAAAATTTTGAGGTCAGAATCTTTATATTCTTTACCACTGGCAATGTTACTCTGTCTGGAATGTAGTAAACACTCAAACTGTGTGAACAAATGAAGACAGAGAGTTGTCTAGAAGGACTCAGACGCGCGGGTCATTTAAATTAGGCTAGTAGGGAAAAAACCCAGACAATAGCAGCTACTTATTCTATTATCCTGGGAGAATTAGATGATTAAATATTTACTGAGTACCTGTACCTTCTAAGGCTTGCAAAACTGGTTGTACCAATATAATCACACCTCAGGTTTACAATATCTGCTGGTAAAGAAGATAATAAAATACAAGACTCTTGGCATCTAATGATAAACTGGCAGTGATAATCTGTTTTTGAAAAGCTTGTTTTTCTTTTTTTTTTTTTTTACAAGACTATTCACAGTAGGACTCTTCTCAATTGCAATCTCTCCAGGAGAACTTAAAGTATTATTCAGTTTACACACAAGCTCTTAGGAATATATCTGTAGAGTCAACCATTGTTGTTGAAATGCCTTAGTTCTATAGAGGTTCTGAACGGGAGTAAGGAAACCCAGCCATAGAATTTTATGAGCCATTTTGGTTTTTGATGTATTTCATCTCATTTCCAAACTCCCTCTAGTGTCCAGAAAGAGTAAAGTCCATTGACATTGGTAGGGAATGCTACAACTGTCAATTTGAAAGTAGCAAACGGAACATTTTGAATATGATTTTGAAAAGGACAGGAGGAATCTTTTCATTGTAAACTATACGTTAAAATATTAAGTGTTTTTTTTTCTTTTTTCAGCTTTACTGAGGTATAATTTGACAAATAAAATTATAAGGTATTTGAAGTATACAACATGAGGATTGATATTTGTGTACATGGTGAAAGCATTTCCCCCAACAAGTTAACACATTCATCACTTCACATATTACCTTTTTTTAAAAAAAATTAAGAACATTTAAGTTCTACTGTATGTTTTTTTTCCAACATAAAAATGTGTCTAAAAGAAAATATATACAATGGCCCACTAGCTCACTAATTGTATACAACTTATGAACATTGTGAGAAATTCATAGACAACAGGAAGGCACAGTGTAAAGACAGAAAGCCTCCTTCCTATTTGCCTTTAGTCCTGCTCTTCTAAAGGATTTCCTATTAAAGTCTCCCGGTCAGTTTCAGAAAAAGCAGACAAACAAAATCTTTTGCATTTTCTAGCATTGTGTATATTTACATGGAATGTTGATTTTAAGAATTTATATAAAAAGAATCAATGTATACAAAGTGTTTTGCATTATGTTCTTTCCCCTTGCTCTTTGGAATATTTCCAAAATCCCACCTAATTTTTTGACAGTTACATAATATCCCTTGCCAGGAATGGCCAGCAATCCCTGTTCTGAGGGATGAAAGATGACTCCAAACTTTGCCATGAAAGAGAGGAGAAGGCAAGGGGGTCAACGCTCAGAGACGAAGACCTTTTGCTCTTCTTTGCTCCCACTTTTTTAGTCCTTCAGGATAATCACAAATCCTTATCACTGTTTCTCAAGCACGTGATATGTGACAAGGGGTCTTACTGAAACTAGGAGGATCTTTTTATAGGAAAGATACAATATGCTAATCTGCGTGTTCTTCGAGTTCTGCTAAACATAGCCTAAGGGACAATGCATACGTCTCTTAGATCACAGGGCAGCTGTTCCGGCCAAGAAAGCTTCGGGAAGACAACTCCCTGTGGCGGCATTCCTACGGCAGGAGTGGTCAGACGGACCCCGGCATTCCAAAGGTCTACGGTCTTCTCCGAAACCCTCCACTGCCCCCAGGGGCCTCTGTGTAACATTTTAGCAAGCCAGGTATTATGGCTGATTTCATGCTCTACATTAACCCCAACAATATTCTTAATTCTTTATTCTAATTTTTGGTAATTACATAGTATTCCTCCATTTAGTTAGACTCTAATTTATTTTTTTAATTTTTAAAAAAATTTTAATTCCAGTGTAGTTAACATACAGTGTTATGTTCATTTCAAATATACAATATAGTGATTCAACACTTCCATATATTACTCTGTGCTCATCAAGTATACTCTTACTCCCCATCACCTATTTCACCCATTCCCCCACCCACCTCCCCTCTGGTACCCATCTGTTTGTTCTCTACAGCTAAGAGTCTAGTTTTTGGTTTCTCTTTTTTGTTCATTTGTTTTGTTTCTTAAATTCCACATATGAGTGAAATAATATGGTATTTGTCTTTCTCTGACTGGCTTATTTCACTCAATATTACACCCTCTAGATCCATCCATGTTGTTGCAAACGGCAAGATTTTGTTCTTTTTTTATGGCTGAGTAATATTCCATTGTATATATATCCCACATCTTCTTTATCTATTCATCTATCGATGGAAACTTGGGCTGTTTCCATAATTTGGCTATTGTAAATAATGCTGTTATAAACCTAGGGATGCATGTTTCCCTTTGAATCAGTGTTTTGTATCCTTTGGGTAAATATCCAGTAGTGTGATTACTGGATCACAGGGCTGTTTTATTTTTAACTTTTCGAGGAACTTTCATACTGTCTTCCACAGTGGTTGCACCAGTTTGCATTCCCACTAACAGTCCTCACCAAAACTTGTTGTTTCTTGTGTTTTTGATTTTAGCCATTCTGATAGGGGTGAGGTGCTATCTCATTGTGGTTGTGATTTGCATTTCCCTGATGATGAGTGATGCTGAACATCTTTCCATGTGTCTGTTGGCCATCTATATATGTCTTCTCTGGAAGTTATATTCTGTTTTCATAGTCCATATTGATGGCCTTTTTACTACTAGAAATAATATTGCATTGGACGTTGTTGTGCATGTATTTTTTGAAAACATGTTGGGGTATATGCAAGGATGAGTAGAACTTTCTGGGTCAAAGAGTATAAGAATTTATAGTTATTAAAATATTACCAAATTCCCCTTCAAAGTAGCTCAACTAATTCATTCTTCTAGGTATTAGTTTTTTTTTTTAAGATTTTATTTATTCATGAGAGACAGAGAAAGAGAGAGAGAGGCAGAGGCAGAGGAAGAAGCAGACTTCCCACTGAGCAGGGAGCCCAACGTGGGACTTGATTCCAGGACCCTGGGATCATGACCTGAGCCGAAGGCGGACATTTAACCATCTGAGCCACCCAGGTGTCCTGGTATTAGCTTTTTATTACCAACTTTGGTATGTTAAAAATGAAACTAATGGTAATGGAGAAATAAAGAAATACCTAATTTGGAACCAAAAATAAAGATTTTTTGTTTATAACAGATTTCACCTGAAGTTTTAATAAGAGAAGTCTCACTTAGATCACTTATTTAGAATTTAAATACGTTAGCCTATGTAATACTAAGTGGTCTCTTGGTGTGATAAGGTAGATGATTGTCTTTATTACTTAAAGATACAGACATTTTTGATATGAAAAGAAGATTTTTTAACTTTTTAGCAAGTAAAAACATTTGATATTAATTTAATTGAAGATATATTTAAGTACTAATAAGAAGCACTATTTCCAAATATGATGTGTTTCTCATTTGCATTTTGCCTTAGATATCAACATATTCTATTCATACTAAAAATGTTTTGTTCACTGGGAATTTTTAGCCACATGATGTCATATGTACCTCAGAAAATCTTGTTTTAGTAGAAAAACCTAATATACTTAGCTGTCACCAAATGAAATTTTATAGGGCATACCAATCTAGGTCCAATTACATTTGATGCTTCCCTGGAAAAAATAAAACATGATTAGTGTTGTATTTATTTTATTTTTGTTAGAATAGAATGATGATGTAAACTGACATGAACTATGTAATCACTATATTAACATTAACTAAATCAACTATCAAGATTCACAAGTAAAATGAGGCCAAGGTTTATTTCAAACAGCTATATATAATTTTTGTTCAGAAATATCAATATTACCCACCTGATGTAATTATCCACTACCCATATTGGAAGTCGGTCCCTGAAAGCAGAACACTAGTTATTGTTAGAATTTTTTACAGACAATACACACATGGTAATGCTCACACATACCAGTCAATCGAAATCATCAGGCAGTAAGCACTAATCTTATTTACCAGTTGCCTGAAAAACTCACTTTTATGGGCTGCATCTCTGAAACTGAAATATTAGAAAATGTGTTTTATAAGATATTCATATATGGATCTGTATACACCCAAAAGGGTTTTCCAATCATATTTGTCTGCTCAGGCTGTCCTAACAAAACCCTGTAGGCTGGGTGGCTTAAACAACAGATACTTTCTCACAGCTCTGGAGGCTGGAAGCCCAAGGTCAAGGTGTCCTCAAGTTTGGTTCCTCTTGCGGCGTCTCTCCTTGGCTCATAGATGGCTGACTCTTGCTGTGTCCCCAAATGACATGTGTCCTCTGTGTGAGCACATCCTTGGTGTCTCTCTCTGTATGTCCTGATCTCCTCTTCTTATATGAATGCCAGTCAGATTGCATTAGGACCCACCCATCTGACCTCATTTAACCTTAATTTCTCCTTTAAAGTCCCTATCTCCAAATATGGTCACATTCTAAGGGACTACAGGTCAAGGCTTTGACATGATAATTCAGAGAGGAGAGGGGACACAGTTTAGTCCATAATACCAATCTCTCAAAATAACCCATAGTGTTACCAATAATCTGAAGAATGGAATTTGCCTACACTTATTAGGCTTAGCTATTGTCAATGACCAAGAATGAGCTAGTGTGTACATAAGATGGGACACGACAGGGTAAGATAGGCTAGGAATCATCCATACTTGCTTTTTAGAGTGTGTGTATTATAATATAGTATACAGTAGACTACACTTTCAAAAGCGGCAGAAAGCCCAGGCTCTGGAGTCAGAGTTTAAGAGTGTGAGTCTCAGTTTCACTATTTATTAACTGTGATCTTAGGCAAAATACCAAGCAAAACTCTTTCTGCCTCAGTTTCCTTACCTTTAAAATAAAATAAGAATAGGGCTTCCTATTTTTATTAAGAGAAATTAAGGTTAAATGAGGTCAGATGGGTGGGTCCTAATGCAATTTGACTGGCATTCATATAAGAAGAGGAGATCAGGACATACAGAGAGAGACACCAAGGATGTGCTCACACAGAGGACACATGTCATTTGGGGACACAGCAAGAGTCAGCCATCTATGAGCCAAGGAGAGACGCCGCAAGAGGAACCAAACTTGAGGACACCTTGACCTTGGGCTTCCAGCCTCCAGAGCTGTGAGAAAATATCTGTTGTTTAAGCCACCCAGCCTACAGGGTTTTATTAGGACAATCCTTATGAGGATTGTGCAGGATTAAATGAGTTCATGCATGTACAGTGCTTAAAACAGTGTCTGGTATTTGGTACAGGCTTCAGGTCTGCTAATTTTATCATCGTTGTTGTTGTTGTCAAGAATTAGTTAACCTATACTGGATACTTGGAAAATTTCTAGGGATCAAGGAGTGAATTAAGTGGCAAATGATGAGAAGGGAAGCTAAAGAGCAAGTGGTATACTTAAGGCAGTGTTTTCTTTGTCAGGTATATGGTGATATTTCGAGGTTAAAATAGTGAAGTCTCCAAACCAGAGCAGTCTGACATGCAGGAGGACATTTTGACTAGGTCATTTTGACACGGCATTTTGACAACAATGACATTTTGATGTGATCATTTGATCTTAATTACATAAAGCAGCTGCTTCAAAATGTAAAAGCTCTGTGATATTACCAAATAAAGTGTGCAGACCAGACATCCCTGAATCCTCCCTACCTCTGAGCAGCTCCCCTTCCTTCCCAAGATGTGCATTTCAGTGTTGTGGGTATCCTTATTCTTCCTAATCTTACTGATAATAAGTACTTTTGCCATCGCAATGAAAATAGAAAGACATGTTCAAGATTCTTCGCAGGCTTTTCACAAGGTCTTCTCACACTATACTTTAGAGTGGCAGCATTACTTAGATGTATACGTGGTTGCTCCTGATTACCTTACTTTAAAATAAGGCATCCCAAGGAAACTGCAGTGGTGTGGGCTGTAGCTCAGTTCAAATGCAGTAAAGCTCTGAACTAAAGATTAATTCTGGATCTAGCCATAAATCAAAACCAAAGACAACCATGATAACTTTTACAGCAAATTGTCAATTACAGTTTGGTACAAGCAAAATCAATCAGCATTCTATCTTCAAAGAAAATATAGTAAGATACAACTTCAGAAAATGGTACTCATTAGAAATTAGACAAAAGATTGGGCAGAATTGATTTAATGATCGATCTGTGGGAAGGCTGTCATATCATTCCTGTGAATTTTTACAGAAAACGATATAGACTACCATGTGAATAGTATACTCACAGGATGGCATTTTTGAGGTGGTCCTAGTGCAAAATTTCTGCACAACATCTTCAACACTAGATACCTGGGTGTGTCTGCAGACCCTCTCCTCCCTCGCTCCACGTCCTCGCACTCTCAGTAGTGGTTTTGAGATGGACAAAGCTGAGCAGCAGTCTAAATAGGAAAGCTGCAAGTCTCTAGTTTAAGGTGCTGGTAACACTTGTGCTAAGATTTTTCTTTTATATACTCAACTAAATGGGAATTTTTAAAGAAGATTTTATTTATTTGACAGACAGAGAGCACAAGCAGGGGGATCAGCAGGCAGAGGGAGAGGGAGAAGCAGGCTCCTTGCGGAGCAGGGAGCCCGAAGTGGGGCTCCATCCCAGGACCCTGGGATCATGACCCGAGCTAAAAGCAGATGCTTAACTGACTGAGCCACCCAGGCGCAGCTACATGGGAATTTTTTTTTTTTTAATTAAGAAAAGGATGTTAGGTCAATGTCAACTTATTTTTTTAAAAATCTGTTGATTCCAGGGCCAATTTTATGGCAAAGTTCGGCCCTAATGTTTTTAAAAAATAAAACATACCTCAGGACATTTGCTTCTGCTTCCAGGGAGCAAAAAAAGAAAAACAAAATCTCCTCCTACCCCCCAAAAAGGGCAAGGGGAGCAAAGCAAGAAAAAAAAAAAAACCCAACACAGAATAAGTTGTCCCCTTGTGCTGAAATGGGGCAGGCTTGCTCAAGACCCACAGAGGGGACAAGCAAGTCAAGCAGTTCACAATCGGCACAGCTACAGAGGGCTTGTCTCTTGCTTACAGAAAGAGAGCTTCATCCTGTAACTACAAAATCAGGTCACATTCTTGTTTGATTCTTAAACTAGTGTACCCTAGGCCCTTCCTAACCTAACTGGACAGAAATCTGTCCCTCTCAAATGTGTGGCCCCACTTCTTCTGGAAGTTGGCCAAAGGTCTGCCCCAGGACCCAGGGACCATTGACTCATCTTTCTCTGCTCCTACCTGCTGTCCTGCCACCCACTCCACAGCCACCCCTGTGCCATATGACGTTGGTGCAAGCCTTGCCTGGTGGGGACCATCACCTCTGAGGGTAACTGTACCCTCAGATTGCTCTCCTGCTGCTTCCAAATCACAGGGCTGGCCCTTCTCCTTCTTTATATCACAGCTAAAGCCAGGTGTAACTTCTAACTAGACTTCCTGAAGGCTGGGAAAGAAAGGGAGAGGGGAAGGTGGAGAGAGAAAGAAAGAGAGAAAGAAAGGGACAGACAGAGAGAGAGAGAGAGAGAGAGAGAGAGATGCATGCCACCAATCTCCATATCCCCCCACCACCGAAGCACACAAAGAGCATGAGAAAGAATATCCATATAGGCCATAAAAATATCCTTAACAGCAAAGAATCCAGTATGACATGGGCCCCATTATCTAAGCATGATAAAATACATTTAGAAATCAGAAATAAAAAGAAATTGAAAAAATTCTCAATGCATCTGTCTTTTTAAAAATCCTCACCTGCTAAATAATCCATGAGTTAAATAAGAAATGACTATGAAAATTATGAAATATATAGCACTAAGTGAGTAACACCAGAATCAGTATATATCAAAAGATAGGAGAGGCAGCCAAAGTAGTTCTTATAATTAGTGCAAGAAATCCTGGACAATCAGAATGGATCAGGTGGCAAACAAAAACAAAGCTTCTGCCACATGACAGAAAGGCGCCATGTTGTTAAGAAGTTTTATGGATAAGTTTTAACAAATCTTCTGGAACTAATAATTCCTATTTTATACAAATAGCTTCTGAGATCTGCAAAGGTCATACTTAATCTTCTTCTGTTATTATTACTTCTTTGAGCCTTTCAATGAACTCTCGTTTTAGAGAAGATGTAATTAATTTATCTCATTTCATGGAGAACTACTTATTGAAAAATTTTAATCATTTCAATAATGCCAATGTGCATCTTTGTCTTTTTTTATTTAAATTCAATTAGCCAACATATAGTACATCATTAGTTTCAGATGTAGTTATTCATCAGATGTTCAGTTATTCACCACTTGTATATAACACCCAGTGCTCCTCACATCAAGTGCCCTCCTTAATGCCCATCACCCAGTTACCCCATCCGCCCACCCACTTCCCCTCCAGCAACCCTCAGTTTGTTTCCTAGGCTTAAAAGTCTCTCATGGTTTATCTCTGCGTATTATTTTTCTCGTTTTTTTCTTGAAATATTTTTCCTTAAGTCCTACACTTCTTTTGTTTCATTTTGTTTTGTTCTACATTGTTGCTTCTCACGTTTGAATGAGGTGTTCTTCCTGGAATAGCTATTTCCAGGAAAGTAGATTTGAAAGCAACCAGAGGGTACCAGCAGCTTGGACTCTGGTCCATTGGTCTTTTTTCCCAGACACTTTCTCATGAACATTCTCCACCAGGAAGTTTGATTCTGCTCAGGGCAGGTAGTCTTCCCAGCTTAGATTCAAGTCACACGTGTGACCAGCCTTGACCAGAGGCATGGCACCTTCCATTTCTCCACTCTCTTGCCACACTGTCAGCCTTCCTCTTGCAACGATGCCATATCTTCATCTCTCCTACCCTCTGAGTTGTCAAGCAGAGTTCAGGGATATTCTCACAGCCTCCCTGTTGCCCCCGATGAGGTCAGAGCTTCAGGCCCAAATCTGTAGTGGCAGGTGGTGTGTCTTCTCACTCTGAATCACATAGCTGTTCAGCTTCATTTGTCTGTGTGCGGTTAGGGGTGCTTCATATTTTTAATAAAGAAGAGATTTCTTTCTTTGTCTTCTGTTCTTCTGGTTGCTTTTAGTTGGCTTCAGCAAGGAGAGGCAAGAAAACATCTTTCTACTGCCATCTAAAACTGGGAGACCACATCATTTCTTTAGTAACCTGGGACTGGAAAGCATACAGATTTTCTAGCCCACAGAGCCACAGCCAAGTAATATGTCCTAGGGAACTGGTGACAGAAACTTCGCTTTTTGTCTAATTTAAAAAACTAATTTAAGAAATAAGTAGAATAGAATATGAATTAGTCCTGAGTGTACATTACTACCATTTTTTTTTTACTACCAATATTTTTAAAAGGTGATCTTGAAGCTGGATCAAAATGTTCTCATAGCTGGGTCAAACAGCCTCATCACAATGTCCTTGACATTAAAGCAATCACATCAAAACATGGAAGCGTCAAAATGTCCTGTGCCTGCTGATAAAACACCGAGCAGATACCATGGAAGGAATGAACTTTACTCTTTAGTGGGCATGAGCGTTTGATGCCAAAGAAATAGGCTCATAATCTCAAGGCAGGTGCCAAAATGTTTACACATATAAAGTTGTCCAAACTCCTGTTGGATTTGCACAGAGTGCCCCAGAATCAAAATATCTCCCTTACTGGATTTCCTCCTTCACCTAGGATCCCAATGTTGGTCATTCCTTAAATTACAGGCATCTAAAGAGTTTTTTAGTTGAATAAAGGCAGAATACATGGTAAAAAAGAGGAAAACATGGTGCCTGGAGTCAGACAGCTCTGAGTTCAAATCCTGACTCTATGCTTATTAATTGTATAGTCTATAGCAAGATACTTAACCTCTTTGACCTTCAATTTTTCCCTTTGCAATAATGGGTGAAAACGATGGCAATAATAACAGCTAACTTGTAGGGTTGTCAAGAGGAATAAGTAAAATGACATAATGAAAGCATCTAGGAAAATGCAGGTGCCCCCAAAATGGCAGCTTTAGAACTCAAAGAATCTGGGACAGCATCATTAAGCTGTACAAAAAAATGTTACCATCCTAGTTTACCAGCTCTTTGGAGAACAGTGTCTGAGAAGCTGGGATAAAACATAAGTTTTGAAGAAGGAAGAGGAAAAAACTAGTATGGGACACTTTCAACTATAGGAATTTCTGATTGTCCATTTAGACCCAGGGTTGTTAGAAGCCTTGACACTCAGGGCAAAAGGGAAAGCAACAGAGTACTAAGCATTGATCCAGGAATGAATCAGAATGCTTTGGGGGAATGTATGTGAATCAAAACACTCTAAGTCTAAAGGGAAGGATATAAGGCAGAGGGAAAAAAAAAACAGGACAAGTTATGAGGATTCAGGACTTTTACTGTGGGCAACACAGAACCCAGTGGATTAGGTTTGGGTGACTCTGCATGGGACAAGCTCTTGACTGTACGTTCCACCTTAAGGTTTTGGCAACCCTGATCTAGAAAACCTGGCACTTCCAGATCTCTCTCTCTCTCTCTCTTCCAAGTTCCACACGGGAGAACAGTTAGGATATATAGGGAAACCTATCAAAAATAGAACCAGCTCATATGAACCAGCTTGTGAATCAATAGGATGCATTCAGGAGATAAGTATTCACTTCATTTCAGATAAACTACCACTCTGAAAGCACTGAACAGAGGGCACTAGCAACCTGGAAGCCACATTTTACCTTCCCTGTGAATATCCAGATCATCACATATCCTGACATTGCTTGAAAACAAATGCATATTTACAGAACATACCAATATACACATAATATAGATTTACATAATAATCCTGTCCATGAAATACATGTTTTAGAAATGTAGCACTCTATATTCATAATTATTTTACAATGCACACTTTTTCCTTGTGATTCAGGATTCTTGCCACATCCTGGGCTTGAGAAATAACTTTAGTGAGATTGCTTTTCTTCTATGGTTGTCCATTTCTTCATCTTTTTTTTTTTAAGATTTTATTTAGTTATTTGATAGAGAGAGACACAGTGAGAGCTGGAACACAAGCAGGGGGAGTGGGAGAGGGAGAAGCAGGCTTCCCATAGAGCAGGGAGCCCAATGCAGGGCTTGATCCCAGGACCCTGGGATCATAACCTGAGCCGAAGGCAGATGCTTAACAACTGAGCCACCCAGGCACCCCATTTCTTCATCTTTAAGGTGAGGTATTTAACACTATATAAATCCCTATCTTCAAACTTACATACCCTGCAAAGCTGAACTTTGTAGATAGTTATGCATGTTCATTCCGGTTAGCCATGAAAATATAGAAACACAATCACATACGTATACAGTTAAGAGCATAAACCTTCATGTTGCTATAGTAATACCAAGGGCACTTCTGTACCAAGGCCTGCAAACACAATTATGTTAGGAAAACACTTCAACATGGTTACACTTTATACGAATACATCAAGTTGACGTCTGAAGGTCCTTTGAGTGAAAGCACTAAAAAAAGTTTCATTTTTATTAGAAGAGCACAATCTCCCCCAAAAAAGATGGGAAATGATTCAAAATATCAAATCTTCATCACATGTGGAAAAGATAAAATAGATTGTATACCTCTTTTTACCTTTGCCTAGAAGAATAAAAAAAGGGAAGGGAGGAACCAAAAGAGTGAAATTATAAAGTTTGAAATAAGGCTTTAGGGAAATCACCTTTCATCATAATTAGTTTCCTCTGAAACGTTTCTTTTGCCAGATATACATTCTTTCCTTCAGAAAGCTTACATATATATTGAGAGGAACTTGAGGTTCTAGGCCTATTTAATGTACCTAGGACAATGACCATCACTTCTTAGGTATTTAGCAAAATAGGATTCCCTTTACATAGACCATTTTTCCTTCTTCTTTATACTTTACATTTTTTCAGAATAAAATTCTTGAATTCCAATAGAAAAGAAAGTTAAGGAACTCAATGTTCTGAATGTATATTTAGTTGGTTGCCTACTCATTAACATTTGTCCATGAAGATCTTTCTAAAAGACTTATGTTAACAGCTTAGTAAAACAGTAGTGTGAATTTGAGTTTTAAAACAGAATTGAATTTTGATAACTGAGTATTTCCCAGGGCACAGGCCATCACTCCAATCCTTACAACAGTACCTATTAAGGAAGAAATATGAGAGATAAGGATAAATATGCACTAATGTCAGAAAATAACCTAAAAGTGATAGGATTTTAAAAAATAATCAATATCATGTGGTTTTCTTCATTGTTATGAAATTTATGATGAATTAAAAATAAATTTTATAAATTGAATGCTCTGATTAATTACGTTTAGTTAATTGATGTTTTACTGTATCTTAATGGGAAAATTTCTGTTTCATTGGTAGGCATGGCAACAAGAGTAGAGAATGCTAATTAAATTAATTTGGTTTTCAGTCATCAGAAATACTTATTAAGTATTGACTGTGGTTTCTGGAAAAGAAACCAACTCTGGTATCAAAAGAATAGTGTGTATTCAGTTCATGTATTATGTTAGTGACTTTTTCTTACTATGGTAAAACTTACAAGTAAATAGAAAATGAAAACAAGGACTGACCAAATAGACGGAATAATATTTATAAATATCTCTTAAGACTTGAAGTCAACGGCAATATAGCTCTCTAATTCAAACACACACACTCAAGGAGCTAAAGTATGGGTGGTTCAATTAAGTTTTTAAAGAGAATCACTTTTTTTAAAAAAAGATTAGAAACATTTGCTTTTTTTCTGTCAGAAGGCTTTGTGTGAACTGGAAACATATTTCTCTATGAATAAATGAACATGTTGTTAAAGAATACAGAAACACCATAGTGTGTTAGAGTTAACAAGGTTTTAAGCTTTTCATGTAAGATATTGAGGAAAAGATACACTTACAAAATGTAAATGGAAGTTTTATTAGAATTAGGAGTATCTTATTAAAACCATTTTCTATCCCTAGTTAGAGGAGGCAGAGAGGGCTTCATCAATCAAGGTCTGTTTAATCTACCAGATTCAGCTATGGTTGGGGTGGATCTAAAAGTGGATACAGCAGCATCTCACCATATGTCACTTCTTTAATAATGTCAATTACCTAAACATACATATGAACTAGAAAATGCATCTTGAAGATCCTGAGGATAAGAAATAAAAATAAATCACAAAATCCTCTCAATAAAATTCCCTCATTTTGTTATAAGGAAAGGCCCTCAGATTCTATTTATTTATTTTCAATTTGAATGAAATTCTAAGAGTCTTCAAATTATACACCATAGGAATTTCAGTGGTTAAATGTAATTACTTAATTTAGAGTGGAGTAAAAAAAAAAAACAAAACCAACAGGGAGTAGGAGACCTGGATTTCGTCTGGTCCCAGGAATTCAGCTGGATAGGGATTAAACCATTCTGAACACCTACGAACTCAACAGGAGATCGAAGAAGAGAGTAGCAACAACTCTCTGAACAGAAAAGTGACCACATTCTGGAAGGAAGCCGCTGGGTTTGGAGAATCCACACGGGGTCGGTGCCAGAGATAGAAATGCTCGGTCACAGGCCGGGTGAGCACAGAGGGCGACCGGAGACTGGGGAGACGGGAGTGATTGACTGCTTTTCTCTGGGGGCGCACTGAGAAGCAGGGCCCTAAGTTCTCGGCTTCTCTGGGGCGGAGATTGGGAGGCCGCCATTTTCAGTCTTGTCCTCCAAAGCCAAACAGAAAGCTTGCAGGGAACAAAAGCTGCCGAGAGCAAACCCGAGCAGATTACTTAGCCCGGACCTGCAAGGGTGGGGCAATTCCACCTGCGGCAAAGACATTTGGAACCACGGCAACAAGCCCCTCCCCCAGATCAGCAAGAACAGCCAGCCAAGACCAAGTTTACCGATCAAGGAGAATGGGAGAACTCCAGCGCTAGGGGAATACTGCACATAGAATTCATGGCTTTTTTACCATGATTCTTTAGTCTTCTGAAGTTAATTTTTTTAACTTCTTTTTTGAATTTTTCTTTTTCCCTTTTTCAACCAATATCTTATCAATCCCTTTTATAAAAAAACATTTTTATTTTTCATTTTTAGAGTCAAGTCTATCCGTCCATAGTAGTTACCCTTATTTTTGGCATATATATATAAGTTGTTCTCTCTTTAAAATTTTGAGATACACTTTCTTCTAACAGATCAAAATATACCCTAAATCTCTAGTGTATGGATTTGTTCTAGTCTCCTGCCTGATCACATTCTCTCCCTTTTTTTTTCTTTTCTTTTTTTTTTAAGTCCTCTTCTTTATTTTTTCAAACAACTTCTTATCAATTCCTTTTATAAAATCTTTTATAATTTTCATCTTTACAGTCATATTCCATCCTTTCATCATCTTAACCCTTATTTTTGTACACATATAAGTTTTTCTTTCTTTAAACTTTTGGGAGGCACTTTCTTCTAACAGACCAAAATACACCCAAAATCTAGTGTGTGGAACTGATCTACGCACCAGCCTGATCATATTTGATCATATTCTGTTTTTTTTGTTTTGTTCTGTTTTTGTTTGTTTTTATCTTTTTCTTTTTCCTTTTTTTCTTTTTCTTTTTTCTTTCTTTCTCTTTCTTTTCCCCCGGTTTCTGGTCTTTTCTGCTTTATTTAGAGTATATTTTCTGGGAACGTTGGTATTCTGTTAGCATTTTG
The DNA here is from genome assembly GCF_003265705.2 of Callorhinus ursinus. NCBI lineage: Eukaryota > Metazoa > Chordata > Mammalia > Carnivora > Otariidae > Callorhinus > Callorhinus ursinus. The sequence goes on from NW_027397064.1 coordinate 13,318,249, forward strand.
TTCTCTCATTCATCTATTCTCCTCTGGACAAAATGACAAGATGGAAAAAATCACCTCAACAAAAAGAAAAAGAGGCAGTACCGACTACCAGGGACCAACTCAATACAGACACTACTACAATGTCAGAACTAGAATTCAGAATGATGATTTTAAAGATACTAGTTGGCTTGAAAAAAGCATGGAAGTTATTAGAGAAACCCTTTCTGGAAAAATAAAAGAACTAAAATCTAACCAAGTCAAAATCAAAAAGGCTATTAATGAGGTGCAATCAAAAATAGGGGCTCTAACTGCTAGGATAAATGAGGCAGAAGAGAGAATTAGCGATATAGAAGACCAAGTGATGGAAAATAAAGAAGCTGAGAAGAAGAGAGATAAACAACTACAGGATCACGAGGGCAGAATTTGAGAGATAAGCGATACAATAAGACGAAACAACATTAGAATAACTGGGATCCCAGAAGAAGAAGAAAGAGAGAGGGGCAGAAGGTATATTGGAGCAAATAATAGCAGAGAACTTCCCTAATGTGAGGAAGGAAACAGGCATCAAAATCCAGGAGGCACAGAGAACCCCTCTCAAAATCAATAAAAATAGGTCAACACCCCAACATCTAATAGTGAAACTTACGAGTGTCAGAGACAAAGAGAAATTCCTGAAAGCAATTCAGGAGAAGAGACCTGTAACCCACAATGGTAGAAACATTAGATTGGCAACAGACCTATCCACAAAGACCTGGCAGGCCAGGAAGGACTGGCATGATATCTTCAGAGCACTAAATGAGAAAAATATGCAGCCAAGAATACTATATCCAGCTCGGCAGTCATTGAAAATAGAAGGAGAGATAAAAACTTCCAGGACAAACAAAAACTAAAGGAATTTGCAAACATAAAACCAGCCCTCCAAGAAATATTGAAAAGGGTCCTCTAAGCAAAGAGAGAGCCTAAAAGCATCATAGATCGGAAAGGAACAGAGACAATATACAGTAATACTAACCTCACAGGCAATACAATGGCACTAAATTCATATCTTTCAATAGTTACCCTGAATGTAAATGGGCTAAGTGGCTCAATCAAAAGACACAGGCTATCATGTTGGATGAAAAAACAAGACTCATTGATAAATGCTGTCTGCAAGAGACTCCTTTTAGACCCAAAGACCCCCCCAGATTGAAAGTGAGGGGGTGGAAAACCATTTACCATGCTAATGGACACCAAAAGAAAGCTAGGGTGAAAATCCATATATCAGACAAATTAGATTTTAAAACAAAGACTGTAATAAGAGATGAGGAAGGACACTATATCCTACTTAAAGGGGCTATCCAACAAGAAGATCTAACAATTGTAAATATCTATGCCCCTAACGTGGGAGCAGCCAATTATATAAGACAATTAATAACAAAAGCAAAGAAACACATTGACAACAATATAATAATAGTGGGGACTTTAACACCCCCCTCACTGAAATGGACAGATCATCTAAGCAAAAGAGCAACAAGGAAATAAACTTTAAATGACACACTGGACCAAATGGACTTCACAGATATATTCAGAACATTCCACCCCAAAGCAACAGAATACACATTCTTCTCTAGTGCCCATGGAACATTCTCCAGAATAGATCACATCCTAAGTCACAAATCAGGTCTCAACAGTACCAAAAGACTAGGATCATTCCCTGCATATTTTCAGCCCACAGTGCTTTGAAACTAGAACTCAATCACAAGAGGAAAGTTGGAAAGAACTCAAATACATGGAAGCTAAAGAGCATCCTACTAAAGAATGAATGGGTCAACCAGGAAATTAAAGAAAAATTTAAAAAATTCATGGAAACAAATGAAAATGAAAACACAACTGTTCCAGATCTTTGGGATACAGCAAAGGCAGTCCTAAGAGGAATGTATACAGCAATACAAGACTCTCTCAAGAAACAAAAGATTTCAAATACACAACCTAACCCTACACTTAAAGGAGCAGGAGAGAGAAGAGCAAATAAAGCCTAAACCCAGCAGGAGAAGAGAAATAATAAAGATCAGAGCAGAAATCAATGAAGTAGAAACCAAAAGAACAGTAGAAGAGATCAACGAAACAGGAGCTGGTTCTTTGAAAGAATTAACAAGATTGATAAAACCCTGGCCAGACTTATCAAAAAGAAAAGAGAAATGACCCAAATCAACAATCATGAATGAAAGAGGAGAGATCACAACCAACACTAAAGAAATACAAACAATTATAAGAACATAATATGAGCAACTCTATGCCAACAAATTAGGTAATCTGGAAGAAATGGATGCATTCCTAGAGATGTATCAACTACCAAAACTGAACCAGGAAGAAAGAGAAAACCTGAACAGACCTATAACCACTAAGGAAATTGAAGCAGTCATCAAAAATCTCCTAACAAACAAAAGCCTAGGACCAGATGGCTTCCCAGGGGAATTCTATCAGACATTTAAAGAAGAATTAATACCTATTCTTCTGAAACTGTTCCAAAAAAATAGAAATGGAAGGAAAACTTCCAAACTCGTTTTATGAGGCCACCAGTACCTTGATCCCCAAACCAGACAAAGACCCCATCAAAAAGGAGAATTACAGACCAAGATCCTTGATAAACATGGATACAAAAATTCTCACCAAAATACTAGCCAATAGGATCTAACAGTACATTAAAAGGACTTTTCACCATGACCAAGTGGGATTTATCCCTGGGCTGCAAGTTTGGTTCAACATCCACAAATCAATCAATGTGATACAATACATTAATAAAAGAAAGAACAAGAATCATATGATCCTCTCAATAGATGCAGAAAAAGCATTTGACAAAGTACAGCATCCTTTCTTGATCAAAACTCTTCAGAGTGTAGGGATAGAGGGTACATACCTCAATATCATAAAAGCCATCTATGGAAAACCCACAGCGAATATCATTCTCAATGGGGAAAAACTGAGAGCTTTCCCACTAAGGTCAGGAACGCGGCAGAGATGTCCACTATCACCACTGCTATTCAACATAGTATTAGAAGTCCTAGCCACAGCAATCTGACAACAAAAAGAAATCAAAGGCATCCAAACGGGCAAAGAAGAAGTCAAACTCTCACTCTTCACAGATGATATGATACTTTATGTGGAAAACCCAAAAGACTCCACCTCAAAACTGCTAGAACTCATACAGGAATTCAGTAAAGTGGCAGGATATAAAAATGCACAGAAATCAGTGGCATTCCTATACACCAACAACAAGACAGAAGAAAGAGAAATTAAGGAGTTGATCCCATTTACAATTGCACCCAAAACCATCAGATATCTAGGAATAAGTCTAACCAAAGAGGCAAAGAATCTGTACTCAGAAAACTATAAAATACCCATGAAAGAAATTGAGGAAGATACAAAGAAATGGAAAAACGTTCCTTGCTCATGGATTGGAAGAACAAATATTGTGAAGATGTCAAAGCTACCTAGAGCAGTCTACACATTCAATGCAATCCCCATCAAAATACCATCCATTTTTTTCAAAGAAATGGAACAAATAATCCTAAAATTTGTATGGAACCAGAAAAGACCTCAATTAGCCAGAGGAATGTTGAAAAAGAAAAGCAAAGCTGGCGGCATCACAATTCCGGACTTCCAGGTCTATTACAAAGCTTTAATCATCAAACAATATGGTACTGGCACAAAAACAGACACATAGCTCAATGGAACAGAATAGAGAGCCCAGAAATGGACCCTCAACTCTATGGTCAACTCATCTTTGACAAAGCAGGAAAGAATGTCCAACGGAAAAAAGACAGTCTCTTCAAAAATGATGTTGGGATAATCAGACAACATACAGAAGAATGAAACTGGACCATTTCCTTACACCACACACAAAAATAGACTCCAAATGGTTGAAAGACCTAAATGTGAGATAGGAGTCCTTCAAAATCCTAAAGGAGAACACAGACACCAACCTCTTCACCCTCAGCCACAGCAACCTCTTCCTAGAAATATCACCAAAGGCAAGGGAAGCAAGGGCAAACGAACTATTGGGACCTCATCAAGATAAAAAGCTTTTGCACAGCAAAACAGTCAACAAGACAACCGACAGAATGGGAGAAGATACTTGCAAATGACATATCAAATAAGTGGCTAGTATCCAAAATCTATAAAGAACTTCTTAAACTCAACACCAAAGAACAAATGATCCAGTTAAGAAATGGGTAGAAGATATGAACAGACATTTTTCCAAAGAAGATATCCAAATGGGCAACAGACACATGAAAAAGTGCTCAACATTGCTTGGCTTCAGGGAAATCCAAATCAAAATCTCAATGAGATATCACCTCACACCAGTCAGAATGGCTAAAGTTAACAAGTCAGGAAACAATAGATGTTGGCAGGGATGTGGAGAAAGGGGAACCCTCCTACACTGTCGGTGGGAAAGCAAGCTGGTGCAGCCACTCTGGAAAACAGTATGGAGGTTCCTCAAAAAGTTGAAAATAGAGCTACCATATGATCCAGCAATTGCACTACTGGGTTTTTAACCCAAAGATACAAATGTAAGGATCTGAAGGGCTATGTGCACCTCAATGTTTATAGCAGCAATGTCCACAATAGCAAAACTGTGGAAAGAGCCAAGATGTCCATCATCAGAGGAATGGATAAAGAAGATGTGGTATATATATATATATATATATATATATATATATATATATATACACACACACAATGGAATATTATGCAGCCATCAAAAAGAATGAAATCTTGTCATTTGCAACAACGTGGATGGAACTGGAGGGTATTATGCTGAGCGAAATAAGTCAATCAGAGAAAGACATGTATCATATGACCTCATTGATATGAGGAATTCTTAATCTCAGGAAACAAACTGAGGGTTGCTGGAGTGGTGGGGGGTGGGAGGGATGGGGTGGCTGGGTGATAGACATTGGGGAAGGTATATGCTATGGTGAGTGCTGTGAATTGTGCAAGACTGTTGAATCACAGATCTGTACTTCTGAAACAAATAATACACTCTATGTTAAAAAAAAAAAAGAAGAAGAAGATAGCAGGATTGGAAGAATGAAGGGGGGGAATCGGATGGGGAGATGAACCATGAGAGACTATGGACTCTGAATAACAAACTGAGGGTTCTAGAGGGGAGGGGGGTGGGAGGATGGGTTAGCCTGGAGGGCACATTCTGCATGGAGCACTGGGTGTTATATGCAAACAATGAATCATGGAACACTACATCAAAAACTAATGATGTAATATATGGTGATTAATATAATATGATAAAAAAACAACAAAGTGGTGGTGTTGATGATGATAATGATGGTGATGTTGCTTTTCCTTTTCTAATCTGTTCAAAGTTGGTAAACTGAGTTTACAGAGCTGTCAATTTGCCCAAGGTCATCCAATCAAATACATATTAAGCATCTATCTACTCCATGCCAGATACCTTTCTGAGTGCTTGAGTTTAATCAAAGTAGACAAAAATCCCTGTTTTCATAAAGCTTACAACTGAGGGAAAACAGAAGATAAATAAGAATATAATAAATAAATAAAATATTTGGTATGTTAGAAAGTAGCAAGTTATATAGAAAAAGGAAAAGTAAAGTAAGATGGAGGGGAAGTCTTGTGTGTCAAAGCGGGTTGTGATTTTAATTGGAATATTCAGGGTGGGCCACAATGACATTTGGGTAGACTTGAAATTCATGAAGAAGTTGGTCACATGAAGTTATGGAGGAAGAGAGTTATAGGCTGAGGGAAGAGCCAGCAAAGGCCAAAAGACTAGAATGTGTTTTGAATATTCTGAAAAGCAAGGGCACCTTGGCTGGCATAGATTGTGGGCAAGGTGGAGGAATGGCAGGAATCAAGTCAGGTGAAGCTTTGTTAGCCATCGTAAGGACTCTGGCTTTTACTCAGTGAAATCAGCAGCTTTAGAGGGTTTGGAGCCAAGAAGGGCATGATTCAATTTACAATTTTCGATTATTCAAGGCGGTTGATTGAGAACAGACTGTAGGGGAGCAAGGATAAAATCAGGGAGACTAGTTAGGAGGCTGTCATAGTAATCCAGTTGAAAGATGATAGTGGTGGGGCCATGGAGGCGTTGAGAAAGTGTATGGCTCTGTTTTGAAGTTGGATTGAACAGGATTTCTGGCAGACTGTACATGGGATGTGAAGGAATAGAAGGAGTTAAGAATGCCAAAACTACTTTGGCCAGTCAACTGGAAAGGCAGCATTGCCTTCCACCTAGATGGGTTTGTGGGAAAAGGCGAGTTCATTTTGAGCATGTTGAATTGACATGTCTCCAGGATGTACAAGTGGGAATAAAAGCCAGAAATTGTAAAGTGAATCTAGAATTGGGCATTGAGGTCTTAGCTAGAGATAGAAATTTGGGGGTCAGAATTTTGGGTGGCTTATTGATGTTTTGTCAAAACAACAACACAGAGAGTAGAAGAAAATATTTACAGATTATGTATGGGACAAAGTACTTGTATTTATAACATATTTAAAAACTTTTCTAAACACAAAAACAAGAAAAAAATTCAATTAGATTATGGCAAAAGATACACTTCACAAAGAAGATATGCAAGATGGCAAAATAAGTACATGGAAATGTATTCAACATCATTAGCTATTAGGGAAATGCAGTTTGAAACTCCAATAAGATACCAATATCCTCTTGATGGAATGGCCAAAATAAAATTTTGAATAAAAAGTGAAATAAAAAAGCATCAACTACTGGCAAGAAATTGCATCACTCATATATAACTGGTGGGAGTATAAACTGGTACAGCCAACCTCGAAAATAGGCAATTTCTTAAAAAAAACTGAACATACACTTAGCATCTAACCCTGGGAATCACATTCCTGGGTATTTATTTTAAAGAAATAAAAATTAGATTTACACACAAAAATATGTGCATGAATATTTATAGTAGCATTGTTTGTAATTGCCAAAACTAGAAATTATCCAAATATTCTTTAATGGGTGAATAAATGAACAAATTATGGCACATCTATGCCATGAAATGCTACTCAGTAATAAAAAGGAAAAACTGATATAGACAGTAGTTTGGGATGGATCTCAAGGATATTATACTGAGCGCAAAAAGCACATCTCAAAGGGTTTTTTATTTTATGTTTCCATTTATACAGCATTCTCAAAATCACAAAATTATAGTGAGGGAGAAGAGAGTAGTGGTTGCCAAGCTTTAAATTTCAGAAAACATTGTGACTATTAAGGGTTAATATAAAGGTGTGTGTGTGTGTGTGTGTGTGTGTGTGTGTGTGTGTGTGTGGTGATGGAATAGCTCTCTATCTTGACCATGTTGAAGGTGATTTGAATCTATGTACAATACAGTTTCATGAAACTATACACCAAAATTTTAAAAAAAAGTGCATGCAAAAATGAGTGGCTTGAGATCTATACCTGAATTAATAATATTGTACCAACACCAATTTCCTGGTTTTAATAATGTACTGTTGTTATGGTCCTGTAAGATATTATCATTAGGAGAAGCTGGATGAAAGGTACATGGGAACTCTTTTTACTTTTGTGAATCTTAAAATATTTAAAAATAGAAGTTACCTTTTTAAAAGTTCATAAAGACCAGGGGGCATAAGGGAACTCCCTCCACTTTCTGGTCAATTTTTCTGTGAACCTAAAACTACTCTAAAAAATAAAATAAAATAAAGCTCCAGCAACAGTTTAAAAAATGGTTCAATGAAAGATTTTCTTCCTACAATTTTGAATGTTGATAGCAACATGTTTGTCTTTTGTATTGCTCCAAGAAAAGGCTCAGATTACACATGAATATGTGTCACGGAAATAACAGATTGTCTTTTAATACAACATCCATGGCACATGAGCATAAAATTCTTGCCAACATTGCAAGTGTCTCATGTCAGATTGCATTTTCCAGAATATCTGCAGATCGACTTAGACTATCAACCTCTGCATGGAGTAAGATTCAGTGATGCAGTGTGTGGATTCTAAAACTCAAGTAAGCCTTGAGACAGTATTCCTTTTCAGTCCACTCAAGTGAAATCCAAGAATTAGTGTAACTATTTACATAACCTAGTGTTAGGAGGTCTTGGTTATTCATGTGGCTGTGAAATCCAATTTTATACCCTAGTTAGCCAGGGATTCTTCATGATTTATAATGACTCCTGAGAAATGGCCACAGTTACAAGATTGAAGGCATATCTTCAATGAGTAAAGATATCTTTTACAATATTTCCGAAGGGGAACTTTTGCTAAGGTTGTTTAGATCTCCATGCATCCTTCTGGATTACACTGATCACGGGGCTACTGGTGTGAGAAGCTGTTTTGTGAGAGTACTCAGCCTGGTGTCTTTTCAGAAAGTTTCCACCAGTTAATGTGAGAGGTAATAAAAAAGCTTCTTGTCAAAAATCTGGCTGTCTCAAGATATATTCACAACATTATAGGAGATTGCCCATCCGTTTCCCAAAGAACCCGTCAAAGCATTTCAGATCTAAGAGAAGGAAGTAAAATTCTACCTGGATCCAACCAATAAATCAATTTATTTGAAAGCTAGAACAATAACTTTGCCTAGAGGAGAAAATATGGAAGAAAAATTTAAGCACATTTATCATGTAAGGTGCCCTTGAGTTCTTACACAGACCTAAGTTGCTATACAAATCATGCTGGTGTTGAAGCTTAATTTTAAAGAGAAACTTTGTAGGAACTACTAAAATCGACACTCATATCAAGTGTCCACAGTTAATACTGTGCTGGGAAAATGGTCTTAAAGAGCTTAACCCTGCCCAAACTTGGCAGCAGCTGGGGTTTGAGGTTCCTGCTCTACACAGCCATGCAAAAGCCAACCATCAGACAACAATGAAAGAAAAGTATGTTTGGTTCTCAGATCTCTAGCATGTTACATAGACCTTGAATTCAGGGACCAGGTGAGGTAGCAGTTTCCTGAGTTGAGAAAGCCCTTCAAAAATAGTTCACACCATTTTTAAATATCAGTTTTATGTAAGAAAAAAAAATATGAAGTTAAAACTTCTAGTGCCAACTTTTTCAGCTCTTTCATAGATGCTGGAGCAAAATTCTTCAAAAAAAAATCAGACCTTTTTAGGAATACTCAGTATATCCTCTGTTTTTTTCCCCCCAAAATAGTATTTACTCAAATACATCCTCATCTGATGGAAAATAGTGCTTCATAACCCTGGACACACCAACATGGAGATATTTTCTCCCAATATATAAATAACTGACTCCTTTCTTAGACTGTAAAGGAGTTGTTGACTTCCAAATATTTATCACTGTGCTATGATAGACATGAGCTACTCTTTCTGGTTCTCAATACCTCCTCACCTTAGCATATTAGCCACAACACCAGTTAAACTGAAGCACTTTCTACCTCAACTGTGTAAACACATTCTCTCTTTTATTGCCAAAGAAACCCTGATGTCAACATAGGAGCCATAATAATCCACTATTAACTCTCTATCCACATTTTTGTCATCTGTGTCTATCATTTTAGGATATCTTCCTTTAAAAAAAGCATTCACCTGAAGAAAAACAAAAAAGCATTCACCCATAGTTATATCATCACCAGTGCAACTGGGGAGTCCTCTCTGTAGTGCCCATTCATAACTAAGCCTTCGTGTATAATCTGGAATAGCTGTTGGTGCTACAGACATTAGATTGGTTGAGTTATCTTCACTGAAAATAATGACCTGCCTTCTTAGTTGATAAAGTTGAATGACTATTTATCTAGATTCATGGGCCAGATTGGATATACAGGAGTGCCTGGTGTCTGGTAAGGGCATAGCTTAAGGAAGAAATGACGAATATAAACTCTGTAAGCAGAAAAGTTGACTCTTATGAGGCAAACATTTTATTAGAGATTTCTTGTTTTTTACAATGCCATCATACCAAATGCAACACATTTGGAAAGTCTTCATGATACAAATGGATTTTCAGTATAGATAGGATCTCAAGATGTTCCAGAACTTCCCGGTATCTGGAACCACGGCTGGTATTGAAAGGGCTGCAGGGGAGTAGAACACATACTAAGCCTGCCTCACAGTCCAATGGAGGTACTTCCTTTAACCCAAGAAAGGACTAACAGGCTTTGTTAAGCTTGGCACTGTAAAAATTCGTAATTTCTCTCTTAAGGAAATAAAGAGGAGAATAAAATACCAGATTTTAATATTAGTCCACTGATTTATTGTTTCTTGTGTTTTTCATTATTTCCTGTATATTTGATTTCCCACGTGGTATCACTTCTTACAGTTTGAAGAATGTTCTCAACTATCTCTGGCAGTGCGAGTGTGTTGGTGACAAATTCTCTCAGCTTTTGTTTATCTGACAACTAAAGTATTCCACTCATAAAATGAATGATATTTTTCCTGGTTATAGAATTCTGAGTTGATTTTTTTCTTTCAGTGTTTTAAAGTTGTAATTCTATTATTTTCTCTTCTTTTATATTTCTGATAAAAAGTTGGTCTTATAATTCAAATACTCTTTTCTCTGTAAGTAAGATGTCATGTTTTTCTGGCTGATTCTAGGATTATTTTGCTTATATGTATTTATGTCATGTTATAACAATACATATATGTGTGTGCGCAAATATCAGCGAGGCAAAACATGGCATTACTTACACAGCAAAGAGTATACAATAAATATATGTCAGTGGACTTTGTTTAAATATGGAAATTCAAAGGACCTAGCATAGCCAAAATGATTTTGATCAATGAAACAACATTAAGAGTCTGGTAAGAGACCCACATATATATGATGAATTAATTTTGACAGGAGCGTCAAAACAATTCAGTGGAGAAAAAAAAAATCTCTTCAACACATGGTGATACAACAACTGAATATCTACCAAGGAAAACAAGACCTTTAACCTCTATGAAAATTAATTCAAGATGAATCATACACATGGAGATAAAGCTACAAGTATAAAGATTCTAAAAGAAAAAAAAAGTCTGCAATCTTGATAAAGGCAGGTATAGATAGCTAATAAATGCACTAAACATCAAAGAAAAACTTAAAAATTGGACTTTGTCACAAGTAAAATCTCCTACTCATCAAAAGATCATTAAAAATATAGAATGGCAAAAAATAAATAAATAAAATAAATAAATAAATTTTAAAAAGGAAAATAGAAGGGTAAGACACAAATTAGAAAATATTTGCAATTACATAAATCTCACAAAGATCTTGTGTCCAAAATACATTAAGAACTCCTACAACTCAAAAGTCTGTTTTGTGAACAGATTCTTCACAAAATAAATTATATAAGTGGTTATTGAGGACATGAAAAGATATTCAACAACACTAGTCATTAGAAAAATGCATGTTATAACCATAAGCATCACATCACACACATTAGAATGACCAAAATTTAGAAGATTAATATCAAATGTTGGTGAAGATGTGGAACATCTGAAAATCTTATTGCTGTCAAGGGTGTAAATGAAAACTATTGCTGAAGAACTGTAATCTATTTCTTAAAAAGTTAAGTTTTTTCCATCTTTAGGGACTTATCCCAGAGAAATAAAAATACATGTCCACAGAAGGGTTTATACATGCATGTTAATTATAACTTTATTATTACCCTAAACTATAAACAATCCAAATGCCTATGAAAGATGAATAGACAAACTGTGATATAGTCATATAGTGGAATACTTCTTAGCAATAAAAATAAAAAAATTGCTGAGGGGCGCCTGGGTGGCTCAGTTGGTTAAGCAACTGCCTTCGGCTCAGGTCATGATCCTGGAGTCCTGGGATCGAGTCCCGCATCGGGCTCCCTGCTCAGCAGGGAGTCTGCTTCTCCCTCTGACCCTCTTCCCTCTCGTGCTCTCTCTCTCTCATTCTCTCTCTCTCAAATAAACAAATAAAAAATCTTTAAAAAAAAATTGCTGATATATGAAACAGCTTGATTTCATAGACAGTATATTGAGCTAAAGAAACAAAACCAAATAGTACAAGTTTTATAATTTCATTATAATGGATCATTAGGATAGGAAATCATCAATAGTGATAGAAATTATATTAGTGGGTTTAAGAGAAGTGGAAGGGGGTGAAAATGTAGTAATTAATTATAGAGTCATGAGGGGACTTTATGGGTTGAATAAATGGCCTAGGTATTGTCCAAGTTGGGGGCTATATGTGTATATGTATCTCAGAGCTCATCATACCTTATACTTAAAGTATGTACAATTTATTATATGTAAATTATACCTCAATGTAGTTTAACAAATGAAAAATAAAAATTAATCAAATAATACACAATACAGAAACTGACACATTGTATTAATAAATATTTATTAATTTAATGAATACCTTAGGCCTTTTCTAGAGTATTGGGAGATAAGAAGATGGAAAAACAACTCTTCTTTGTTCTAAGTCTCTCCAATTCTAAAAGTTTTGGGCACAAAATGTTGTCATACATTCTAGGATGTGCTATTCTCACAATGTAGAGAGTTACACAGACCCAAAGAAAGAGAGGAGTCAGGAAAGTTGCCAGCACAACCCTAATCCAGATTTCACTGAGAGATACTACCAAATGCATTAGCAACAATGATTGATTCACCTGGCACAGGTCAGAGAGTCCAGCATATAATAAGGCTGATGAATTTTAGTGAATGAATGCCTACCTGAATGATTGATAGTCCATACAGCCAATATTAACTCTTGACCTAGTGAAACAAAGCCATACTAATCGTAGGCCAAATTCCCAAACCCTGTTGGGGCATATGTCTAAGACTTTAATCAACTTCGTTATATTCCTGACTATTTTTGTCTATGGCAACATATAAGAAGGGCAACAAAGCCTACTTTTTCCTTTGGTAGATTGTCATGGCCTATTTAATATGGCCCCCATAGAGTATTAATATATCACATCTGTCCTTGTGCTCAACTTGCTTTGAATAATATCTTTCAGAACCGACCTCAAAGACTAATTCCACTCCTTCATTTTCAGATTAAAATCCTTGGCCACAAAAAGGGACTTGCTTGGAGAAAAAAAAAAAGGGACTTCCTTGGGATTACAAAATATATTGATAGAAAATTCACTTCTGTTAAACTTCTAGTTTGGTTCTTTTGCTGACCTAAAACACTCACCAATTAAGAAAAAAAAATTATCTTACCAAGAAGGAAGGAGAGGAAAAAAAAGAGAGCAAGCAAGCGAGCAAACCTTTCCTTGGCTTGCCAAGGCTCTGTCACAAAGATAGAATCAAAGGCCCACGGAAGAGAAATGCAGTGGCCACACCACAGTCTAGTTTTCACATGTTTTTCTTGCTTCCAGCTGCTTTCCTTTCAGACTAGTCCAAATCCCCTTCAATCCTGTGTGATTGTGCTAATTAATTGTTAACTTGAGCCTTCTATTAACAATCTGCAGGACTGGAAGACAAAAAGAGAAGTGTTAAAATATTTAAAAACCCTTAAGCCTGGGGCATAAGCTGATCAGGGCAGGAGGCAGAAAGACTATTTCCTCTGGTGCTGAGTGGCTAAATTAAGAAAACTGAGTTTGCTGTACTCCTTTTGAAACCCTCTTTCTGACTTGCTTCCAGTTTCAAAGGCTGGACATCAAAGAGGCAGGGCCCACTGGTCAGCGCCATTCTGAATCATCCTGCTCCTTATCATATATACTCACAGTGCCTTGAGAATGACATGAATTATTTCCAAATGAGACCAAGATTCATTAGATTAAGTGAAAATCTTGGGGTGAGATTTATTTAATGTCACCTTTCACACATAGCGAAAGTACAATTGAAGCCAGGGAAGACCAACTAATTAGGCTCAAATATGGCCAGTCTAACCAGTGGTGGATATTACTAAATGACAATAGATTGAGTTTGATTAATTAACTAGGAATGCCATATGTCTTCTTGCTGGCTGGCAAGCTATAGATCAGAGGAAATTTGGGCAGAGGAAGAGAAACAGAAAATGATTAAGCAAAGACAGTTTGATGCCCTTTGTTCTCATCGACAAACATGTTTTGAAAATTGTGCTGGGGACTAAAGGAGATATTTCAATAATATTAAAATGTTGACTGGGGTGAATCATTGTTCTCTGTGTGTCATTAAAAGCCAGTGGGTGGAAATATACAATGTGCCTCTTGCCAGAGACAAAAGACTTAGAGAACTCAGTAAGTCCCACTTGTTCTAAAAACAAAGTGAAAAAAAAGTATTCGATTCTGAAGCAAGTATGTGCTATGTTCTCAAAAAGAATTTCTACGAGCATTTTAAACACACTTTTGATAATACCTCTCTAATCGTGTTCGGAGTGCATTTATAAATACCCAGTGGATGAAAGCTAGTTTATTTTTCAAATGGTGATATAGTCATTATGATTTGGTGTACTGGGATAGAGGGGTGCAATTTTCTTATGAAACAAATTACTCCAGTTAAGTATAAGCCACAAGAACTTCCAGGACACATCTCTGAGAAGTATCTTTAAAACATTGTGTATGTCAGTTTCTAGGCAATAGGTTGTTGGCTTCTTATGGAGTCCACCATGTTATCCATGCTTTGTCATATAATGTATGGCAGAAACTGTTTTAACTGCTTTACACAGTAAGTAATTTAATTTTCATAATACTCCTATGAGATGAGAACTGTTATGATTCCCATTTCACAGACTATACTGAGTCTTGTGGATAATGAACTTACTCAAGCTGCACAGCTAGTAAGGATTGAAATTGGGATCCAGACTAGCCTGACCAGCTTGAGTCCATGTTCTCTTTTTTTTTTTAAAGATTTTATTTATTTATTTGAGAGAGAGAGAGAGAGAATAAGCACAAGCAGGGGGAGGCAGAGGGAGAGGCAGACTCCCCACTGAGCAGGGAGCCCGATGCGGGGCTCCATCCCAGGACCCCAGGATTATGACCTGAGCTGAAGGCAGACACTTAACCGACTGAGCCACCCAGGCACCCCTTGAGTCCATGTTCTTAAGTATAACAACTTCCCCATGTTATCTGGGCAGATTAGGAAATTAGGTTGGAAAGAAAGATGCTCCTTGCATTGACAAATTTTGAATACCGAATGCCAATAATGCCAAGTTATTTTTAAAACTACTCATACAGATCTAGATTACTAAATGTTTGAGCTCATGTTTATCCATTGGTAACATAGGATAACAACACCTATGCTATAATACTATTGAAAAGATTAAATAATTTAGTGTATATGTAAAGTGTGTGGAACTTAGTTTATCAAATTTTTATGTTTGTTGTAACCCTACTAGATGTTGGGCATACAAAGCCAAGTAAGACAGGGCCGCTAGGAACTTGGTTCCAATGGTCATTAGACCAGCACCAGCACAATCACCAGAGAGACTTGTTAGATAGGCACAATCTCAGATACCACCCCAGACCTACAAAACCCAAACCTACATTTTAACACCACCCCCAGTGGTTTGTGTGCACATTAACTTTTTGGGCAGTACTACATAATGCACACACAATTCACTGCTTGCCAGATTAGTTTCCATTTTCTCTACGTGTCCAGTGGCCTCTCAAACAAGATTCTCTGGGAATGTCCTAATTTCAAATACTTCTTCTTTTGTTAGACTATGGGTGTTGTCAGACCACGTGATCTGGTCTCGTGTTTGGAAAAAATGATCTGTGTATATGTTCTGTGTCTCAACATTTTCCAATTTTTCTATGCTACAAAAATGCCTTTAATCTTAACTAATAATTCCATCATCTGCTCCATCTGTCTTGGTTCTGCCTATCCACATTCCTGAGGGGTTGTTCTGGGGGCAGGCTGTGGGATGCACTGCCAGATCTCACAGTGGAGTTGCACAATGCAACGTTCTTTGGAGTATTCATTTCTGCCTCCCGGAGTCCCTCAAAGGGGCAGGGAAGCCTCAAATCAAATATAAACAGAGTTTTGAAAGTTAAAATTTAGCCATAAGTTGAAATACCTTTTCATATCATTAAAAAACACAGTTGGCTAAGAAGATTAAGAGGCAAAAATGGGAGCCATAGAAATAGGTATGTAATATGGGTTGGAATCTTGAGATCATCAGTGAGGCTGCCATAAGGCACAGTTTCTTAGGAAAATGAAACAAATGCTGTTTTCTGGTGGGCAAGGATGTAAATCAGA
Organism: Callorhinus ursinus; assembly: GCF_003265705.2. Classification (NCBI taxonomy): domain Eukaryota; kingdom Metazoa; phylum Chordata; class Mammalia; order Carnivora; family Otariidae; genus Callorhinus; species Callorhinus ursinus. Next base: position 13,334,320 of record NW_027397064.1, read on the forward strand.
ACAAAATGAAAATCACAAGATATTTCTTGGAGGTGAAATTGCCCTATGAATGGGATTGTACTTGGGGTATTTTAGTAAAAAAGAGTATCTGAAAGTTACTCTTGGCAATAAATTGCAATGAATGACAGGTCCACAGACGAATGCACCAAATCCTATAGTCTATCCATGCTTCATTCCCCTTCTCGCACCTTTAAGGTATCAGTAAACAAGGCAGTTTGATGTGCAAAGAGCACAGGCCTGGGAGTCAGGGACCTCGGTTCATTCATGGCTCTGCCTTCACCTGGCATTCAACTTCTTTAGGCCTCGGTGTTGTCATCTCTTAAACGTGACAGTTTTTAACAAGTTGATCTACAAGATTCCTCCAATTCTAAGGTTCTCAGATTTAAAGATTTCACAATCACCTCCCCCTGAAGGGTGCCCCAGGCTTTGGAGCCAGGAAAGCTTCTTGTTAATGAACTACACCTGTTGTCCACATCAGCTCATTTTCTACTCTGAGTACTTGGCAACAGAGCATCACCAGCACTGTTCTTTGACGGTATTTCCAGCTGGCTAAAAGACTCTAGCTCCCGTAGCAGGGAAGAAGTGAGAAGATCAGTCAAGTCTTTGGGGAGGGGAGAGAATTGGCATTAGGGGAAGAGAATGAGGAGAGAGGGAGAAAAGGAGAAATAGTAATCAGGGCATTCCCAAGAAGTTTGCCACGCTAATCAGGGAAACAGGATTACCTTTGGAAAGAAAGGAAGGGAGGGAGGAAGAGAGGGAGAGGGAGAGGGAGAGGGAGGGAAAGGAGGGAGAAAGGAGAGAAGGAAGGAATGAAGTCACCAAATTGGCAAAGAGGAGGGGAGAAAAACAGTCGGGAGCATGGTCAGGTAGGTGCCAGCTAAAGGGAGTAGTCATTTACTTTATTCCATCCTCTTTCCACCCCCACAGCAGACATACACCTCAAACTCAAAAAGTTAAAAATGTTAGAAGACAGTGACCCAAATAATGATGTTGCTTAATGCAGACCAAATTGGCTTCTTCTGTCTGATGTTCTGTTCAGTGAAATAGCCCAATTTTACTTTTGAAGACAATGCCAACTTCCTTTCTCCCTCCCGAGAGAATTTGCTGTTTTCATTTGGCATCTTGAATAGTCCTTGGCTGCTACAAAAGGCAGAGTTCACATTTATTCAAGAAAAGTGCTTATTTCATGTGGTTTGACACAAGAGCTGTGTTTTAGCTGGAAGCCCAGAGCCTCAATCGATTTCAAGGAAACCTGGTGCTATTGACAGAGTGCTTCTTGCTGTGCTTTCTAGAAGCAAGAAATTTAGCTGAAAACAAGATGTGCTGGTATCTATCAAAGGAGCAGACAGCAAAGAAACTGAAATATGATGGAGGAACCAAGATCTGAGATCCAGCCCATGCTTTGACTTAAAGTTATTGTTTAATCTTGAGAAAGTCAAACTCGCTGTGCATTAGTTTTCACACAAAGAGAAGGAAACATGTCAGTACTTCTTTCCTCAAGGATGTTGCAAGTTTCCATTTGCAACAAAACACATTGTTTTAGTACCTATGACTTTCTCCTTCCTGATGTTTCCCATCAAGTAAGAAGAAACACTTTCCTTACTTTTCAGCGGCTTGAAAATTGCTTTACCTTGATATATCATTTCCAATTCAATTTTAAGAAAATCAAATATATTACAATACTATAAGGAGAAATTTGGGGAAAAAAAAAAGACCTTGAAACTCTACTTGGTCTTTAAGAGAGAGACTAATCAGAATTGATACAAAGGTTACATTATAGAATCTCAGAGGAAGAAAATTGGCTTTTTTCTTTAATATGTCACTGCTACTAGGATTTGCCCAATAGCATATTCAACTGACATAGAAATAAGAATTTCATACCTATATTGGTATTTCTAAAATATTTTAATTCAGTTGATTATTTTAAAAATCCTTGTTTACATGATAACTTAGTAAATCCTCCCCCACCCAATTTTCAGACTAAAAGCAGCACAAGGATATCAGGCAGTAGTTGGGGGAAATTATCATAAATTTTGAGTGTAGAGTCTGATTTCCTAAGGTTTTCTCACCAAATCCTATAATTAGAGTGGGAAGAGATTTTAGAGAATATTTTACTCAATTTAAATCCATAAAGCAAAGTTAATTGCCTTCAGTTATATGAACAATTAATGGAAAGGTCAGAATTTGAAACCCTTTTTCATTAGATTCTCCTGTCTTTCTCATTAAAAGATGTTCATTATTGCTAGTGAGCAAAACTGATATTTCCACTGATAGTTCCAAGATGGTTTGGACAATACAGTGACTGTAGTCGACTATTGGCATCAACCAGGAGTCAGTTACAGATTACGTTGCTTTGGTCAAGGATAAAACTGAAGAAAAATTGTTTGATGGTGGAAAAAGGATTTTAGTAGGGGAGACATTGTTGGCTCTTATCCTCATTACTTGCTGCTCCTTCCCTCTCCACACTAACAATGCAACACTTTGGTTTCTGATATTCGTTCCTTTAATGAAGGCAATGCCTCCTCCAGCTGCCTACTTTCAACTTCTCCTGTATCATCTAGGGCTTCCAGCAACCCACTCTTGTTGGAGTCACGCTTTTCCAGATCATCTTCTTGGTAGAGCTTCAATGTAGGATAACAGTAGGCAAGCTCTATTCTAAAGGTCCGTATCTGGTGGCAAGGAATCACACATTTAGTCCACTTACAGTAGATGTACAACTCATTTCATTCCCAATGCAACCTTCTCTTTGTTCAGCCATCACCAACCAGCCTCCCGCCTTCTCCCATCTGGAGTAGAAACACCACTGCCTGCATCCCCCAAACTCAGTGTGAAACTCTCTGAGCAGTGCTCTTGATGCTTTCACTCTTACTTAATTTAAGGTGAAAAGGATGCATAGCCTCATACCCCTGGGGCAAGGTTGTGCTGCATGCTGAAAGCCCTCTCTGTAAAGTCCTCATTACAGACCACTACCGCCTCTTTTTCTTACCACCTCTGAGCTTCAACTTTCTAGTTTATAAAATGAGAATAGCCATATGATCAAACTTTCAGGAATGTTGTAAGAATTATGTGAGATTAATAATGTGACAGTGCTTTGAAAATCATAACATGCTGGACATGTTCAGTTATTACTATAACATTAATTATTTTTCAGCGTAGACTCATCTAAAAATTCAGGTAATTTTGAATCAGATACAGACCCAATTTTTGCCTCTAAGTCTCTCTCCATCATTTTACTGATTTTCTTCATTCTTGTTTTTTTTTCCCCTCCCTAGAATCCAATCCCATTTTAAATGCTCTCGTGGTTGAAGTATAAAGATATGGATGTACATAAATACTCTGTCGTTTGCAAATCCCTGCATAAATTTATGATTTCAGGGTTTTCTAACCAAGCCAACAAAATTAGCATATTTATTTGGCACAGTCAGGCTCAGGCTGGGACTAATCATTTTCCCCTTCTTTATATAACATTCATGTGCTTTCAGAATAGAAAAAAAATGTTATTATGACTTCAATTGTTACAGATGGTGTTTTCTTCACTCTTTCAAAATAATTTTGGTTTTGGAATTAAAAAAAACAATATAGCGTTACACAGTGTGGCACGATAAAGAAGGAATCTAGTACTTTCTTGTATGAGGTAATAGGTGGGTCAAGCAAATTGAGGAGGAAAGCCAATAGTTATATAATGCATTGGTATTTTGCTTTTAAGGAAAACATGTAAGAGAAATTTGTTTTATGTTCACAGACTAATCAGTGTTTAACTATACAGAGCCTTTAAAATATAGATTGGGTGCCTTTAGACTCCATCTTAACCATTGAACCCCAGTAGAATAGCTTGTACAAAGAAGCTTCTATTTATTTCTCGTTGACCATTGAAGCTTTGGAACCAAAGTGATTATCATTGTGCAGTTGGTGGCAAGCTTCATCCTTTTATTCAGCTGTGGGTAGTGGTTAATAGCACAGGTTCCAAAGACATACTGCCTGACTCAAATCCTGGTTTACTACCTGTGTGACCTCAGACAAATTCCTTAACTTCTCTGTGTCTTGGCTTATTTGTTAAATGGGATTATTTTATCTGTAAAATAGGATTGCTTTATACACAGTCCATGTACATTAAATATTAGTTATAAATTATGAGTAAGTATTGAGCACTTATGTCCTCAGTGCTGGGCTTGACTTGGGCATAAAATGATGAAAGATAAAACATCAGGCTATCTTTTCCTGGTACTTACAGGTAGGTGGGGAGATAAACATTAAGGCTCACATATAAATGTAAAATGTTTAATATTTGCTAAAAAGAGAGGTATAATGAGATAAAAATGGAAAGGATTTTCAAGGAAGTTAAGGAAATGTCTTCTGATTATGTGCTGATTTAGCCAAGATTTAAAAGATAAGGAGTTGGAGGAGAGAACATTCTAGGTGGAAGGCACAGCATGTGCAGAAGTGCATCCGTAAGAATGTGAGAATGTGACAGCCCTGATGAACGATAATGGACTAAGGTGAGGGCAGGGAGATAGAGAGAAGTCACTGATGAGATAGATATTTAGAGGTAAAATCTTGGAGACCTGGACTGGGTAAGATTGTATAGGGGAAAGAAAGTCAGGACTTTTTTTAAGACTCTGAAATGTAAACCAGGTGAATGGTGAAACCACTCACAAGATAGTGAAAAGTGATGCTTGAAATTTTTAACCTATTATTTATTTTTAAAAAGTGTACATTGAGACTATGCTTCATCTATTATACATGGCCATTGCTACCAGTGGAGGGGACATGATGATTAACATTATTTGAACTTCCTTATATGCTTGGGTACTATGTTCGCACTTCTCTCATGCAGGAATGCTGCAACTTTGAGTAGCAGAAAATTCCAGAAACAGTGGCTTTCTTAGGTAAGGGACTGATTTCACATAATAAGAAGTACTGAGAAAATGACTCTAGTTTGGCTCCAGCTGCTCAAGAATATCATGTAGGAACCAGGAACCTTCTAGTTTCCTTCTGTGCCTTGTGGGGTTTTATACTCATAGTTCCAAAATGGCTGCTCTACCTCGAGGCATCATATCTTCTTCCCAAATGGGAAGAAAGAGGTACAACCAAAACCTTAGTTGTTTTAGTTGAGAAGGGAAGCCCTTCCTGGGAGATTTCCATGTCCGAAGGTGAAAGGTTGTCAGAAGAGAAGATTCGGAATAGCATTGGATTAGTCAACCAGTAGTTTCTGCCACAGTTCTTTTACTACTTAATTTAACCTTTAGTATCTTCCCAGTACATATTTGGAAACTGAGGCTTACAGATTTTAAGTCAGTTGCTTGAAATCAACCGCAAAATAAGTCAGAGAGCCTGGGCTCAAACCTTAGCACTCCTCAACCCCAAGGCCCAGATGCTTCCAATCACTCTTCATTTCTCTTTTCTTAAAAAAAAAAAAATCTAGATCAAGTAAGTTATAAAACAGAAACAAATTATTTTATACCATAGTTTGTGGAGACCATTAATGGGTGTAATCACAAGAGTATGTGATTTTTTTTCCCCATAGCCTAAGTGCACACATATACACATTAAGTACAATACGTAATGATCCTGAAAAGCTATCAGTGAGGTTAACAAGGTAACTTTGATGGCTTCTGTTTTACCATTTTTATTCCATTGTAAAGCCTTAGGGAAAGGACACATTGTTAATAACCCAGCATAATAAAAATATCTTAACAATAGCAATTGTGTTTAGAACCAAAGAGCAACTGCTTGAAGAGCATAAATTGCTAAAATAATAATAGCAATAATAATAATCATGTATGAAAATTGGGAGATTTAAAAGAAAAAGAAGACATACATGGGAGAGCAAGTACATATTTACTCCATGTGTTTTGTGCCTTTTCAGGATCTGCTTTTTTTCTTGGGTTTATAGAAACTGGGGCTTGCATTTAGCTTCTTTACGTAAAACTTGAAAAGTGCAAATCACATTGTCAAGCTAACGTCTGACTTGAATATATATTTTGAAAACTAAAATTATCTCTACATCTTCTACATGACTGTATTTGTGGTTTAAATCAGAAGGAATATTTTGCCCATTTATCCCAGCTGCTATGTGCTGCCATCCCTGCCAGAAGAAAAAAATACATATATTATCAGGAATAATCCAATTTGCTTTGCTCCTATTTTTTTTTCTTTAAATGAAAGAATTACCAAGTAGGAAACAGGATGGGAAGGGAGATTTGCCAGTTGCTATCCAAAATCAGTTGATTCCACAAGTCTGGAATATTTCCTTCCATAAATCTGTGGGCATCTAGAGCATAATATAGGCTGCCCAAACCTTTATCCCATGAAGGCAAAGTTTTTGTATGTGAAGTTAGAAACTTTTAATACATGTCTGAAAATACCAATAGGTAAAATTTTGTCACAACAAATATAATTTCAAAAAGTCATTCTGCCAATAAACATTTTTTCAAGTTTTATTTCAAAATGAAGAAGTTTCTTGCTATATTCTAGTTACAGTAGCTCCTAGTTTATCCCCTTTTTATTATTAATAAACAAATTGAGTCTGAAGTTATGTGACTTATTCAAAGTTACATGATTCATTTAGCCAAGTACAAAAAAATTGAACTAAGGTCTAGATGACTCCAAACCATTTTGTATAAGTCAGCCTAACAAAATTCACAACTTTTCTTGGGAAAGACTGAGAAGTAAATGTTAAATGGGTGAGAGTGAACAAGGTTATGATATTGGAAAAATGGAAATGGCTTAAGGATGATGGTCAAAGATATCTGAGGTCAGGACTCTGGACAGCTCTGGACTGCTTTGGAAGTTTCCTTCTGACTCTACTTTCTCTCCAAATTCAATTTGTTTTGTTGTCTTTTATGTCAACAGCTCTCACTATTGCTTAAATTCTTCAAATAGTATTTGCATATAAATAATTATATTTGAATATACAATATAATGGCAACATGGTATATTGGATATGGAGTCACAGTTGGGTTTGGGCTTGAATCTCTAACTTATAGTGAGATATGAGGCAAATCACATAACCGAATTTTGTCTCCTTTTCCCTGATGAATAAAAAACATTTATTAATTAATAGAATGATAGTGTCTACCTTTATGCCCAGCACATATAGTTACTTAGAACAATATTACTTTCTCCTGCCCTCCCCCATGTCTTTTTCAAGGAAAATCTGTGCAATAGTCAGGGTTCATTTGGTTACAAGTGATGGAAAAACAGAAAGACAGCTCAACCTAGATTAAGTCAAACATAGAACTTCATTGATTCATGTAGCTGAAAAATCAGAAGAGAATATTTTCCTTCAGGCATAATTCAGTCAAGGGATTCATGGCTCCTGTGCTCTCCATCTCTCAAACACGGTCATTCCACATAAGGAATCTTTTATGACTGTTCTAGTACAAAAGGCAGGATTGTAATTAGGATTTCTTCACCATCTGCATTTCCAAGCCTTGGAGAAGTTGCTGGTTAATAGTCATTCCTTTGCTCATCACCCATGAATGGTGAGTTGTTTCTACCAAGAAGATCAGCAATGCTGATCCCTGTGTAAGTCACATAAAATGGGTTCCACAAAGAGAAAAAAAAAATGGGAAGGGAAACTCAGTTGCTAGAGGAAGGGGAAAGAGATGGTGGGCAGATAGAAACAACAAATGATCACTTCCAAGTCTCCCTATGTATCTCTGATCCTTTAGAATACGGGTTAGTTTCAGGGAAAAGGAAAATCAATATCTATTGAATATTTTGGATTTAAAAAAACTTACCTGTGATATAGTCAATACATATTTGAATGAGTAAATTATTTAACTGTGAAGTCTCCAGAGCCCAAAAGCACACTGTAGTTTCAGTGAAGTCAGGCCCTAGTAGAAGGATGATGTGAACTGGGTAGGAAGAACACGGCCAGTTCTCTTACCTCTGAAGTCCCATCTCTGCTTGGTTGCAAGGACCATGTCCTGTGAAGAATCAGGCCCTGAATAATTGTAACCAGTCAAGCCATTTCAAGATCTCAACAACAGCCTTCTCTGATGCAAGCTCTTCTCATAATGAACTGCATACTATGATGTCATTTTGGCCATATTCCATAGCAGGAGAAAGTGCAGCCTAAGAAAGTCTGAGATGACGATAATACATAAAATGCCAAGCCTCGTATCTGGCATGTCGTTAAGGGCTCAGTAAATTTCAGCTCCTTCTTCTACAAAGCCATGGAATCATCATAATTTACTCTTGGCCAGCAGTTAGCCTTTATGACATCATAGCCAGAGCAGGCTATAAAGTATGCCTTTGCTATCACCATCTGTGAGTGCAAAGTGTATCTTTCTGGAAGGGATGGTCTTGGGAACAAAGTTCTCACCACTAATTCTTATTTTGGGGGTGCACTGCCTCCATCCACTCATCCAATAAGTCATTATAGCAAGAATACATTTTTTATTTTAACATTTTTAGTCTTCTGTTCTTTTGATTGTGTTTTGCAAACTTTTTAAAAAATGTAAGCCAGTCACAGAAGAACAGATATTGCATGATTTCACTTATGAGTTACCTAAAATAGACAAACTCACAGAAGCAAAGAATGGGATGGTGGTTACCAGAGGCTGGAGGAAGGGGAAATGAAGAAGAATTGTTCAACTGCTATATACTTTTAGCTATGCAAGATGAATAAGTTTAGATGTTTGCTCTGGTGCATAAGGTCTATAGCCAACAATACCATATTGTGCGCTTAAATTGTTAAGATGGTGGAGATCTCATGTTAACTGTTCTTATGCTCCCTGACCCCCAACACAAACAAACATATACACACAAACAACAACAAAGGGACTCAAGAAAATAAGCATAGGTGTGGATATGTCTATTACCTTCATTGTGGTTATAGTTTCATGGGTGTATACATATGTCCAAACTCATTGAATTGTATACATTAAATGTGTACAATTTTGTATATCAATTATACCTCGATAAGGCTGTTAAAAATGAATTCAGATACCTTTTAAAAAAGAGTTAAGTACATAAGATTATATCTAGATCCCCATACTAGACAGCTATTCTTATATTATCACTTTGGATATATTTTCAGGTTGCAATTCACCTCGTTCCATACTGGACTTGCCCTTTGATGAGTTTCCAAAATGTCTATCATTTTCAGGTACTCTTCTTGTGAACCCTTTTCCAGTTATCTCTCCACCTGTTAGCCTAGATTCCTAATTCATTCTTGATGCTATTGTTCTCCAAATCTCAGAAATAGAAAATTATATCCATTTCTCACCATCGGTCAACTTGTCAACAGTGTATCTCTATCCACTGGAAACAAATTAATAATAACACACACACAGTACAGCATTAGATACAGGAAGTTGGAGGCAATCCAAATATTCTTCGATTTCTGTTTAGTCTACTTAGGCTTGAAGTTGTCAGGGAGGTATGTCACTCAGTCTCAGACCCTCTTGCAGCTGTGAGGAGGGTACTCAGCAGGCACTTTCCTGCTTTCAGGAACTTCTGCACCAACATAAGAGTTTTTTGTGCAAAGACATATTTCCCCAGAGCCACCTACATCTGACCCAGTGCAGGACACTCTGATGGTCAGTACTAACTCCAGAGACCCCCATCTGCTTGCCAAGATTTTATCAGGTCTGCATCACTGTTCAGCTTCACCCTCTACCCAATTCTTTCCTTCTCTTCTCTTCTCAGGCTTTGATGCCTATTTTTTTCACTTCTCACTCCCACTCACTGTCTGTTTCTGCTGAATGCAATTGCAGCAAACCTCGGTCCTCTAAGCCACCTAACCAAAACATCACACACAAATAATTCCTGTAATTTCCAGCAACGGAGAAGTTTAATGAGATTCCATTATTTTTTAATAAAGCAATTCAATAAATCCTATAGTATTTGCTATATGAAAATTTTATCCATATTTGATAGTATGGCATCTGTTTGGTAAATCAATTCTAGTTTTTCAGTGTAGAAATCCTAAAAAGGTAAAGTATAGGAGATGGTACAACTGACACTTGTACTTGCATGCTCTGTGATGCAAAATAAAGAAATATTCAAACCATGGCTGTATCTTTTGAGAGATGATTAGAAACACAGATTCATCATCCCCATTATCAGCCTATGATATTTTGGTCAAATGTCTTAAGAACCATAACTGCAAAGGAAAGCTCAAATATCTTTACCCATATTTCTGTAATGATCTTTGTCCAGATATCAACCTAGAGCAACATATTATTATTTCTGCTAGGAATCTAATGTATCTTTTCCAGTTTTCAGTAATGAATACAGAAGTGATCATGTGAAAGCTGAACAGTTTGCCCATCATTAGGCAATGTAAGCCGAACCCATCAAACTAAACATAGTAAAAATGGAATAAAATCCAACCAGGAAAAATGATTTGGAAGCCATGGATTATTCATTTCATTAAAAAAAGAGTTTATCTTTGAAGCAAAGGATCCTTGAGATCACAGGCTTTGGCCACCTAAGAATTCCTTTTCAGCTTTTGAATTGGTTTCACTGTATCATTTAGCCTCTGTAATTATGCTAACTCTGTAGACTCTGACCCGTGCTTCTAAACCATGCTTCTAAACACTTGTTTAACTATGATGAGCACTGTTAATAATAAGAAGGAAATAATGCTAATCATTTATATGGGGCTGTGCGATTTATATTTTCACAAACATTACATCATTTGATTTTTTTTTTTGGCCTTGAAAGTTATAAACCTCCTTGTTTGCTTCACTACAACACTTATCCAAAGAAGTGATAAAAGTGTTCTTACGTTCATACAGTTTTTCCAGATCGTGCTGCCCTGCTTCCTTCCCAGAACTACCACAGGACTTAATGAAGGAACAATTTATTCTTTCTTTTAGTCATTTACTTCCTGACATGGTAACTTAAAGGGTGTACTGAGTTTCCTCACCTATATAAACCTAAAAAGGGCAGAAGTCTATCACTGGAGACAAGCACAGTGCTTTATAGCTCTTTTCTGTTTATTATTGCTGAGTTCATTATAGGAGCGTGAGCCACATTTCACCATCTTCCTTAACCCAACTGCTCACTTTTTATTCAGGATGCTCTGTTAAGGACTTCCTATATAAAGATTCCCGAATGCAATGCCCCGGAGTTGCCCTGTTATGTTGTCGATCCATTTCCCATACACTGTTGACATTTAGTGTAGTGAATATTAACTGTCTGCACCAGTGGCAGAGCAAAGAGCAAACTATATGGGGAAAAACATGTTGCTTTTGCCATTCTCTTCCTGAATGATGAATGTTGTAAAGAAACAAATAATTTTATTATTTGTCATCTGGTGTATTACTGAGGAGAAATAAATCAATAATTTAGTAGACATACTAAATTTTAAAAATATGTAAAAGTTTGATCTCCCTTGTGGATTTATTACATTTGGTGAGTGGTCTTTTGGATTTCAACTGACTTAAGACAGAAAAATATTCAGGAAAATCAAGGTTGTACCTAAAGATAGAAATGGAGAAATGTCCCATAAATGCATTTAATATAAAACTAAAGTAGGAATGATGATACCTCCTAAGTGCACATCTTGGTTAGCTGTCCTTAGCATCTGAGGTAGAAGTCCCTCCGGGGGTCTAGACTCTCTGAAACATTCTCCCCATTGACATTGTTTTCTTCCCCTACCCAACTTGCTTCTCTTATTCTCATCCTTTTTTTTTTTTTTAAGATTTTATTTATTTATTAGAGAGAGAGAATGAGAGATAGAGAGCATGAGAGGGAAGAGGGTCAGAGGGAGAAGCAGACTCCCCGCTGAGCAGGGAGCCCGATGTGGGACTCAATCCCGGGACTCCAGGATCATGACCTGAGCCGAAGGCAGTCGCTTAACCAACTGAGCCACCCAGGCACCCTCTTATTCTCATCCTTAACTACACCCTCTGGAACACCATTTCACCATCCTCAAACCAAAATGGTAACAACCTTAAGTTCTTCATGACATTCTTCCCATGAAACATGGTGTGCCTGCAAGACTCTACTCTCCAACCTGCCTTCTTTCCTGGAATGCAGCCTTCTCACTGCCCATGATAGGGAAGGAGCCTGACTTTCCCCTTCCCCAGTGTATTGTGTGGATGGAGGTTTCTGTGATTTGTCCTACATAACTGACCACCCATACCTGCACGTATGCAGGCAGATTAAAGAATGTTGTTTGTGAGACTTGTGCTGCATGAATGACCTCAGGAGCCTGGTTAGTTGACATTAGCTGGCCTCCGGGTCAAAATTTGCCCACCAGGGTGCCATGAGCTGTTAATTTTGCCTTACATCCCCTCCAGCTCCAGGCTAGGGGTGGCCCCCCAGAATGGAATCTGGAAGGGGAGGCAAACACACCCAGCCCAAGTTCCTTGAAGATAAAAAGACATGATAACATAGAAATGCAGCTGGGGTGGTGGGGGTGGGAGGGATGGGGTGGCTGGGTGATAGACATTGGGGAGGTATGTGCTATGGTGAGCGCTGTGAATTGTGCAAGACTGTTGAATCACAGATCTGTACCTCTGAAACAAATAATGCATTATATGTTAAGAAGAAGAAGAAGAAGAAGAAGAAGAAGAAGAAGAAGAAGAAGAAGAAGAAGATAGTAGGAAGGGAAAAATGAAGAGGGGGAAATCGGAG